>NC_047675.1:20822863-21134807 GCF_011762505.2 Arvicanthis niloticus | reverse complement strand
GTTGAAAATTTATTTTTCTGAGACATGGGAAATTGCTTACGCTGGCCTAGAATTTAATAACAATCCTCCTGCCTCAGATTCCTAAATTCCGGAATTATAAGATTTCTTTCTCTCTTTCTCTCTCCCTCCCTCCTTCCCCCCTCTATTATTTCCTATCATCTTTAAGCTTACTTGCTCAAGGTCACAATGCTAGAAGGTAGCACGACAGGATCAACCCAGGCAAGGCTGACATTGGAGTTGGCACTTCACCATGTGCTGAAACTGCTTCTCTGTAAATAGCTTCTATGCAGAGCTTGCTGCTGGGCTCCTAGTGAACAGGACCATTTGGTACTGTTCTCTGTGCTTCTGCATATACTTATACATATGCAATGCTGGGACAGATGAAGGCATCATCACTATTGAATAGCACCAGCACATTAAAAAAAACCTCTAATTTGGTAGTACAGATATCAGATACTAAACTACTTTAAGAATGGTGATGCCAGTGTGGGTTAGTGTGCAGAGGGTTGCCCATGGATCAGAGGAGACATGAGCTGATCTTCCTTTGCAGGTCAGATCTGCAGAAGGGGAGAGAGGGAGCATGCCTCAGCATCTGCTGCAGCAGAGGCAGGGTGTGGGCAAATGCCTGGGAAAAGGCATCCTGCAGAGAGGCCTGCTTGGGACCAGTGTGGTGGGCTTGACTGTAGTGTAGCCTCACAGCCCAGGGAGCTCCAGATGTGAGTCAACTTAGGAGCAGGGAGAGGAAGGCATGGGATGTGGCTAAGCATGGCAGCAAGAGGCAGAAGCAGCCTTGCCAGAAGACAGCTGAGAGGACTGGCAGGAGATGGCACTGAGGAGTTGGGGTCCAACACAGGTAATGTGATAGGTCAACTGGTAAGCAAAGGCTAAGAAGATGAAATGATAAATGTGGCAGCTCCTGGACATAAGGGAGGATTAGGAGAGCATCTGTATAGGATGGCAGTGGATTCCAAAGCACATTCTCACATCCAAGACGGTAGGAGCTCCTTTAACAGTAGGCTTGACGTTGGCATTGTTCAAATGCCATTTTCATCTTTGTACTAATACCTTTAAGTTCACCTAAGCATGGTTGCCCTATAAGGCCATGGTTGTGTTGTGTGAGAGACACAGTAACTACCATATGTGTTCACTTGCATACTACTCAACCTTTAGGCTGCACTAGGTGAGTCTTGTCCTATAGCTCTGGGTCAGCAGGATCTACAACTAGGTTACAAGCTTGCTTGCTAGGCATGCCCCAGGCCAAGCTGGCATCTGTGCTAACGTTCTGAATGAGGTCTGGGAGTCAGTCTACTTGCAAGTCTCAGTATTTGTGGTCTGGTGATATAACAGGAAAATTGGGGGCAGAGTTGGGGACAGGAGACACCGTTGATGGGAACCTCCTCTACCAGGAGACCCGCTGGACCAGGCGGCTTATGCATGTTTGCACTTATCTCCAACGGACCACCCAGAGAAGTATGGCCCTGCCTAGACTGTGTTGATTCAAACCAGTCCATTTATAGTAAGAACCCTTCCATCCTTCCCTCAGTGTTCCTCCTGGGTCAGAATTCTCTCTCTCTGTCTCTCTCTCTCTCTCATCAGGGCTTGCAAGGGTCTAACAGTCTGAATGTCCATCACAAAAGTCTGTGATGAAGCTTCATTTTTAACCCGTCTGTAGATGAGACACATCACAGATAACCATGACAAGAGCACACATTTTGTAGTTCATTTGTAACTCTGGCCATGCAAACTTCTTTGCGTGTGTGCGTGTGTGCGTGTGTGCGTGTGTGCGTGTGTGTGTGTGTGTGTGTGTGTGTGTGTTTAACCACATATGAGGCCCACCTCTGACTCAGAGCCCATGCACTTACTATTCTTGCTGGGAGAAGACTCTTCCTTGTGTGTTCTGGAAGATGCCTCCTCGCCACCAAGCCTGTGCTTCAGTCCTGTCTTCTCAGTGTGGGCTTACTTGACTTCTGTTAAACACTGACAGCAACTCTCTTCCCTTCTCTCCCTTCATTCCATCACAGCATCTATCAGCAGCTACGATCCTACGCATTTCACTTGTTTATTGCCTGCCTCCCCTCATTAAAATGTGAGAAAATCCTTAGAGGCAGAGATTTGTGTACCTCAGTTCCAATACCTAAGACTGTGTTTGGTACAAAGTCAGGTCTCAGGATGCAGCTACAAAGCTAAAGACATGAATTAACAGTGATGGAGGCATTAAGGGATTTCTCCAATGAGTTTCATGCGATGGCTGTAACAGCTGGAAACAGCCGAATTCTTCGGCTCTCTTTCCTAAACTTCCCAGCAGCAGCAGCTGGGTCGGGTTCAGCTTTTAGCTTCTGCAGGTAGGCAGACACCATGATGCCAAACCATGGGTAGGGTCCTGGAAATGCCTCTGCCTGTCAGGCAGCTCCACCCAAGGTGAGTCCAGGTGTGTCCATACCATTTTATAAAAGTACCACACAGCACCTGAGCTTGAGAGCTTTCATACCTACCTTCTTGTTGCTAAGGCCTGCATCTTTTGTAACAAAGACTAAAGATGCATCTTTCTGAAAGTTATTGGCCCAGCAATTTCTGTGAATTGACAGTCTGCTGGGAGCGAGAAACAATGAGTAACTGTAGACAGAGAACACGGTGGCAGCAGCTATCCACCACCACAAACACTTATGTAGCATCTCCCCATCACTGTCTCTTTTGTATGCGGTCCTGTGTCACAAGCAGGCAGAAATGGAAGGGGGGAAAAGCCCATACGCTACAGCATAAGTACCCACCTTTTATTTTACCATGTTCACAAGTCCACACTATTTCTTCTTGTCCTATGCACTACCGTGACAAGCCTGGTCATTTAGTTTCCTGGGCCATTATAGATTCAGAGTAGCACAGGGAAGAGGGGAAATGGTGGATCTGGAAGAACACTGGAAGCAGCCAGGTATGACACGTGTCAGCAAGTGAAGGGACAGGAAAATTACACAATGCCTATCAAAGAGGAGTTAACTGCACTCAGGACCATTTAGGGGTGGAGAAGGACAAATAGTTGCATATCACTTGTCCTCAGGGACGCTGGCTTTTTAGCACAAGGCAATAATAAAAAATGAAGACTTAAGGCCATTAGAGCAAAGGTTAAATACTGCTACTGTATTCAGCATTCAAGTTACACTCCAGACACCAGAGGACTAATTTCTTTTGTAAATGTCCCTCCTAGTCTCTAAAACTCTCCTGGAATTGATAAACAGAGTAAAAAGAACATTTACATTCTTTAAACAGTCAGGCCCACTCTCCCAAGCAGCACTGTGTGGGACTTCCGGCTGAAGGTTCTCTGGTGTTAGAGACCTTCCTCTGCCAAGTAGCTGAGGTCTGCATGCTCACATTTCAGAGCCAGGCTAACATCCAGCTCATCCCTTCCTTTCCTTCATTGTTTAATTCTGCAGTTGCATAATTTATTGTCACCCTGTGAAGGGCCATGTGCTGCAGAGTAGGAAGCTGTCACACTGAATAAAGCACCCCTGGACTGTGTTCAGAGAACCCCAGGATCCTTCCCCAACCCCTGCCCCTGTGTGTAAGCAGCTCCAACATTCACCAGTTGGTAGGGAGGAGCTGAGAACGATACATAAATAAATTCTCTGTAATCCACTGTATAACAAAACAAGGTGGTAAAACCCCGGCCTCCATTCTGGAATCAAGACTCAAATAGCATACCCAAGGTAACTCCTAATTTGGTTCCTAGAATCCAACAAGTTGGTAACTGACTTCCTCTGTGGGGAGGGAATACTGTGGAGAGGGAGCAGGAACTCAGGGAAGGAATTCAACCAAGAGTTGACAGTAACCAGGCCGCGAGAACCTGGATCTGTAGACACAGCTTTTTAAGAGGCAGCAAAAGGCCTGCTAGTAGCCAAGGAAGGCCTTGTGAGACAGAAGGAGAAAACAGGAGGCCTGGGTGTTTTACTGAGTGTCTGAACTTCAATATAGATGATATGTAGTCATATGCCACATGTGGCACACACACACATCAGGGCACACACAGCAGGGCACACGTTTCCTCCAGCCCTAGTTCTCCAATCACCAGCCAAGGCATGATCAAGACATGAATAAGGTCTGGATAACTTCTCTGAATATCGAGACCTTTCTCTAGTGAGAGTCACACTGGCCATGTCTATTAAGCATCTCAAACAACAGGTGTCTAAAACGTGTTATTTTTCTTCCCAACAGCCTTCTCTAGCCCCTTCTTAATGTTATTTCTTTGGAAATCAGGAGAAATAAGATTTCTTCTTATTTCTTTTTTTTGTTGTTATTGTTCTTGTTCTGCTTCCAGTCAGTCATAGGAATTAACTATTAGAGTTTATACAAAATTCAAGATTGATGAATACAAAATCAGTATACAAAATGAATTCTATCTCTACATATTAGGAACAATGAAAAGAAATTTTCTATAGTGCAAAGTCAAAAGAATGAAGAAGACAAGGCACAGGCTAAGAGAAAATACTTACAAAACCATAGCTGACAAATACTGTTAGTCAAATTATAGTAATTATTTTACTTTTGAATTGTATGAATGTGTGTGTGTGTGTGTGTGTGTGTGTGTGTGTTTATGTGTATGTCAGTTGCAGGTGTTCATCCAGGCCAGAAGAGGGTGTCAGAACTCCTGAGGCTGGAGTTACCTACAAGCAGTGCTGAAAACTGCTCTTCTCCGTGTACTCTTAACTGCCAAGTCATCTTTCTGGCTCCAAACCATCCTAATCCTGAAGACTCAACAATAAGAACAGTAACAACTTGCTTTAAAAATGAGCAAAAGGCACCTTGCTAGAGGAAACACAGAGACGACAAATGAGTCGATGGAAAGGTGTCCAATATCAGGGACTTAACATTACTGAGAAACCACTACACAGAGATCTGAAATCCCACAACACTGACAACACCAAATGCTGGGGAGGACCTGGAACAACAGGAACTCATTAATTATTGGTGGGGACATAACATATATAGTCACTCTCAAATAATTTAGTGGTATTAGGTGGGGTTTTTTTTTTTTTTTTGTCTTTTCAAAACTTCATATTTTTTATGCAACCCAAGCAATTGTGTTCTTGGCATTTACAAAACAAAAAGTGCTTAAAACATGTCTCCCATAAAACCTGCACATGGAAATATACAGCAGCTAATAACTACTCTAAAAATAATCATCAAAATTTGGAAGCGATGAAGACTTCCAACCATGTACATGAAAGCAGAAAAAGCAGAAATCTAGGGTAATTCAGATGGTGGAACCTTGTTCAGCACTAACAGTAAGTGGACTTTCAAAGCATGAGACGAGATGAAGGAAACTTGAACGAAGTCAATCTTCAAAGGCTGTAATCCCACATGCTTACAACTCTATGACTTTCAGGAGAGCAAGCTATGAACATGGTGACAAGACCAGTGGTTGTCAGGGCTTAGAGAAAGAGGGAGCACATGAAGATTTAGGACAGTGAAAATTTTACTTATGCTATTATAATGAGGGATACATGCCATTAAACATTTGTCTACGCTCAAGGATGACACCAGGCGCAAACCTACAGATGAACTATAACTGCAGGTGACAACATGATCATGGATTAGAAAGACTCTAGACATTTACAGATAGGAGAATTCAAAGAATCAAAGTCACAAGAAAGTTGTGTGTGAGCGTGCGTGCACGAGTGTACACACACATTGTATATAAAAATTTTAGCATTTGTACTCAAAGGGTCAATAACTTGGGCACACACAAAAAGGAACAAGGCAAGGAACTTTGCTAAATCAAATATGAGACACTTTATGAAAATATACTACTTGTGGTGATGGTTTAAGAATAAAATCATCCAAGAAACTCCCCATCTGCATAAACACATCGTTCACAACACAGAAAACCTCACAAATAGGGACATGAAGAATGACCTTCTCCATGACTGAGGCTGGAATAAGTGAGCATTCATTTAGAGGGGAACAAAACTGGAACCCCATCATATAGCACACATAGGAATTAATTAAACAGCTATATAGGAAGGGGAAAAGTCTCAAAGTGTTTTGAAGAGAGTGACAAAAAAGGAGGACAGCATTTGTCACCTTGAAAGAAAAGCTCTTTAACTAGGACACAAAAACCAGTAGCTATAAGAGAAAGAAAAGATGGCTGTATTAAAAATGAGGACATGTCTTTATCACAGACGCACCATCAGCAGGGCGAGAGGACAAGCTCCGGAAGAGGGTGGTACACAGAACCATGATGATGAGTGCCTACAAACTAATGAGGAGATCAGAATCTGGGAAAAGTCAGCAAGAGAACAAGATGCTCAACAAGACAGGAAACAACTGCTCAATAGACATGAAAAACTGTTCTGCTTCTAGACCCATCTAGAACATGGAACACAAAAGCACAGTAGAGACCCGGCTGTAAGCTGGCAGAACAGAAATGTCTGACAATAGGGGTCCCTCCACAAATTTACTGTCACAGTGTGCGAAAAGCGCTGCACACTATGCAGCCAAAATCCCTACCAATTCCACATCAGCACCCTTTACAAAAATGCACATGCCCCAGAACACACACATATGCACACACACACACACACACACACACACACACACTTACTCACATAAATGTATTCACAGCGGCAGTCTTTGTAATCGGCTCAAACTTAAAAAACGGCATAGTCGTGGCTGGTTTATAACAATAAATACCACACAGCAAAGAAATATGCAATATATAGTACATTTTCATGAATGTCCACAGATATTTCTGGATGCTCCATAAAAACATTAAAATTTATAATAATGAATGATACAGCATGTTATATAATATTATACAACAATAAAAATAAACAAATCCTGGCAGCTATATATACCAACTTGGATAAATATTATAAACATAACAATGAAAGAAAGATCACAAGATTTGGTATCTAGTGATATAGTTCCAACTATGTCAAACTCAGGCAAAAACTAGACAGTCTGATTAAAGGCTTCATACACTGGTGTGAACTCTGCAGAATGAATGGAGACACCTGCCAGAAAAGCTATGGTCCCAGGGATGAGGAGGGAGCTTTGACTGGGAGGGGACACTTAGGGACATTCCTGGGTACTAGCAATATCCTGCCTTTTCACATACTGATAATTACTTAAGCACTGCCTGTCAAAAACATCCGAAAGAGATGTAAACTACACTTTGTGTGCATTCTGTTTTATGGAACAGGTATCTGTATAGGGCTGGAGAGATGGCTTAGGCGTTAAGAGTGTGTACAGATCACAACACAGAGAACCAGAGTTTCGTTCCTAGGACTCAGGTCAGAGGCTCACAAGTGCCTGTTACTCCATCTCCAGGAGATCCAATGTGCTCTTCTGGACTCCACATATATGAATAATTTAAAAATTATTCTCTATAATTTTTTAAAAAATTATTTTATACAGAAGGGTGTTTTGCCTGCATGTGTGTCTGTGCACCACTTGTGAGCCCAGTGCCTACAGAGGCCAGAAAATACCATCAGATCCTTTAGAACAGGAGTTACAGATGGTTGTAAGCCACCACGTGGGTGCTGGGAATTGAACCTGGGTTCTCTGTAAGATCAGCCACTGCTTTAATTGCTGAGGCAACCTTACAGCCTCTTGATTAACTGCAGACAGTTTCTTTCCTTTTTTTAGTTATTTATTTTCACTTTCTGTGTGTAGATCTTTTGCTTGTATGTATATTTGTATAGCATGTGCATGCAGTGCCTGCAGAGGCCAGGTCTGGAACTGGAGTTCCAGGAAGCTGTTAGTTTACATGTGGGTGCTGGGAATTGAACCAGGAGCCTCTGGAAAAGCAACTACTGAGCCTTCTCTACACCCCTAAAAATAGTCTCAACGTTACTCGTTTCAGGGAGATGTCTTCACTGGTGGGAGCTACCAGAGAGACTTCAACTGCATGGGGTGGCTGAGCTCACAAGCTATAAAAACAGCTCTGCTATGAGGGGCAGATGTGGAATTCGTTTTGACTCACGACAGTAATCTGTCTACAGTGCCCCACAATGGTGAATGCTCCATAAATAATTAATAGTGTGTTTATGCATCTGAGTTGGTAAAAAGTAGTTAGCTCTGAACTGAACAACTGGTAATAAGAACACACTAAAACTCTGGCAGTTAGCTCTGCCATGGCTGGAGACACCCCCGAGACCCAAAATGCTGGATCCCATTGTATATGTAGCAGCGGTTACATACTAGTCAGTGACAGAAAATCATTTTGTTACTAAATTAAAGTGATGCCAATAGCTATTGTTTGAGGAATTTGAGCTATGTGCTAACTGCTCTCAGCTGCATCACCTCACTTAATCCTTACAGTGTATTCACAATGTTAATTCTTTTGTCTCTTATCAATGATTAAATTGAGATGCAGAGAAACTGAGTAATTCCCCCCACACCATGCCGATGGCTACCCAAAGGGCAAAGCCCGTATCACCACAGCTCATGATTCTGGATGCTGCTGTATGCATCTCTTTTCGCCTTGACTTCTTCATCTGTAAAATGGGATGCTGTGACATGTGTATCTATGCTCTCTGTTCAGCTAGACTAGACATGGCTCAAAGGGCTGAGGACCTTGAAGGCAGCCCTTGGTGTAAGGGCACTGATGTGGTAAGCATGTCCTGTGGGCCTGCCCCGTGAGGCAGATGGCTTCTATCCACTGGAGCTTATAAAACAGTTGTAAAGGAAAGCTGTGTAAACAGGAAGACTAGGAACCTACATCCATAAACTGACGTGAGGAAGTCCCCAGGAACAGCATGCAGTACAGTCTAAACTGTAAAAAGGCATGGATGAAGGAACTGCCCATCTGCCTGGTGGCCTCTCCCTCCAGGCTTCTCTGTCACCATCCTCCACGCAGTACACATGACAGTTCTGCTCAAGCCTACTGTGGTTCCCTTTAAATTTAAATTGTAGTTTAAAATGATCCTTTGACAGTTTCGTCAATTTATATAATACCTCCTAGTCATATTTACCTTCAACTTTCTCTTCTCCCCTTCCCCCTCCTCCCCACTTCTGAGACAGTCTCTCTCTATAACCCAGGCAGGCCCTGACTTGGCCACCTTCTTGCTTCAGCTTCCTGAGTTCAGGGATTTCAGGGATGGCCCAGGACACATGGCATCCTGTATATTTTACTAGACACGTTTATTGAAGTATGCTAAGCCAGAGTAAATCCGCCCTTTTGAAGAAATACGCGGCTGTGTAACTGTGAGCACAATTGGGCGTGGACTATCTCCACCTCCACAGACGCTCCCTGTGTGCCTTGAAAGTCCACTCCTCCCCCCAACCCGCACCCCAGGCCCTCGAAACCAACATGTTGTAACTTCTGTCTTTCTGGTTTTGTCTTTTCTTGAACACAGAGGGATCTTTTAGACTTTTACATTTGAGTTTTACATTTATCCTCCCCCTCCCTTGTGTGTGTGTGTGTAGTTGTGTATGTGTGTGTTATGTGTATGCATGTGTATAGTGTGTAGTATGTGTCTGTGTGTGTAGTGTACATATATTACTAGCAGTGCTCAGCCCTCTCCTTCCACCATGTGGGTTTGGGGATTGAACCCAGGACTTCTGGCTTGGCTGCAGATACTTTTAGCTACTGAGCCATCTCATCAGAATACACAGTCACATCTCTCATGGCATTCACAATGAAACCCAAGTTCTACTGCACAGCTACCAGGCCCGTATGTTGCCCTGTCAGCCTCTTCAGCTTTATTGGGCCTCACTCCTCCATCCCTATGGTCCAGCCTCGTTAGTTTAGCTTTCTGCCGATTCCTGCCTCAGGGCCTTTGCATTCTGGCTTGCTTTCTTACCCCTTCTCTCCCTAATGATGTCCCATTATTTAACCCCAATTTCCTCCATGGGGACACACACCACTCTATGAAATAACCTAATTGTCTTTATTTAGTGTATCCCTTTCTTAATGCTGTAACATCCTGATGACAGAATTGAGCTCTACTCTTGAAAGGGAAGAAAGTGCAAAAAAGCAGCTGGTCCTTCACTGGTATTTGTTAGGTAAACATCCATGTGTCAACGTTAGAGAGTAGTGAGGTCCATTGATGGCCACGGGTCTAAGGAAACATCCAAAGAAGAAACAGCCATATAGCTCCACATAGGGGGTAGACAGTGCAGGAGGAATGGCTTAGAACTAAGTTCTCCCTTCTGTCATTCCACCACGTGTCCCCAGATGACCCCCACTGATGGGGGCTGGTGGTCTGTGGAGGAATGTGAAGTCACATCAGGAGCCTCTTGTTCCTGACCACCAGTGTCCTCAGGATAGTCTACCTTCTAAGACCTGGCTTCCCAGGCTTGTTTACACCTGCCCTGGCTGGAGCTCCCTACACAGCCACGTCAGGCCGACAAGCCTACCTCTTCTCCATGTAAATTCACTCACGGGCTCCAGACATTGTCTTGCCTTTGTCTTCTAGTCAGCACCTGGTCCTTCTGGCAACCCTGACAGCGTGAAACCCATCTCCACATCCTCAGGGGAGATAACATGTGGGCCAATAGGCGTGTGTGTCCACAACTCCCTGACATCCCACTTTCTTTCTTCTCCCTTAGCACTATGGACTTGAAAGGTTAATTTCATTTTATTTGTTATGTCAGCTGGAAATGGCCATGGGAGAAAGAGGAAATCCCTTACTGGGAGAGCATCTGTTTTGCTGAATATCAGGATTTAAATTTTGATCTTACGACTGAACCAGAAACTTAACAGATCAGTCCAGATTCCAAATGTTACATGCAGAATGCTGAGACCTTGAGAAATTAAGAAACTTGCCAGGACCACAGGGACTTGAGGTTTTTGACTCTTAGTCCAGATTTCTTTCTGCCACTGAGATTTTCTTCAGTTTGCCCCTGTCCCTTTCCTCCACTGACACTGCTCTTCCAGAGGTCAATCGTTTGAGTCACAGAACACTGTAGCCTTTCCTCATTTCTCGTGTCTTCTAGATGCCCATTCCCTCCCTGGCACTCCCAGCTTCCTCCAGGGCTTCTGACCTTTTGGTCCCGTTGCTAGGTGGAGCCTCTTCCCACAGGGACCCATGCAGGTAGGTGCCCTGGCTCATGTCCACCCTGTATTCCTCTTGTCCATATGGACCCTAGGGAATGACATGTACTCCCAAGATCCTACCAGGAAGGTAGCTGAGCTAATCCAGTTCTTCTAGACAAGACCCCTTCTCTAAGTGAACAAAGTTCCTCCCAAACACACTGCTAAGCATTTCTGGAAACTGACTAAAGAACCCAAGATACCTACACACGGTTTGACCTGCTTCCTCTCCCGAGCCATGGCTCTTCCTGCTACTCTGCTTTCCAACCCGCAGGTTTGGTATAAGCTCCAGCACAGACTCACACCAGAAGGATGCTCTCAGGCCTAAGTCCCACCAGACACTAGTCTGCCAGCAAGAATCTCGTCCCTTCGCCTCTCTACTTAATGATCAGGAGAACCTACAAGGCAGGCTTGTTCCTCCTTTCCAGTCACTTGTCATACTCCCTGAAATCCCCAACCTTGTCAGATACAAAACTGCCTACCACTCCTCCCCACCAGGTCTTGATTCTGTGCTTTACCTAGTTCGCTTCCTTCGGTCTTTTTGCGAGCTCTTCCCCTTCTGTCGGATGATTATGGCTATAATGGACAGAATCACAGCTCATACACTGTGATAGGGCTGGGGCAGAGCTCAGCCGGAGAAGTACTTGCACAGTAGGATGTGAAAGGCCCTGAGTTCAGTCGTCAGCACCACATCAAAACAACAACAACAAAAACTAGTCACAAAGTCAGTTAGAAGAAAAGGCAGGATCTGACTTGCTTTCTCAACTTCCTAGATTGCAGTACGGCCATCAGACCATCAGTCTCTTCTTTCTGTTCCTGTCTCCCAAACTCTCAAAGCCTTGTCTGCCTCGCTCTTAAGCAAGCTTCTCTCTGTAGGGGACAACGGAGATAGTGCAAACTTGGCCTCAGGCAGCTCCAGGTTTCCACTGTCTGCTCCCCACTAGGTACAACTGAATAGGCTCTTTTTCATACAAATCCCAGAGAAAAGCCTGGCTTAAGTCACATGCCCACCCCTAGGGTCACTCACTTTGGAAAAGCCTAAATCTTGTGCCCACTTCCATATTTGAGTAGCACTGACAACCAGTTCCACTATTGGCCTGCAGCCAATAAGAGGAATCTACTGAGCTTTCATTTCTCCAATCAGTCCCATTTTAATTCAACCCAAGCTCCCACGCAATTAAACCCGCCATTGCTGCCTCTCACCACCTTCATGTTCCTGGTTAACTCCTATGATGGACCCAGTTTTCTGAGAGTAGGGACTAGAGCCTTCTGTATTCAGCCTAAGATCTGTTACAAAGGTGTGACTCAAAAACAAAACAAGATAAAACAACACAACAACAACAGAAAGTCAAGTCTGTTATTACGATGCTCACATGGAGACTGCCTGACTTCCTGGAAACTTGCGCTGTTCACCACAGCATCTCTAAGCACCTGAAGCTGTACTGCGCACGTACTGGATATGTAAATAGCTAAGTGGTCTGAACAGAATAAAGGGGTTGCAGAAAGCGCTCACAGCCTTCTTTCTCACTTCAGAGAGAAAAAGAAACGGAGGTAGAGGCCTCCCCTCCTTCGTGCTCCTCCACAGATCTCAGTTCTTACGGCCCCTTAGAAGCAGGAACCATGGTGTGGCCATGTCCAGCACAAGCTGTACATCCTCAGGAACTGGGAGGGGGCACTCTGCTCCTTCCCTCAGCTACTCCTTTTCTGTGCCTTTAATTTCTGCTTCCATTGAGTCCCCACACCCCCAGCTTTGCAAGGAGCCCAAGCCCTTCCATGGTAGCCAAGAGAACACTAAGAATCAGGCGCTCCTCAGCCCCACCCCTCCACCTTACTCCTCACCTTAGTCTCCTCTCTTCCAAGGCTGATGCCTGAGGTAAGCAGGTCTCCATTCATGACCCTACAGCTTTCCTCAGACCCACACACTTAGCTCCTACTACAGTTTGGCTTTTCTCCCATCATGCAACTGAAACTGTTCTTGTTCAAGTCACTGACTTGCCACACTCAATGGACACTTGCCAGCCTTCACCATCTCCCACACTGGCAGTATCTGAGTCATCCTCAATGCCCCCTGTCTTTATTTTTATGATGTTGTTCTGCCTGGGGTCCCTTTTCCTTTCCTTCTCAGGCCGTTCTTTTGAAGTTATTATTCTGAGAGCTCTCTCTGAGTATGCGTGCATCCCTTTCTGCCCAGCTCACTCGGCCTGCTGAGGTAATCACCTCTCAGACCACTCACTGCCCACACTGCCGTCTTTCTCTCCCTACACCTTCCCTCTTTCTTCCTCTTAGCTAAGGGAATAAACTTCCACAGAGACCCCGACCAGGAATCCTGGACACATTCTTGTCAATACTGTCAACAATTGACCTCTTCCTCAACTGATCTTTCAACCAATCTTCAGGCAAGTTTAATCACCTCATTGCCCAAATATGCCTTCTTCCTGCCCCCCTCCTGCTGCCTGCTCCACCTCCCCCATCTGCCCCACCCCAGCTGCTTTAACTTAGTTCCAAATGGTTTCCCACCTGGATTGTACAAGTGACTTTCCTTCTGCTCTCTCAGACTCGAATGCACTGACCCTGTCACCTATTTCCTTTTGGTGGCAGTTTGGCATCTTCAGAATAAAATCAAGTTGTCAGCACAGCATGTTAGTTAGACCGTTCGTTCATGATCCCGTGCCCACCTCACCTCTCCTCCAACATTTTCTAACATTCCTTTCACGGACTGCCCCAGTCAGAGAGAGAGTTACTGGAATCCCTAGCATCTTCTGGTCCTCTGCTGACTTTGCCCTTTTCCTCCTGGCTAGCTACCTCTTGTTCTGAAGTTTTGTCCCACGGGCCATTTTACTCAGTTGAATTCCCTGATCTTTCTGCCTGAGAGCCACCCTCTGTTTTCACGTTGCACACTGCACATACAGACATCAAGTATATATAAGATCTTCTTACAAGGAAGCTCTGGGTTCCTCAAGGCTAGGGACAAAGTAAGACTTTTCCTCTCTATGTGCATGACACCCCGACCTCATGCCTGTGGATGAATTTGTGGCTGTATCTCTTTCCTGTCTTCCCACAGTCTTCTCTCAGGCACTCCCATGAGTCAAAGCCAACACTTTCAGAAGCAGATTCTCTCTGCTGCCAGGGGAGCATGGCTCACACCTCAAAGACAGGATAGAAAAGACAGGAGCTCTCGGATGGTTTCTAGAGAAAACTACTACTGGTGTCCAAATCAATGTGATATATGAGGACCACAAGCACCACTACCTTCAGAAGAATAGCAGCACTATTGGGACCATGGTAGTCTCTCAGTCACCATCCTTAGCCAAAACTGGTGACATCCAACTTATAGATGGATTTCAGACCCCAGATTCCAGTTCCCCATTGTTGATACTGGTGGTAGTCACCTATTAAGAACAACTGTGGTGTTGCCATGGAAGAGACAGGCTTGGAATTAGACAAATCATTGTCTGAATGAGACTGTCACTAACTTACTAACTTGTATGACCTTGAGCAAACCGTTTAATGTCTCTGATCCTTGCCTCTTATCTGTGGGATGGGAATGCTCTTTCCTCACGAGCTGCTGTGAAACCACAACTGAAGGTAACAGATTGAGCATCCACAGCCACTAAAAGCAGTCAATTTTACTCTGACTTATGCAAACCAACGAGGCATAGTCCTATGCACCTTCTTTCTTTTTTGTTCTTTTCTTCACTGTGTATTCTGTGAGCAGTTCCTTTGCACCAGGTGCTAGGCTCAGTTTTCTAGTGCCTGTGAGAACCAGGAATCATCTTTAGTCTTGGTGAAGAAGGGACACCCAGACTACTAAAGAATAAACACATCAATATCTAATTAATTTACAATGTGTGATACTCATTGGGTGGGGGTCAAAGGGGACCCTGGGCCACTTTACAGCACAGGGAAGGTATTCTTATAAAGATCTTTCTCCTGCTTCTCCTCTCTTTCATCCTTTTGAGACAAAATCTTGCTCTATAGCTCTAAACGTTCCTATGGAAACCAAGCTGATCCTACGAAGTGGTCCTTGTGTTTCTCTGAGCTTACAAATGTATGCCATCTCTCCTGACTTACAGGTAACAAGCTTCTACAGAACACCTATTTGTGACCTAAGACGAACCTAGAGTTCAGGGTAAATCCTTGGCCACGGAGTCTTATTCTTGTATATCATCCTCCAGTTTCCATTTTGCTTGCTTCTCAGACAGTTGACAAAGCAAGGGGCAAATTCTATTAGTCTTGCAGGATTTTATTTTACCTTAATTTTTTTTTTGGTGCTTTGAAAAGCACAATATTTTTCCTCTTCTCTGTGAAGAATATTAGAACTAAAGACAGCTCAGCAGATAAAAGCTGTGGGTGGCAGATACTCCCACTCTCCCCACCCTCCAACCCCCCTGTATTTCGAGCTCTCAGGTTTCTCTTTGCATTTACTGTTACCTTAGAGATAGAAAAGACACTAGAGAAATTTCACAGTGAAAGCCATCCACTAGGTAAGAGACAAACCACCCAGGGCCAAGAAGAGCTAAACGGTCTGCCCAGAGTCAACCAGTGAATGAGTAAAGATTACAACACACTTCCCTATCCTGATTCCCTGGCTCTTTGGCATCTGAACCCAGACATGTTCCTGTACATGTAGCCCTCCATGGTGAATGACAGGGTTGTCTCCACTTTTGAACATCCTAGAAGCTACAAACCACTTCTCTCTGGTTCTTTCTCCTACCAGTGACACCGTGTTTCACACTAGCAGGACTTTTTTGGTTTGGAAAACATTTCTCTATGAAAAGTTCATCTAGAGATGTTTTTGACAAAATGCTTCTCAATACTATGACTTTGCTGGCTGGCAGGGTTTACGGTCTAGATTCTATTGTGTAGTTATATGACCCTTAAAAGAACTTTCATGGGTATCTCATACCCTCTCAGAACCATAATTGATGCTTTTATGTGTAGTTTTGCAAGATGCTAGGGAGTTGGGGAGAGGAAAGAAAGGGAGAGGGGGAAAGAAAGGCAGAGAGAGAGTGAGGAAGTGAGGGAGACAGCGAGAGAGAGAGAGAGAGAGAGAGAGAGAGAGAGAGAGAGAGAGAGCGCTACTCTCAGTTTTATAGACCATTAAGGGACTTGGACACACTTGGTCCAACTCTTTCAAGAAACTGCTCTGCACGGGTGCCGGTCTGTACTCCAGGTTCAGTGCTCTTTCCTACTCTGTAACATCACCCCAGTCTCTTGGGCTGAAGCAGCTGCGCCATCAAAAATGTCACATCAGTTATGACGACATGATTTGTTATATAACTGGTGCTGCAGAGTAGGCAAAGGGAAGAGGCCCTGATCAGTGTGTGAACCACTGTCCCTCTTCTGTGTTTCAGAGGTCAGCCAAGTCCATACTCCCAAGAGAACTGCATAGGGGAAGTAAACACCCACTAATCAATCAAAGGGATGAAAACGGAACTAACCTTTGTATAATGACTTTTATGTTCCTGGCATGGTTATAAGTCTATTTCCTATGTTAACTCATTTCATTCTTGCACCAACTTTAAATAGTTGCTTCGGTTACCAGCCCTGTCTTATAGGCAAGAAAGCAGAGATGCCAAGAGGTAAATAACTCATCTCACACATCTGGTAGTAGACTTGAGATTTTAAGGCCAGTGGCCTGGATGCAGAATAATGTTCTTAATATCTCTCTATTCCAGAGAAGCATGCCAACTGGCTTCTCTAAGTAAGAAGCCATCTATTTCCCTGGGCAGTCAGGCTACCACTGTTTCTTCTCTTGCTCCATTCACTAACTGCTGATTGTTCAACAATGTCCTTTCTACCAGGGCTAGGTGGCATCATAAGAAAGATGTGATAAAATACAAATGGGATATAAGTTTAAACAAATTCCTGAAATGCAGGTCATCTGAGCACCTTTAGGCCTTTTGTAATGCAATCAACAAACATGCACCTAATTTTAAGCCCGTGCAGTTATGTGCATGAACACATATACACATATACTAGTGTTCTTGGAGTTAAAAGTTGTTCTTTGCTAGTGTCAGTTGTGGGGAGTAACCCTTCCCAAATGTTTTTCAGCCTGGAACCATTCCTATCACGGGCTTGCCAGTTGCCTTTCAGATTAAGGTGGGCTCTTACAGTAACAGTAATGCAGAGGTGGGCTTTGACCCCTTTGGCGATCCTCTAACTCTAAAAATATTTACGTTATGATTCATGACAATAGCAAAATTACAGTTGTGAAATAGCAATAAAAACCATTGTATGGTTGGGGGTCACCTCAACATGAGGAACTGCGTTAAAGAGTCACAGCTTTAAGAAGGCTGAGAACCACCGGTCTAACTAAACACATCCTGGCAAACAGGGAAATCAAATGCCTGCACCCACATGAATGCATTCACATGAGCACATGTCAGAAAAGTGGGGATCTATTCTGCTCAGATCCCCGGAGCTAACTGACATAGTATAGGATAAGCAGCTGAAAACCAGCAGTGATCTTGGCCTAACTCTAACAGACATGGCCTCCTAAGATGCACAAGAGAATCTAGGCACTCTGGACATTAAAAGAAGCAAGCCAGCACCTGAGCACTGACCCAGCTTCCCAAGCATGAGGGAAGAAATGCTAGATTCCTATCCAGCCTTGTCAGTCTGCATAAAGCTTCACCTACCTAATCCAACGACCACAGACCTTTCCACAAGCACACAGGTTCCATCTTGGAATCCACTGAGGTTCCAGAATTGCACAGACAACTCTTTATGAGATCTGGTGGATTGCTGGCTGCTCTCTTGGCAAGAAAGTCTGCTGGTATTCACAGCTCAGTGAACAGCAAGAAGGGAGAGAGCACCATCCATCAGCGAGGGAGGACTCCTCTGCTGCTACTGAATCTGACATTCTGTTCGCACTCACATTGTCTCCAGTGAGTAAGGTACATCTACTTGAATAATCGAGGAGACAGAAATGGGGAGGGAGGGAGGGAGGGCAGATAACAAAGTGACTACAGAAACAACACGCCCACCATTTTGAAGAGTAGCCCTCAGTTGACTGCTACCTCCACTGAGAGACCATTGGGCAAGGGTAGGAAATGCCCTTTCAGATGGCTATATCTTTACAAAGTAATGGTTGCAAGTTGTCACCTTCCCCTCTGTTAATGCCTGTCACTCACTAGATGCTGAAAGCATCACAGGCTTGTAGCCAACCAAATGGTCTTGACACCCAGTTAGAAAGTCAAGGTCGGTTGGGAGGAGGAAACCACCATCTTTTTGGCAGACAATGACCTTTCAAAACCACTGCCTTTCCTGACAGAGTGGTAAGCTACAGCCTCAATTGTAAGGGCTAGGGTGTTTGTATGAACAGCGATATCTTCAATAGGCTAATCCTTAAATTTCTTTAAAAATTGTACTCCAGAAATGAATGTTCCATTTCATTCTGCCAATACAGGTAAAATCTACTAGGTAGCAAGCCAAGTCCTTTTGCAAACTTTAAACTCTCCTTACTGAAAAACAAAACAAAACAAAACCCCAATGCTCTAGAGAATGTGAAGTAAGCACCCCAGCAAACTTAGCACCTCAAATCAAGGCAACTGTAATGTTCAGAACAACTCCAGTGGTCATTTTACAATACCATGTTCAAGCATCTGTCACCCAGTGTTCAGAACTGAGAAGACAGTTAAAATGACACTCTATTGATTCTATGCATCATAAAATATAATTTTAAGATGTTTCTCTGCAAGGGTTCTAAAATCCAATAAAATTTATACTCTCCTTAAAATTTTTATTAGCCTGTGTAAAAGCATTGCTAATTATTGAAAAAATGATAAGGTTATATCCCAGATGAGGTCACAGACCCCTAAAAACAAGCAAAGTTCTTTAAAGTGCCACGTAGAGAAAAGGAGCCACCCCTTACTCACAGGACATGTGAAACTATACTTGCATTATTTCAATCATCACTGTTCATGTCTTAGAACTTAGATGCTTTGTATTGCATGACAGAGACCTTCCAAACACTAATTCGCATGTGCGAGTGCACACACACAAAAGAGAGGAAAAAAAATGGAGGTGACGGCATTGCCAACAAGATAGCTCAGTAGATAAAGGCACTTTGTCATGAGACTGGAAATTTGAGTTCGATCTCCAAA
Source organism: Arvicanthis niloticus (assembly GCF_011762505.2). NCBI lineage: Eukaryota > Metazoa > Chordata > Mammalia > Rodentia > Muridae > Arvicanthis > Arvicanthis niloticus. The sequence continues at coordinate 21,115,670 of NC_047675.1, read as the reverse complement.
CCCATACAAAGGTAAAAAAGAAGAACAGACTCCATGGAGTTGCCCTCTACACACACACACACACACACACACACACACACACACACACAAATCACGAAAGATTTTAAAGACTTGAGAATTAGGCTTCTGAAAATTAATGTAAACGTCCCCTTATGACTTGTATTGAGCAGAAGAATTCCAAAGGTCTGTCTCCGTAACAGTCCTAGGCTGATGAGGGCAATAACACCCTGTTCTAAGCAGCATCTCTGCCTGCCAGTCCCTAATGGCTTCATCTCAGCTGCTACTGACATATTCTGATTCCCCCTTGCACTCATCACACCACAACCTGGACGAGGACACAAGTCGACTGAAGCAGCTCCTTGCTTTCTGAAAACACTAATGACAAAGGATCTGATACCACGCAGTTATCAATACTCTTCCTCTCAACCAAAAGGGCTGTGCTACTGGGTCCAATCCCCATGTGAAATCCCTCGCTTCTCACAGGGTGTCACCTACAGCAGACTTCTGTACCATTTAATTTCATCTGCCTTGGTGAAATAACACAGCATCTGAATTAACTTACACATATGGCCTGATAGGCTTGTCACCAATCATATTGCACAGGGAAACAGGAAATTGCTTTCTGCAAATGCTACCGAGGCTTTCTGGGCTGGCCCCACCCAGAAAATACAATCTTTCCCGGCTACAAATGACTCTCACTCAAGTGGTGATCTCAAAACCCATCTCTGGAAGTGAGGACTCCAAAGAATCTGTCACTGGGATACAGTGACACCAATCTCACATTTTGTGGTTAATAAAACAAGTCCTGCATCCAGCTTGGCACAGGGCCCTGATTTGACTTATTTCAAGCCAAGCTCATAGGAAAAACTGCCATTCATGAATGCTTCAGGAGGGCAGGTCAGCTGGGTCTTTTGTGGCAAAACTGGCATTCTCAGACCCATTTCTGGTGGACGTTTTGACCAAACCTAGCCGATTTCCTAAAGATATTTGGTGCATTTTGCTCTTAAAGGGGGAAAAATCAACTACAAAAATTCTCAGTTTTGACAGGCAGTTTTCACAGAAAAGGTGCTTGTGGGAATAGAAACAGAAGAAATTCAGAAAAAGAGAAAAATGTTCTGATTTCCAATTTAATCGAATCAAACATTGGGCACTTCACCCCATCTTCCTCAGTGCAACCCAATATAAGTAAGACACATAGGACTTTCCTCAGTCTTCCTTTAAGATTTCATGCCCCAGGACTTAATCAGGAATTTCCATTCTAAAGTGGCACACAGTTCTCCTCCGGGAACTAAGCTTTCTTTGAATAAAAAAAAGGCAGTTACCCTTTTGGGGACTCAATACGTATTTTTAAACCTCTTATTAAATCAACCTAATTTATGAGGCATGTTCAGGAAGAGCAGGTAGCAAGCTGCTTTGGGGGATGCAAAGTTTCTTTGCCGTCCCCTCCCACACCCCCAATTCCACCTCCTTTGCCCTCCCCTCTCCGAGGGTTTCCGAATGTCTTCGGGGCTTTTCCGAAGCCGCCTAAGCCGCTCGGCCCTCTCCGCTTGGACCCCGACTGTGCTCCGAACACTGTCGAGATCCTCCGAGCCCCGCGCCCAGGCCAGGCCGAGCGGAGCCGAGCACCGCCGAGCTCAGCCCCATCGACTTTTCCAGCCTCGGCTGGGCGCTGTCCACCACTTGCAACGCCTGAAACCTCACCCCAGCTCAGGAGGCCGAGGCTTCTACCGGACTCCCAGCCTGCCACAGTGGATTACAGACTTGGGAAGTTTTGAAACCTGCCCCTAAGGAGAAAGAGGTGGCGCGGTTTGCATTTCCCGACACGCGAGGGCTCCAGGCAGATGCAACATGCACCTTGTTGCAAAGAGCAATTCCCCAGGCCCCGCCTCCCCATCCATTTGGACTGCATAAGCCCCAGAGAAACCCCAGGCCAAATTACTGGTGGCTCAGAAGGGTGAGGCTAGCCGAAGGGGCCTGTGAGAAGAAAGCCCCCGGGAGCTCTCGAACGCAAATAAGAGCATGCTAAGCAGATGGAGGGAACTGTCTCCTAGTCGCTGCTCCCTACCATCATGGCGCCGCCTGGAACTCGCTTGTCATGCCTGTTACACATGCACGAATTTTTGCTTCTTGGTTTTGAAACTGCAAGCACGATTTATCTCCCACCCACCTTCCCTCGAAAGGGGCTTTTATTTTCCATTGTTTTCCTACGGGATGCAATTACTTCGGCTATTCTGTCAAGTTGAAAAATAATCATTTTTGTTTACTGCACAGCAACCTCTAATTAGGAGCTGTGTGTGCACGAAGGTGTCACAGCAAAGCGACATAGAATCCTCGCTAAACGGTCCTAACGAACTCCTCCGTCCCGAACTGACAGGCCAACGGAAACAGGGCCAGGAGGCCCGGAAGGCACGCACCCGTTCCCTGCCGGCCACCCCTCCTCAGGCAAAGCTGCCTGTAGGCTCACTAGGAGCCCTGGAGTGGATGGGGCAAGAAGCAAGCCAGAAAGGAGGAAGGACGGGCGAGGCTCCTTATTGGGGAAATGTGGAAAGGAAGGAATATCCCATTTTGTTTTAATTTTCAACCATCACTCAAATCCACCCCCAGTTAATTAGGAGGGGAAACTGATATCTAAGGCAGAAAGGGGGCGGTGGCAAGTGGGGCCTGAAATCCGCATTGAAGGTAGACTACAGGGAGCCTGGCCTAAGCAGTGTAAATATAATGATAAAGACTACACAGTGACTGGAACCTGCGGATGTTAGAAGAGCAAAGGCTGGATGGAGGGCCAGGGAGGAGAGGGGCTGGAGGGCAGACGAGACTTGCTTTCAGTCAGCCCCACAGACAGCCTCCCCCTTCCACCTCTGCCTTGGATAAGGCTGTGTCTATCACATCCGCTTGGAAACCCACCCTTTCTCCCAAGTTCACGGCCCCTCCCCTAACCCTTGCTCGCTTCTGGGGGTCGGGGAAGAGGGTCTAAGCCACAGCCACCAGGAATTCAGCACCAAACTCAAGAACAGCAAACACTTGATCCTCCACCCCAATCTGCTAGGGCTGGGTCCCCTCCATGTTTTAGTCAAGTTCAAAATCACTGCCTCAAGCAGCAGGGGGTGGGGGGAAGTGGGATTCGAGAGGTGGGGTGGGGGAGGAGAGGAAAGAGAACGAGACAGAGACAGAAATGGAGGCAGCGAAACACGAAATACTCCACGGGCAAGAGTTATGATCATAATCACGCCAATAGTGTGATGTTCTGATCAATATGGCGGACGCTGTCATTCATACAACTAGAGGCGCTCCCATTCCCTCCCCCAAAACACCGACCCCAGGAGTTGGGGTGGGGGACCCAGAACCAACGTAGGGAGTGGGGGGAGGGGAGGCAAAACCGGGTTTCTTCTGTGTGTGCGCGAATTAAAAACCGGGCCTGGAGAGCAATATGGGTGAGCAAGATAATAAAAACGATATAAAATTATTCTTAATAAAAGTACAAATCCCAATGCCATAGGGACTTACTTCATCTGCTTCACAATGGTGCTTTTTCCTGATTCTCCAGCCCCTGTTGGGACACAGAGGAGGGAAAAACTGGTGAGTGTCAGCTCATAGAAATGGGAAGGGGGCTTCAAAGCATGCAAGGGGTGGGCGCTTCTGGGCACATGGTGGTGCCAACTCCGGGACCAGGTCTCCCCGGGCGCAAGTCGGGTAGGGAACTGTGGCCGGGGGGTCGAGGGGCTGGGGTGGCTACCGAGGTCCTTACCCAGCAGGAGTAATTTCACGTCTTTGGCGGCGCTGATGCCATCTTCTTTGAGGTTTTTCTCAATCGCCTTGCTCCGCTCGAGGGCGGCTCTCTCCTCTGCGCTCAGAGTACATCCCATGGTGGCCCCTTCCCTGCCACAGCCCGCACGACTCGGCTGGCACGACTCCCCGGGTCGGCGCGCCCCCCACCCCCCCACAGAGCAGAGCCTGGGCTCAAAGGGGAGAAAATCACGATATCCTCTCCTTGGCTGGGAACAAAATTGTCGAAAGACCAGAATCCCCCCAAAAGGACAGCCTCTATCAAGATTCCAGCGGCGAAGATTAGCGGCGGCTGGCTGGGGTCTGGGGGTGTCGAGGTGAGGGTGGCCGGGGTCTGGGGCTCCGGAGCCGAGAGAGGAGGCGCCCGCGGGCCCGGGAGGCGCGGGTTGCAGGCACCGAGGCTAGTGCACGACCCAAAATAAATAAAATAGGAGTCGAGGCTGGATCCGCAGCCGGAGCCGGCGGAGGGTGGGGTGGGGGGCAGGGTGGGTCCTTCTGCCGCGGCTGCCGGAGGCGGAGGAGGAGGAGGCGGAGGCGGAGAAGGTGGAGGCGGCGGCGGCGCGGGGTGTGGAGGGAGTGAGTTAGGGGGTGCCGCTAGTGCATGTGCATCGCCGCTCCTCGGCCGTCGGTGCGTCCGCGGCGCCTTCTCCGACCCCCGCGCGCAGGGCAGGGCTGGGCAGAGGGCCGGGCCGGGGGTGGGGGGTGCAGAGCTCTAGCGAGAGGCGGCGTCGCCGGGGCCCAGAACTCGCATCGCTCGGCGGAGCGGACAGGAGTCGGGGAGAGCGCGAGGGAGCCGCGGCCAGCGGGGAGCGCGAGAAGAGGCTGGCAGGGAGGGCAGGGCACGCGCGCGCGCCGGGGCGGGCGGGGAGGGGGGCGAGGCGAGCGCAGCGCGCGAGTGCGCCTGGTCCTGCGCAGCGCTCCGCCAGCCGCCCGCTGACGTCAGCAGGGCCGCGCGCCGGGGCCCGGGGGACGGCGCGGGCGGGGGCGGCGCGCATGCCCGCGGGAAGCGTCAGCTAGCGGGCGCGCGCGAGCCCGAGACGCCGCCCGCTCTCGGGTCCCCTCCCCCGCGGCTCCGGGAGCGTGCGGGGCTGGGGAGGGCGGGGCCTGAGGCCGGGCGCGCGCCTGCGCCCCACCCCGCCCCACCCCGGCCGGTCTCGCGCACCCGGTCCGCCTCCTGTCAACCCCAGCGCGGCGGTCAGGTGGTCCCCGAGCCTCCCGCTTCCTGGTCCCTCGGGCTCTGCGTCGTGTCTCCGGCAGATCGCCTTTCCGATTGTTCTCCGGCGCGGCTGGAGGTGTAGCCCCTAGCCGAGCTATGGTGCCTCAGCAGATGTGAGGAGGTAGTGGGTCAGGATAAACCCGCGCACTCCATAGTAACGCGCTGGGGCTCAATGACGGATTTGGGTCTGCATTTTGTGAGCATCGAGTGTCTAAGAGACTGGGCTCGCAGAGAGGAACGCAGCAGGCTGAGCAGAGGCACGGCCTGTTCCGCAGGAGTTTTTGCCTCTCTTAGCCAATGTGAGCCTTACCGCGAGATCACCACAACCTCTGTTGCTAGAGATGGTTACCATTCTAGGATGGCTTGATGCCAAAGGCCCAGGGGACAGTCTTTCACGAAAGCCTCTAGCAAGTACTTGTTCCCTTAATTTTTTCTCTGTATCATGAACCGACAGTCTCGCTTGGTTCTTGAATTCTTGTATTCCCAGAACACAAACCGGTAAAAATGAATTCTTCATAGGTTTTTGATGAGAGGTTTCTTCTTCCTTTCATCTTAAAATAACAAACTACTAGAAGAAGTACACCCTTCATATCTTCTCAAATAGTCAGAAACAAGGGTCAGTTACTCAGCAAACAGCAAACCCAGCGCTGGGGAAAATAGTAGACAGTTGCCAAAGATCGGTCATGTTCTGGGTGGTCTCTGAGAGTTTGAAGACATTAGTTCTTACTGCACAAAATAGTTTTACAATCAGTTCCACCAGGCAGCCCCAGGGGCCTTCCTAGATAAAGGAGCCAAGAGGCAAGTCTGCCTAGGGAAAAAACAGGCAAGGGGCCAGTGGAAAACATATTTTTCCCCCTAACAGTTGGGCATTTCTGTGACTCTGAAAGTAAACTTGTTTGCTTCATTTCAACAATGGGGAGAAAATCTTATTTTGGAAATGTCACCCAGCATAAAAATATATTTGCAATGGGGGAAAAAGGGCAATTAAGGCCCACCCAGAAGAAAATATTTTTCTCCTGAATTTTTTTTTTAAGTTTGCTGTTTCCCATTGTGGGTTTGTCTCATTCTACAAATGTCTGTGTCAAAAGTTATATGTGATATAACTGGAATATTTAAATTTGAGCCATATCCTACCTATCCTAGGAAACTGACAAAAGAATTCTTTAGAGTTGTTTTATAGAGCAAATAAATAATGCCCCTTTCTCCCTCTTTTCTTGTTTGTGTTGGGTGGGGATACTATTAGAAGATAAGTCTGGTTTGACTTAAAAAATCAAGTATCACTAAAATTGTCCTTCCAGATTCAAAACAGAGATCTCAGGTGCCCAACATTCTGTAGACGGTGCTTCCTCCAGAGGTTGCTGGGGACAGTTGCGTAGATCTACCGTGAACCAGATTCAGGGGAAAAACTTCACTGTTTGTGAAGTTCTGCCGTTTGTACAAGACTGCATTTGATGGATCCAAGGTAAGGATCAAGCCGTTTCACTCTGTGCTGGGGCAGGGTGGTGGTGGTGGCGACGGCAATACCCTATTAAATATATTTAGTGTTCTTTCATATCAAGTGACTTTCAAGTGAAGACCTTATGTTCCTGGGGGTATTCTGGTTGTGTATAGGAAGATGAAGTCATCCTTGACTTTTGGGTGCCTAGTCTTCCTCCTTGCTATCAGTCCTGATATGGCAGAGGTATAAACCTCTGCGTGTTGAGTTTTTCTTCACTCCCTACTGACTGTGTATGTAAGAGTATGTTCCAACACTTTAGATGTATTTAAGATTTGCCTGCCCTGTCTTCATCTTCATCTTCATCTTCTTCCTCTTCCTCTTCCTCTCCTTCTCCTTCTCCTTCTCCTTCTCCTTCTCCTTCTCCTTCTCCTTCTCCTTCTCCTTCTTCTTCTTCCTTCTTCTTTTCTGGGTCACTTTGTGTCTTTATGGCTGAGTTTCATAAAAGACTAATAATAATCATTTCATCTGTATAGTGCTTTACAGCTTACGGAGCACTTTTACAAAAATTATTCCACGTGATCCTCCCACATCAACCTCAGTTAGGCACTAGTGTGGGAAGCGTCATGGATGAGTGGAAAGAGCCTAGACCAGGAAGACAGATTGATAAGAGGAAACTTCTGAGATGTCCTACATTTGATTATAAAGGGCCAGTGGGTGTGAGAGAAGAGAAATGATACAGGATGTTATTCGGTAGCAAGCTATAGGCCCTAAAGGATAAAAGACCATTTTTCTGTTCTTGAATGTACATTAAAAGCTTCGTTCAAAGCTGCTCTGACTGCCTAGGTATCAGCGTATGCCCCGTGCAGCATTAACCAATCCAGAGGCCCTGGCTTCTTTTATAATTGTAATTGCTCTCCTATTACAAAGCCTTCATTGCTTCAGGTAAACCCACCCTTATTATCAGGAGCTAGTGTAGACTCATTTGCAACATTTTCATTGCAAAGTACTCTGCCCTTTTAGATACAGGGAACTAGCCATCTACCCCCTTTGACAGTTGTAGAATTTGTCTCAGTACCTAGTCACTTGTTTCTCTCCCGAGCCTCTTCAATGGCTCAATAAACTCCTTTATTTCAATAAACTCCTTATTTCTTGCAAGGCCTTGGGCATTTTGGTTTAATACAATACAGTCTGGTACCCATTTTACAGATAAGCAAAGTGAACCTCCACACAGGGACTTGGATAAATTATTAATGGTCAACAAACTCATTAATGAGTCAATGAGTCTTTACAGTTTTGTGAACTGTTTAAAACAGCACATTCTATATATACATAAAGTATACTCAGATTAGAAGGATGAAATCTCAAACCCAGTCATCTTTTGATTTCCCCCAAAGGTATAAGTAATAATAATAATAATAAACCCTCTTCAACTATATTAAATTGATACACAACTAATTCCCATGGGAATGAAGAAATTACAGTTCTGATATTAGGAGCCAGGATTTCTAGACCAAGGACAGTTTCCCTTTGGTTTTGTTTTATTTGATCCTCAGAATTATATTTTTATGATGAATTTTTAATCATAAAACAGTCCTCACCCCACCCTTAGTCAAATATTTATCGTGCTACACACACATTATGCATCACATTTTTAACTTTAAAGGTACTTTGAATTTTGAATATCTTACATATTCCATGAGAGGAATATCAGCAAAGGCTTCATGAAGTTGCTTCCACTTCTAGAGGACAGGAATCCATGACATAAAGAGGACCCCCCCACTTTCAGTTCTCCAGTGTGGGCTTTGGGTACATTCAATTTTTTCTTTTTTCCTATGTCTCTAAAAGACAGTGTCCCCAATTAATATTTCTTCCCTGACTTGTTTTTGTGCATGTCTCTCAGACCACCAGCACCGTGGTTCTCAAACATTATTATCTGTAGAATTACCTAAGATGCTTTAAAGTTATATTTAAAATTTAAATTTAGATCCAAGAGTTCCACTTCTGGGATCCACTCAGTAAATCTGAAGTGGGACCTGAGGATCGTTTTTATCACTACACTTTCTCCATCAAGTGATTTCTTGTATTTGTTGGGAAACTTGCTGCTGGCGTATAAGCTCTTAGAAGGAAGGGGGCTTCCTTTGTATCTGAAAAGGTCAAGAATAGCCCTTGTCCACCGGTTGTCATAATATTTATTAACTAAAGTCACCTGTGTGACAAGGCCTTACTCAGGTCATCTATGGGAAAGCTCCTCCCACCTTTGACATTTGGGTTTTTATCCTAAGACAAATTCTGCTACTTGATTATTCTAGAAAATGTTTAAGATTCAGTGAAAGGAAGTAATGTCATCAAGTAAAGTTCTATGACATGAAATGATGCTGATTTTGAACCAACGAATGGGAAATTTACTGGCCAACAGACATTTGTGAGAAGAGACTATGCATCCCCATCAGAGAAATTCTTGGCTAACTTTTGTGTCTTGTTTTTTAATTTTGTAGGGCTTAGGAGAGATTAATTTTTTATGTATAATTGTTAAGTGTAAGAGATGATTCAAGAAGAAATAGGATTTTTGTGTACCTTTAAGAGAAAGGATTTGCATGAAGAAGAAAGATAAATGTTTGCACGTCACAGAATTGAGCTCTTAAGTTCTGAAAATCTACTATGTGGTCACTGTTGATAAGATTGTTTTTTGAATATACTTTGATGTCTTGGATACTCTAAAGGGAATGTGCTTTGAGATTTTTATTTTAATTATTTGTTATTTAATTACTCTAATTATTTATGTATTTGTCTTAATTATTTAATTTAAATTATTTAATTATTCAATTAAATCACTTAAATTATTAATAATTTAGGATAGCAACGGAATGCCACAGGGATGCCTTTGGAGTATTGGAAGGGGCAAGGAACACTGCTTTTTATGTGAGCAAGACTGACCAAGAGCTGAACTTGCCATTGAAGTTTGTCCTAATGTGAATGCATTACCTAATAGTCTTGGTTCTGTGTTGGAATTTTCTTGGGAAATCTTTCATCTGAAGCTAAGATTCTGATTTGTTATGCTGGAAATAACAACCAACTTTTAAATCCATCTTGTCTGGGGTTGACAGAAAGAATTCCCACATCCACATTTGTAAGGAGTTTATTTCCTCTGTTCTTCAGGAGACAGAGAATCTTCAGATACAAAGGGTTCTTGCATTTTCCTATTTCCTGCCTCCGTGTAGCCTTTTCACACATGCCACTCAAACACATTTTAGACATTATCTCATTAGTCTTCTGTAACCTTCAAGGACCAAAGCCTTATTACCACATTGTTCTTTGCAAGTAGAACTTTGTGAAAGATGTTTTTAATGTGTATAACATGTTTTGCCTGTATGTATATACAGGGACCGCTGTGTGTGTGTGCCCTGGTGTCCACCAAAGTCAGAAGAGGAGATCAAAATTGCCCTGGAACTTGAGTTACAGATGGTTGTGAGCCACCATGTGGGTTCTGGGAAGTGAACCAAGGTCCTCTGCAAGAGCAGTAAGTGCTCTTAACTTCTGAGCCAACTCTCTAGTCCAAGTAGAACTGTTTTTGTTTGTTCCTGAAAAAATTAGGTAGATTTTTATCTGACCAGTTTGCCTAATTTGTACTGACTGACTGGAACTGGAGGGAGGAAGGGATGCCAGTTAGCTGAACTTAAGTGGATTGAAGGCGATTGTCTAGATGATGCATATTTTATTTTGCTTGGATGTTCCAAAGCATGTATGGTTTGGGGTGTTCTGTATGTCTGCCAAATACTAAGAACGTGGGTCCCACTGAGGCAGGGTAGTTTTTTTTTTTTTTAAGTTGACATTTAGACATGCATCTCTTCCCCAGAGGCTTACAAAATCTGGTCTGTATGACAGAGAGGAACATTTTTTATGAAATTCCTGTGTGTATGGTACATACTATAAGACAGAAAAAGGAACAATTTAGATAAACACAATTTTAAAAGACCCCCAACCTCATGGCTTTTGGCTGTAATCATTTAGAACTTCCAAGTGCTGGGATTAAAGGCGTGCGCCACCACTGCCTGGCTAATGGGAACTTTTACTGACCCGGCTCCTAACGCTGTCCCTTCAGTTGCCTTACTTTCTCCCTACTCACTGCAGATGTCAGAGAAGGAGAGCAGAAGAAAGAATCCTGGGTTAGCTACGTGCAGTATAAACAAAAGGCAGTACTTACTGGTTTTTAATGACTAAAGAGAAGACATATAGGAGTCTTCATCAAAGCATATAATGTAATAGCTTAATTATGATTCTGAAATCAATGGCTCAACGTGCAATGACACTCTTTAAAAAGAGTCGGTAGCAGGATTGAGGGGTGAGGGAGACTGGAGCAGTGAACCAGAAAGGGCAGAGTTTCGGTCTGGCCAACTTGACCGTCTTTTCTTTGCTTCCCTTACCTCTGGCTTTGTTTGAGAAGGGAGAGATGCCAATCATTTTCATTCAGGAAGGGATACAACTTTTGTGCCCCTGTCTGCTCTATTTATACACTTGGCTTTATCCCTTCATAAATATTTCCCCTATAATCATCTTTGCTTTTTAAAACATGGATTTAGCCAATGTTTATTGGGAGCTTACCATGTGCCAGGCACTGTTAGATGCCAGGCATGCAACACACATAGCTGCCTGCTGTGTTGGTGCATAGAGTCTCTGACTTTCGAACTGCAACAATCTCTCATGCATTGTTTGATTTGATCCTCATAACTTTTTTTTTTTTACAGAGTTTTTATTTTATGCATCATGAGAAATTAAGATTAGAGATGTACAAGTGACTTAGCCCGGCTAAGTGACCCAGCTTACATATTACATGCCTGGGATACACATTCTTTTTCTGTATCCCATGATGGTGGCCTTTCTACAGCATGCATATATGCCTATATATCAGGCTGCTCTTGAAGTCAGTATCTTCCTGTTTCTGCCTCTCAAGCACTGAGATTCCTGGTATGTGACACTATATTCTCTTTTCTTTTCTTTTCTTTTCTTTTCTTTTCTTTTCTTTTCTTTTCTTTTCTTTTCTTCCTTCCTTCCTTCCTTCCTTCCTTCCTTTCTTTTTTCTTCCTTCCTTCCTTTCTTCCTTCCTTTCTCATTCATTCATTCATTCATTCAATTTACATCCTGACCACTTCCCTCCCTCCTCTCCTTCCAATCCCACTCTGACAAATCCCTTTTCACATTACCCCTCCCTTTCTCCTTACAGAAGAAGAACTTGCCTCCTAGGTACCAGCCTGCCCTGGGACATCCAGTCCCAGCAAGATTAAAAACATCCTCTCCCACTGAGGTCCAGCCAGGCAGTTCAGTTAGGGGAAGGGGATCCAATGATAGACAACCAAGTCAGAGACAGCCTCTGCTTCAATTGTTAGGAGACCCAATTCTACCACAAGACTCCCTGAGCTCTGCCTGATGTTTGGTGTGGGTCTCTACATCTGTTTCCATCCGCCGCTGGGTGAAGACTCTCAGGAGACAGTAATGCTAAGTTCCTGTCTGCGAGCATAGCAGAGTATCATTAATGTCTCAAGTTGGGGCAGTCATTGGCTGGCTGTTCCCTCAGTCTCTGCTCCAACTGTGTCACTGCGTATCTTGTAGGCAAGACAAACTTTGGTTTTTGTGAATGGGTTGATGTTCCCCTCCCTCCACTAGAAGTCCAACCTGGCCACAGGAGGTGGCCACTTCAGTCTCTGTATATCTGGCTGGGAGGAATCTCAGCTAGGCTGTAGGCTGTAGGGTGTAGGCTGTAGGGTGTAGGGTGTAGGGTGTAGGCTGTAGGGTGTAGGGTGTAGGCTGTAGGGCTGTAGGGTGTAGGGTGTAGGGCTGTAGGGCTGTAGGCTGTAGGGTGTAGGGTGTAGGGTGTAGGCTGTAGGGTGTAGGGTGTAGGGTGTAGGCTGTAGGCTGTAGGGTGTAGGCTGTAGGGTGTAGGGTGTAGGGTATAGGCTGTAGGCTGTAGGCTGTAGGCTGTAGGGTATAGGCTGTAGGCTGTAGGCTGTAGGGTGTAGGCTGTAGGCTGTAGGGTGTAGGCTGTAGGCTGTAGGCTGTAGGGTGTAGGCTGTAGGGTGTAGGGTGAAGGGTGTAGGGTATAGGCTGTAGGCTGTAGGCTGTAGGGTGTAGGGTGTAGGGTATAGGCTATAGGCTGTAGGCTGTAGGCTGTAAGCTGTAGGGTGTAGGGTGTAGGGTGTAGGGTGTAGGCTGTAGGCTGTAGGCTGTAGGCTGTAGGGTGTAGGGTGTAGGGTGTAGGCTGTAGGCTGTAGGCTGTAGGCTGTAGGCTGTAGGGTGTAGGGTGTAGGCTGTAGGCTGTAGGCTGTAGGCTGTAGGCTGTAAGCTCTCAGAGCCTTCCATGTCCCAGGTCTCCGGGTAGTTCCAAAGATGCCACTCACTGATTTCCATTCTCACTCCCACACCTCTCCCATACCCCCTCTCTTAACACTTGATCCCCATCCCCATTCCTCCTCATCTTCTTTCCCACCCAGTTATTCTGTCCATTTACCTCTGATGACTATTTTCCCCCTCTGAGTGAGATTTATGAATGCTCCTTGGGCCCTCCTTATAACGTATTACTTAGTTTCTTTGGGTCTGTGGTTATGCTGTACTTTATGGCTAATTCCCATTTGTGAGTACATACTATATATGTCTTTCTGGGTTATTTCACTCAGAATGATATTTTCTAGTTCCATCCATTTGCCTGCAATTTCATGATGTCTTTGTTTTTAATAGCTAAACAGTATCCCACTGTGTAGATACACCACATTTTCTTTCTTTTTTTGGTTGAGGGACAACTAGGTTGTTTCCAGTTTTGGGCTATTATGAATAAAGCTGCTATGAACATAGTTGAGCAAGTGTCCTTTGGGGTATATAACCAGGAATGATATAGCTGGGTCTTGGGGTAGAACTATCTCCAATTTTCTGAGAAACTGATAAATTGATTTCCAAAGTGGATGTACAAGTTTGTACTCATCCCAGCAATGGAGTAGTGTTCCCCTTGCTCCACATCCTTGCCAGCATGTGCTGTTACTTGAGTTTTTGATCTTAGCTATTCTGATGGGTGTAATATGGAATTTCAGAGTCCTTTTGATTTGTATTTCCATGATGACTAAGGACATTGAATATTTCTTTAAGTGCTTCTTGGCTTTAGAGATTCCTTTGTTGAGAATTCTCTAGCTCTGTACCCCATTTTTAATTGTTTTTTTTTTTTGTTTGCTGGTGTCTAATTTCTTGAGTTCTTTATGTATTTTGGATATTAGTCCTCTGATGTAGTGTTGGTGAAGATCTTTTCCCAATCTGTAGGCTGCCATTTTGTCCTATTGACAGTGTCCTTTGCCTTACAGAAGCTTTTCAGTTTTATAAGGTCTCATTTATTAATTGTTGATCCTAGTGTCTGAGCTATTGGTGTTTTGTTTAGAAATTTGTCAATGTGCCAATGTGTTCAATGCAGGTCCCCACTTTTTCTTCTATTAGATTTAGTGTTTCTGCTTTTATATTGAGATCCTTGATCCACTTGGAGTTGAGTTTTGTGTGGGGTGATAGATACAGGTCTATTTGCATTCTTGTACACGCAGACATCCCGTTAGACAAGCACCATTTGTTGAAGATACTTCTTTTTTCCATTGTATGTTTTTGGCTTCTTGGTCAAATTTCAAGTGTGCATAGGTGTGTGGGTTTATGTCTGGATCTTTGGTTCTATTCCATTCATTCTATACCAATACCTTGCAGTTTTTATTGTTATTGCTCTGTAGTATAGCTTGAAATCGGGGATGGTGATTTCTCCAGAAGATTTTTTGTTGTACAAAATTGTTTTTAGCTATTCTATTGTTTGTTTTTGTTTGATGTTGTTGGTTTTTATGGTTTGTTTTGTTTTTCCCTATGAAGTTTGAGGATTGCTGTTTCAAGTTCTGTAAAGAATTATGATGGAATTTTGATGGGAATTCATTGAATCTGTATATTGCTTTTGGTAAGATGGCCATTTTTACTATGTTAATCCTACTGATCCATAAGCAGGGGAGATCTTCTCATCTTCTGAGGTCTTCCTTGATTTCTTTCTTCACAGACTTGAAGTTTTTGTCATACAGATCTTTTTCTTGCTTAGTTAGAGTTATGAGAAGATACTTTATATTAGTTGTGTCTATTAGATGGGTGTTCTTTTCTTAATTTCTTTCTCAGCCTGATTATCATTTGTATAAAGGAGGGCTACTGATTTATGTACCCAGCCACTTTGCTGAAGGTATTTATCAGCTGTAGGAGTTCTCTATTAGAATTTTTGGGGTCAGTTATGTATGCTAGCATATCATCTGCGAATACTGATACTTTGACTTCTTCCTTTCCAATTTGTATCACCTTGACCTCATTTAGTTGTCTTGTTGCTCTAGCAAGAACTTCAAGTGCTATGTTGACTAGATAGAGAGTGGGCAGTCTTATTGTGTCTCTTTTTAAATTCGAATTGCTTTAAGTTTCTTTTCATTTAATTTGATGTTGGATATTTGCTTGCTGGATATTGCTTTTACTATGTTTAGATTATGCACCATTTATCCTTGATCTCTCCAGGACTTTTAACATGAAGTTAAAAGAGGTGTTGGGTTTTTCTCAAAGAGCTTTCAGCATCTAATAAGATGATCATGTGATGTTTTTCTTTTAGTTTGTTTATATAGTGGATGATGTTGATATATATATATATATATATATATATGTGTGTGTGTGTGTGTGTGTGTGTGTGTGTGTGTGTGTGTATAAACACAAATATAAACAGTCCCTGCATTCCTGGGATGAAGCCTACTTGGATAATGGATGCTATTTTTGATGTGTTCTTAAATTCGGGTTGCAGGTATTTTATTGAGTATTTTTTGCATCAATGTTCATAAGAGAATTTGGTCTGAAATTCTTTCTTTTTTGAGTCTTTTTCTATGGTTTAGGTATCAGGGTGACTGTGGCCTCATAGAATGAGTTTGGCAATGTTCTTCCAGTTTCTATTTTGTGGAATAGTTTGAGGAGTATTGGTATTAGCTCTTCTTTGAAATTCTGGTAGAATTCTACACTAAACCCATTGGGTCCTAGGCTTTTTTTGGTTGGGATGTTTTAATGACTTTATTTTTTTGGGGGGGGGGTTATAGGGCTATTTAAATTGTTTACCTGATCTTGATTTAACTTTGATAAGTTGTATTTATCAAGAAGATGGAACATTTTGCCCAAACATAAAAGAATACACTTTGCATCGTCCATTTCATTTAGATTTTCTAATTTTGTGGAGTACAGGCTTTTGAAGTAAGACCTAATGATTCTTTGAATTTCCTCAGTGTTCACCTTTTCTTTTCTGATTTTGTTATTTTAGAAGCTGTCTCTCTGCCTTTTGGTTAGTTTGGCTAAGGGTTTGTCTATCTTGTTGATTTTCTCAAAGAACCACCTCTTTGTTTAGTATATTCTTTGTAGTGTTTTCTTTGTTCTTATCTAATTGATGATCTGTTCATCTCCCACTATTAATGTGTGGCATTCCATGTGCGAATTAAGCTTTAGTAATGCTTCTTTCACAAATGTGGGCAACCTTGCATGTGGGGCATAGGTGTTCCGAATTGTGACATCATCTTGTTAGATTTTTTCCTTTGATGAGTATGAAGCATCCTTTCCTGTCTCTTTTGATTAATTTTGGTTGAAAGTCTATTTTGTTAGATATTAGAATTACTACTACAGCTTGTTTCTTGGGTCAGATTGCTTGGAAATTTTTTTTTCAGCCCTTTACTCTGAGGTAATATCTATCTTTATTGCTGAGGTGTGTTTCTTATATGGAGCGGAATGATGGATTATTTTTTCACATTCTGTTAGCCTGTCTTTTATTTGGGGAATTAAGTCTGTTGATGTAAAAGATATTAATGGCCAGTGATTGCTAATTCTTGCTATTTTGATATTGGTGGTGTGTGTGTGTGTGTGTGTGTGTGTTTCCCTTATTTTGTTTTTGATATGGAATTATTTATTTATTGTGTTTCTTGGGTGTGGTTAACCTCCATGTGTTGGAGTTTTCCTTCTAGTATTTTTGTAGAGTTGGATTTGTACATAGATGTTGTTTAAGTTAGGCTTTATCTTGGAATATCTTGTTTAATTTAGCTATAATGATTAAGAGTTTTGTTGGGTGTAGTATTCTAGGTTGGGATCTGTGAACTCTTAAAGGCTGCAAGACATCTGTCCAGTCTTTTAGCTTTTAGAGTCTTTTTTGAGAAGTCAGGTATAATTCTGATCTGCCTTCAGATGTTACTTGGCCTTTTTCCCTTGCAGCTTTTAGTACTCTTTCTTTGTTCTGTAGATTTAGTGTTTTGATTATTTTGTGGTGAAAGGATTTATTTCTGGTCCAATCTAATTGGAGTTCTGTAATCTTCTTGTATGTTCATAAGCATCACTTTCTTTGGGTTGGGGAAATTTTCTGCTATGATTTTGTTGAAAATATTTTCTGGTCCTCGGAGCTAGGATTCTTCTTCACCTTCTTCTATTCCTATTATTCTTAGGTTAGGTCTTTTTATAATATCCTAAATTTCCTGGATACTTTGTGTCAGGAATTTTTTTAGATTTAACGTTTTCTTTGATGTTTCAATTTCTTGTATCATATCTTCTATGCCTGAGATACTCTTTCATTTCTTGTATTCTGTTGGTGATGCTTGCATCTGTTGTTCCTGTTCTCTCCCCTAGGTTTTCCATCTCCAGAGTTGCCTCAGTTTCTATTTTCCTTATTGCTTCTATATCTATGTTCAGGTCT
Organism: Arvicanthis niloticus; assembly: GCF_011762505.2. Taxonomy (NCBI): domain Eukaryota; kingdom Metazoa; phylum Chordata; class Mammalia; order Rodentia; family Muridae; genus Arvicanthis; species Arvicanthis niloticus. The sequence goes on along the minus strand of NC_047675.1, from coordinate 21,098,492 downwards.
TGAGCAGTTTAATTCATTTTTTTCCTTCACTTATTTAATTGCATTTTCCTGTATTTCTTTAAGGGATTTATTCATTTCCTCCTTAAAAGCCTCTACCTGTTTGATTGTATTTTGCTATATTTCTTTAAGGGTTTTATTAATTTTCTCTTTGAAGGCCTCTATCCCCTTTATAAGATTGGATTTAAGATCATTTAATTCTGCTTCAGTTGTGATGGGATATCTAGGGCTTGCTGTAGTAAGATAGCCGTGACTCGAAGGTGCCATATTGTTCTGGCTTTTGTTGATTGTGTTCTTATACTGTCCTTTAGGCATCTGGTAGTCCCTGGATGTTCCTGGTGTAGCAGGCCTCTACAGGCAGCCTTGGGCTGGATAATGGAACTCAGGGGGCTGTGCATGTCTCAGCACAGCTGAAGCTGGACATGCCTCAGGGAACACTAGAAGGCAGGGGATTGGGGTTGAGTGTTAGGGGTGATCGTCTAACCTGGATGTTCCTGGTGTAGCAGGCCTGGTGAAGGTGGGCAGAGCAGTTGCTGAACAATGGAGCTGAGTCAGGGAACAGCATGCAGCTGAGGGCAGCTGGGCGTGACCTATGGGACTCTGTGGGCAGGGGGATGTAGTAGAGGGAAGGATCTTAGCTGGATGTTCCTGGTGAAAGAGGGCAGAGAGGTGGCTAGACAGTAGGTAGAGCTCTGGGGGACAGCATAAACCTTCCATGTCCTCTTAAGTTAGTTTCCTAAATAAGTTTTCTAAATAGCACTAATAGCACTATGTTATTTGTATTTTACTGAGGTCTTATTCAGTAATCTTTCTGTTTTGGGGTCAGATATTATTGTGCGTCCTGAATAAACATTTTTATTGTTGTTTTGTTTTTGTAACCAGTTAAGCTTTCTAGCCTAAGCTGACTTGATATTCCAGGCAGTCCTCCTGCCTCTACCTTTCTAGCTGAGATTTTAAGTTGGAGTCACCATGCCTATTCATAAATAATTTAATCCAATAAATTAATGATCCTATGGTATTTATTATGCCAAATAATTTCTAGGTCTTAAAAACATTAGATTATCTTTGTAATGAGTATTTATTAGAACATTATGCATATCTTTGTGGCACCCTTCCTATAACAGTGCCAACCCAGGATCAGGATTACAGAAATCGGGAGTACGGAGAGCCACAGTACGGAGATCCAGAGTACGGAGATGCCGGGTACAGAGAGCAGGAGGACGGAGATCCAGAATACAGACTGCAGGAGGACAGAGATCCAGAGCACAGAGTGCAGGAGGACAGAGATCCAGAGCACAGAGTTCAGAAGGACAGAGATCCAGAGCACAGAGTGCAGGAGGACAGAGATCCAAAGTACAGAGTGCAGGAGGACAGAGATCCAGAATACAGAGTACAGGAGGACAGAGATCCAGAATACAGAGAGCAGGAGGACAGAGATCCAGAATACACACTGCAGGAGGACGGAGATCCAGAATACAGAGAGCAGGAGGACGGAGATCCAGAATACAGAGAACAGGAGGACGGAGATCCAGAGTACAGAGAACAGGAGGACGGAGATCCAGAATACAGAGAGCAAGAGTACGGAGAACCAGAGTAAGGAGATCTAGGGTTTGGAGAGCAGGAGTATTGAGATCCAGAATACAGAGACTGGGAGCATTGAGATCCAGAGCACAGAGAGCAGGAGTACTGAGAACCAGAGTCCAGAGAGCGGGAGCCCTGAGATCCAGAGTACAGAGAGCGAGAGCGGGAGTTCTGAGATCCAGAGTACAGAGAGCGGGAGTCCTGAGAGCAGGACTACAGGGAGTGGGAGTCCTGAGAGCAGGACTACAGGGAGTGGGAGTCCTGAGAGCAGAAATACAGGGAGCAAGAGTACCGAGATCCGGTGTACAGAGAGCCGGAGCACCGAGATACAGGCAACGGAGATGGGGAGTACGGAGATGGGGAGTACGGAGATGGGGAGTACGGAGATCGGGAGTACAGAGATCGGGAGTACAGAGATCGGGAGTACAGAGATCAAGAGTATGAAGATTCCGAGTACAGATACTCTACAGAGATTAGGCATACAAAGAGCGGGATTACTGAGATCAGATCCAGCATATGAGAGAATGGGAGTATTGAGACTGGGGGTCCACGTTACTCAATTAAGGGAAGATGTTGATAAACTTCATTCCCAGTAAGTCCGAATAAATAATAAATGAAGGTCATTTCCAAGTAAAGGGCACAGAACAAAGAGACAGGACTAACAGTCTTTATTCAGCTAACGCCTGGAGATTTAATCCACACCCCAGGCTTCAGTTTCCTCAACTAAACTGGATTTTAGGTACGTTCTGTTTTCCATACCCGTAAATCTGAGTCGAGCAGACAGAGGAAAGGCAGAGAATCATAGAGGATGGATAGCAGGGAGAGCCACAGTGAGTGGCTCAGAGGGCAAAGACGAATGCTACAAATGTTACCGAGGCACTGGGTACATCTGTTCCACTCACTGTCAAACGGTGGCTTTTGCTTTCTTCTTCCTTTTAAATCAAGTCTGACTCCTTTATACATCAAGAGCATTTGCTTTAGAAATAAAACGCCTTGGTGAGCATAACAGGCTAATATAGTGAGAATATCACAATGTGGTTTGACTCTGATTTTTTCAACCTGGAAGCGACTGACATGCTGAGGTTTTTGTCTGTCTGTCTGTCTATTGTTTATTTCCTGTCATGAAAGATTTTCTCCAGATCGTAGTTGTGACCTTTTCAGCACATCAGGCACATAACAGCCATCCAATTGATTCTGAAAGATTTTCGTGTGTGTGTGTGGGGGGGTGGGGGGAGGTGAATAAGTGGGTATCATCCCAGGGGGCTGGAAAGGATAACTGAAGGATCATAGATCCAGGGGTGCACATGCAAGTAACTAAGGGGGTACACGAGCTTAACAAAGGGTTCGCCATTACTCACAGCCTCAGATTCTCCTTGATGCAGCCATCGACATTCACATCGCTCCCTGTTCCTTCCCACTTGTTGAAAGGGAATAGAAGAATTCAGCAAGCGATTCCACAGTCTTAGAGACATTAGTGCTGAGTGTGAAGGAACCAAAACATTTAAGGGTTTATCTAATGGTGGACAGAAAGTTATGTTTTCAGGAATCTTACAATCTATGCTATAGGTATTGTGTGATTTATGTCGGACTGCTGGAACTCCAGAGAACTTAGCATGAACAATGCTGTCATTGTTCTTGGCACCCAGAGCATCTTGTAGTGCCAACACTTGGAAGGCTGAGAGCAGAAGGGGCCTGAGTTTAAGGCCAGCCTGGACTACTTAACGGGGGGGGGGGGGGGGGGGGTTGTCCTGTAACTTAAATAAAAACAAACCAACATAAAAAACAAAAAACAAGTAAACAAAACACACAACAGACAGTAACAACTCTTGCTTCATATCAAAATGAGTGGACATCTACATGTTTAAGTTAAAACCAATATTTACTGAAGACATGGAAAAGTTATTATTTCACTGCAAAAGTAATCTGCTACTGTAAAGGAAAGCAGACTCACACTGAAAAATATGTGTTGTCTCCCCTATGGTGACTAAGCGGTGACATTTCAGAATTCCTTAGGGGCAAAGACAATTTCCTATTGACTGCAGATCCAGCTGCATTCTACCCTCCTCAGAGAGCTATTCTATTTAGGAATAAGCTTTCCCCACAGCTAACTGGCACCTTTGTCATAAATCAGCACCATGAGGGCATGCTGAGGCTCACCCCCGAAACAGAGTCCAGGTAGTGGGTGGGAAGTTGAGTTAGATAGAGCCAGCATATCCTGTCTTTTCAAGCTGGTCCAGTTAGCTCCCTAGGACAAGGCAATCCTTGTCACAGATTCTGGATTAACAGGCCGAGAACGAGGAGGAAAATCAAGTGTTTGCTTGGTTTCTGGACATGAAATCAGTCCAGGCTGGCTTCAATATCAGCCTCTTTTAGGGTCTATGCAACTATTTTGGGATTATTGATATATCCACCTCAGTCTCTCTAACTCTGTGGAACCAAGGAGCCAATCTCTCAGTCTGTGTGACTAGATCTTCTCTACAAGATGCTATATCTCTGGTGTCCATCACCTGTCTATCTGGTACTTGGCCTGTTGTCAATGCCTGATTCCTAACACATCTCTCCAAGAGTGAGTTTCCACATGTTGGAGTTGTGGGATCTTCATCTTGCCTTCTGAGTGACTTATTGCATATTTACTCTTCTGTGTGAAACAACCAGGAAAAAAAAGACAAACTGAACGAAATAACCCTACTAAGGACCTTAGATGCCAGATGCCAGGTGCCAGGTGCTGACAGGGATCTCCTGAGAGATGGGAAACAAATAAGTGAGTGGCCCTATGCTGGCCACAGTGTACTGCCTTGAAACAAGTTTTAGGTTCTGGTGCAATAAGGTGGGACCCAGATAGAAGGAAGCAGACTCCCTGAGTTGGCAGTTGGAATTGAGAATCTGGAGAGATGGAGGAAGCCAGGGCTCCCAGGAACACCAGAGAACAGAGTTGCATTGAAAGTATGCTGCTGCAAGTGTCTTCTTATTTACAGCAAGAGATATGGCATCCCTGGTCTATGTTACATTATGAGGACAGGGATGTGTAGACATACAAAAGCAAGAAAGCTGTTTAAAGCTGGAAAAACATGAGTAGGCAGCAGAGCACATACCTGGCATTCATAAGACTCTGGGTTTGATTTCTAGCATTGCAAAAGGAAAAAAATGGAAAAATAATCATTAAAAAAAAGATTAGAAAGAGCAGTGCTAGCCTCCGCAAAGCTCCAGTAATGACATCTGTCCCTTCTCATCAGATCAGAATGTCACATATCCACGGACGAGGGGAAGATTCAAGGGAGGGTTGCTTCAGCAATGAGAATAATCAGCTCCAGATGAAATATTATACAAAGGCTGCCTAATAAACAAGTTTTAAAGTGATCAAACTATTTTCAAAGAGCTTAGTTGTGTTCTAGAACAGAATTAAAATATATTAAATAAATAGGACACTATTCGGTGCCCACTAAGGTAACATTGGCACTGTATAGCATACAAACAAAAAGATGGAGAAAATCTGACTCATGGTGAAGATTCATCAACCAAAACCAAATCAGAACCAATACAAATATTAGAGTGTCAAAACATTGTTATTCTAACTAGACTTTATCTGTGAATTTAGACTGAGCAGTTTTTCATTTTAGAATTTATTTATTTTGTTGTGACAAGGTGTTATCTCTTTAGTCCTAGATGCCTTGAAAATTGCCATGTAGATTAGGCTGACCTTGAACTCACAAATTCTCCTACCTGTCTCCTGAATGCTGGGATTAAAAGCTTGTGCCACCATGTACTACACAAGTGTGTTTCTTAAAGACACAAATCAGTCTTCTAGACCTGAAAACTGGCATGTCTTTGATGAAAAATACAATATACAAGATCAATAGCAAGTTTAATGTTAAGAAGAAAGTAATGAATTTGATGGCAGAGATTTCAACAAAAGCACACATTTAGGAATGGCGAAAAATTAAATGTAGGCAGATACAGGTCTGGGTAGACAGCTCAGTCAGTAAAATTCTGCTGTGCAAATGTGAGGACACGAACTCGGACCTTCAGAACCCACCCAGGACAGATATAGCAATCCTACTGCTTCAGTGGTAAGACAGGAGGCAGAGACAGGAGATGCCAGGGAAAACCACAGGCCAGCTAACCTGGTCTTCATAGAAACAAGTAGTAATAGGCCTTCTCTTAATCAAGGTGGAAGATGAAGACTGACCACCACACACATGCTGTGGCACACAGGTGCCCTCACATAGATGCACGCACACACAAAGATAAAGACACAAAAGTAAGATTTTGTATAACTCATCAATAATTACATTTAAATGTAAAAATAGATTAAATGTTCCATGTAGGAGGCAGATGTTTGCAAAATAGAGTTTAAAAAAAAATGGCCCAACTATATGTGTCTCCAAGACCACTTTAAAATATTTAATTTTAAGGAGATGGTCTTACTATGTATTTCAGGCTTGCCTCCTGTCTCAGAGATGCATAAGGGCTAGCATTATAGGTGTGTACCACCATGCCCTGCTAAGAACATAATCTAAATTTAAAGATACAAATATATTGAAAGTGAGATGATGAGAAACATAGGCATCATTCAAACAATAACCAAAAGAGAGATAAAATACTGAAACATCAGACACAATTTTAATATACTTTTGAATGCTCCATTGAGAATTTAATATATGCACAGAATGTATTTTGAAGCTACTTAATCCCTTCATTCCTTCTGGATTCACCTCTTTTCCCAACTTCATGTCCTCTTAAAAAAATTATACCCCATTTAATTCAAGTTCTGTTGCCCTTGTAAGCACAGTATGGGACCGTCCACTGGAACATGATTGACTCACCAGGGGCCAAACATACCCCTAAAGAAAACTGATTCTTCCTCCCCTTAGCTCCTCAGCCAGGGTAGAAGCTTGCGAGCTGGGACCTATACTCCATGCTGGATGTTGATGTCTTGATATCAGTGCTAGAGAACAACAACAACAACAACAACAACAACAACAACAACAACAACAACATACAACATTCAAACACGTAACAATTACTATCATATTCGAACAACTGAGTATCAAAATACATGAATTAAAAGCTAACAAAACTCAAGAGAGAAACAGACAATTCAACAACAGTAGGCCTCAATGTCCTACCCTAAGTGATGGATAAAGTGACTGGGGAGAAGATCAGCAAGGAGACAGACTACATGAACAACAGATAAATTATACAGGTCTATGGATACCTATAGAATGGTCCACCCCACAGCAGAGGAATCCCACTTTCTTGAGCATATATGGAATATCCTCTAGACTACATAAATGGTAGGTCATAAAATAAGGCTCACTAAACTGAAAAGACTTCATACCAAAAAAAAAAAAAAAATACACCTTTAGCCACAGTGGACTTATTAAAAACCAAGAGCTGGTAGTGTAGCTCACCAGCACGAGACAGGTCAAACACAGCACCCAAGAAGCTAGGGCTCTAGCTCAGGTAGTAGAGTGTTTGTCTAGCGTGCACTGAAATCTTGGGTTCAGTCTTTACTGTCATCAGATAAACCAAGTGTAGAGGGACACACCTATGATCCCAGCACTCTTAACAAGAGGATAAGAAGTTCAAGGGCATCCTTGGCTACATGGCAAGCTTAAGCCAGTTTGGGATATATGAGTTTATGTTTTAATAAAACAAAACCAACAAGGAAATGTGAGTATTGGACAAATACAGGAAAATACATAGCAGGCTTCTAATTACTCATGACTTTCAGAAGTATCTTCTTTTGGGGAGGGATAAGAGAAAGAAAGATGGTGGAGAGAAACAGAGAGCTGAGCTCCTTCATAGTAGGAAGGGTTCCAAGAAGTAGAGTACCAGAAAGCTGCCAGTCTGGGAACCTTTCAGAGATTTGTGCTGGAAACTGGGATGTGGAAACTGGATAGGTCAACTGGGCTTGTCAGGCCAGTTGACCCATCCAGTGTCCAGGTGGCTCCTTTCAGTTTCAGTCACTGACTCATATCCAGCCTATAGGCCCACATTTAGGAGATAAAGAAACAGAGTTCTCTTCTCTTCTAGATTTCCTAGCCTCCAGCAAGGACTCCGCAGAACTGCTACTTTGGAGCCCTGCTCTTCTTGGCTGGCTACTAACTCTTTTTGTGAAGAAGTAACCCTAAAATTATCTAGGAACAATATCAGAGATCGGAGTCCCCAGTAACAAGTTACTAAATAAACAGTGGTCCAGGTTAGACATGGTGGCATGCAGCTGACACAGGATGGCGGCCATAAATTAGAGGCCAGCCTGGGCTCCACTATAAGACTCTGCTAAAACAAACAAACAAACAAACAAACAAACAAACAAAACAATATGAAAATGGGCCAAAGAACAAATGACAAAGGAGACGACAAAATATTTTGAAATAAATAACAATAAAAGTTCAAAATTCTAGAATCTGTGACATTCAGCTAACATGGCTGCATAGGGCGAAAAGTAATCATTATAAATTCCAGCACTTAAAAAAAAAGTTCTAAAGGTACTATCTTTTTTTTTTATTCTACAAGAAGCTTCAGGAGAAAAGCAAAGTAAGCACAAAGCAAGAAGAAGAGGAAAATGTAATAGCAAAGAAGAAATACAGAAATAGAAAGTGGAAAATTGGTTGAAAAAAATTAATAAATGATTTCTGAGAAGGTCAACTAAATTGACAATCATTTAGTTAGATTGGCCTGGAATGAAGGATTGAATTACTAACACCAGAAACTAAAGAGGGAATATTACTACCAGTCACAGGGAAAAAGAAGATATTACAAATGAATACTGAGGAAAACTGTATGTTACAAAACTAGACAGAGTAATGAAACTGAATAACTAGGAAACTTGATAAACTAATGCACTAAACAATTTTAAAGATCTGACTAAATTTGTAACAGAGATGTAATTAGTAATTTAAAATCATCCAGTGAATAGCCCAGACCTGGTAGCTTCATTAATCAATTCTACCAAGGAGACCATTACAGAAAACTACAAGCAATAAAAATGCAGAGAACAAGAGACTGTAGTATCTAGTCACATTTACAACACAATTCCTGTCCCCAAGGCTCAGGGATTACTGAAGAAGGCGTGGAAAGACTGTAAGAGTCAGAAAAACAAGAAGTTTGCTGTGAAATTTTGTCTCTAGAGATGTCAGAGAGGCTACGCTCATGAAGCCTCAGCAACATGACTGCCTAAATAAGACCTGAACAACCAAGACACCAATGGACTTGCTAACAAGGAAGAGGAAAAGTTCTCTGGGCCTCAACTGTAGGCAAAGAACTTTGGGCAACTGGGGAATACTGAGAGTGGGAGAAATGGTCTTCCCCAGAGAAGAGCCTGCCCAATTAGTATCTAATATTAAATGATAAATCCTGAGATCATGTACACACAAGGAACATTGTATGGGTTGAACAGACTATATCTGTGTACTTAAGAACACATGTGCACACACTGCCGCCACCACCACCACCACCACTACCACCACCACCATCAGTAACTAAAGAAAAAAGAGGCCATGAATTTGAGAGAAAGTATGGAAGTGGTTATAGGGAGAAAATGGAAAGGGAGAAAATGATATAATAAAAAACAATTATAAAAAATTAATCTACTCAATTGTTAAAGAGTCATTTTTAGACTTACTATTGTTAAGATATTCAAAGCACCCAGAAAGATCTATGGTGTAATGCTATCTCTTTTCAAATTTCAATAGGGTTATTTGAAGAAATAGAAAAATCTCTTCTGAAAATTCTTCTGGGATTTCAAGAGTCTCCAGTTAATCTAAATGTTCTTGGAAAATAACAAAGCTGACATATTCAACAGTTCTGATTTCAAAATTACTATATAAATCTACAGTAATCAAAACAATCTTATACATAGACACACAGACCAATGGAAAAGAATAGAGAGTGTCATAAATTCTTATAACATCGATGCTAAAATATTTGAGGGAGAAAGGGCAGCCTTTAACAAAGGGGCTGGAATGTGATATTTCAATGTGAAAGAATGAAATTTGAACCTTATCTGTCATAAAATAGAAAGATGATTCAGAATGGATCAAAGGCCTAAATATAAGATCTGGAGCTATACAATTCTTAACAGGAGACAGGGAAATTCTTCATTATATTGAGTTTAGCAATAACTTCCTGATTTTAACACGAAAGCCACAGGTAACAAAAGAAAAAAACAGCCAGACTTGACTTTGTGAAACATTTAAAATATTGGGCATCAAAGAGCCCTAGCAAGAGTAAAATAATCCATGGAACAAAGAAAATATCTGATGGTCTGACACGATATTAACGTCAAGCTTATCTAGAGGACTCATGAGAGTGAGTCCAACTAACGAGAAACCTTGATTTTAACATTGACAAAAAAGAAACAGACTTTCTCTGAACAAACTAATCAGAATATGGATTAGCAGTTGACCCAAGAGAGGGAGGGGGATAGAATAGTCACTGTCATGGGAATAGACAGAACATTGACCCCAAATATGTCTACATGACTTAGAGTTTTATTGCTGTGTGATGACCAAAGCAACTCTTATAAAAGAAAACATTTAATTGGGGCTGGCTTGCTGTTTCAGAGCTTCAGTCCATTATCATCAAGGTGAGAAGCATGTCAGCCTACAGGCAGACATGGTGCTGGAGAAGGAGTTGATAGTTCTGCATCTTGATATGAAGACAGCTAGGAGATTGGAGTTCCACACTAGGCAGAGCTTGAGCATAGAGACTTAAAAGCTCACCTCTATAGTGACACACTTACTCCAATAAGACCACACCTCCTAATAGTGCCACTTTCCATGGGCAAAGCATTTAAACACATGAGTCTACGAAGGCCAAACCTAATCCTTAGATCCTGTGAATGTGTCAACTTACACTATAGAAGAAATTTTGTAGAGTAATTAAATGGGGTAGAAGGAATTTGTACTTGGGTATTTAATCACATTACTCTTTAAAAATAGAAAACCTCTCCCAGCTTTAAACCAGACACTTCAAATAAAATGCAGAGATCAGATTATATTAAAATTTGACCAAACTTTATGCTCATTACAAGAAACAATTGAAATATAAATACATAAGTAGGCTTAAAAGCAAAATAAAAATAAAATAAGATGTCTATATAAACACTACTCAGAAGAAAGTTGGAGTGACTAAATAATATAAAAGTTATAAAAGTTGGTTTTATTTCCTTAGAGGATGGGATGAAATGAGAGCTGTACATAAACTTTACCAATACACAGCTTGGGCTGAGCCTAGAAGTTTCTATCTAACTATCTCTAGTCCTAGGCTTGGACACTTCTAGCCTTCATATTATTCAATCTTCTACAAACCGGGACCTTGAAGGCTTCAGCTTCCAGCTTCCATCTGCTAACCTGGGCCTAGAATGTTTCAGCATCTAAGACTTACTAAACTCAATCTCTCTAGCTCTTTCTGAACTCTGGCTGGCTGGTTCAACTCAGTTGTTTTGGCTCAAACTACTCTCCAAACTGACTGACTCAAACTGGCTTCTTTTAGCTTCTGGCTGAATTGGTCTGCTTGGAAAAACTGCACTGACTGCACTGACTGAGCAAACTGAATGGTGTTAGTAGACTTTTAATAAGTGGTACAATTTTCTTCTTACCCAGGTAGCTCCTAAATAATTGATACTGGACTATGTTATTTATTTAACAAACTTTAGGTGTACAATAACTGAGCAGTATTACTCTATTTAAATCTTCTATGCTAATCTGGCTACCTCCCAGCCCACATCCTCAAGATATGTGCATTTATTCTTGGGGCTCCCAGCCCCTAAATTATGGTTTTTTCTGCTCAAGCTGTTTTCTCATGGTGTCTTCTGGACTCTTACCCTGTGGCTAATCCACTTCCTCTCTCTCTCTCACCCCCTTCTCTGGTTGGCAGGAAGTTCATTCTTATTCTCTCCCTTGCTCAGTCATTGGCTGTTAAGCTCTCTTTATTGACACAACGGGGAACAACTGGGAGCTGGTATTTACACAAGATTGAGACAGGAGATTCTCTGAATAAGGATTGCACCCAGATATAGGGGAGACAGAAATCAGCATTTCCATCTTCACATAGTGCACAATACCATTATGCCTACATGGAACTTCATGAACTCAGATGAACTCAACTGTATTCACCTGAACTACACCAAACTCAAATGAACCCCCTTTGCCTCTTCCTGAACTGCTCTTAAGTAGCTTCTTTTTTCCTGTCTGTTTTCATGACAGTTGGGTGTATACTATTTCTGACTCGTTCTGTCAAATCTTTCTCTGATTTGTCATTTTGTATGCCCCTCAGTTAGACATCATTGTTTGGGATTAAAAGTGTATACAGACCTCTATCTTTTGATGTGATTCCTTGCCAGAGTAACCATATTGCTGGATTAAAATTCCTGTACAAACCTAGATTTCAGAGCAAAGAATAACACCAGGAATTATGAGTGTCATTTCACAATGATAAATGGATTAATAAAAACAGTTCAACCATTTATGCATCTCAAAATGTAACTTTAAGATACATGAGACTAAATTGACAGAAGTTATACTTTTCAGCATTCTTTTCTCAGTTACCTAAGACTGTAAAAAGAAAATCAATATAAACATAAATGGGACTGGGGAGATAGCTCAGTGGGTAAACCACTTCCTGTCAAGCAGGAGGTCCTGGGGCTTGGATCCCTATGCAGGTGCAGCAGGGTGCATCTGTATTCCCAACTTAGAAACAAGAGTAAAGGGGATTTGGGGAAGAGAGTAGAGGCAGGCTGATACCCTGAGCTCAGGGTTCAGTGAAAGATCCTGTTTCAAAATATATGACAAAGACACTTGATATTGGCTTCTGGCCTCCACATTCATGTCACACACACACACACACACACACACACACACACACACACACACACTTATTTATATACACTCATGTGCACACACACTTATATGCACACATGCAAATAAATAAAGGACTTGAAAACTATTCATAGAGTTCCTTAAATGACAATTATAGGACTATTTGTTCAGTGGATATGGAATATACCAATTTTCAAATATATATAGTGGAAGGGTCAAGGACATCACAAAAAGACCTACAAAGTCAATGAACCTGGGATCATTAGGGCTCACAGAGATTGAACCACTAACAAAAGAGAATGTAAGGGCTGGACCTAAGCCCCCACACATTTATAGCAGTTGTGCAAGTTTGTCTTCATGTGGATCCCCCTAACAATTGGAGCTGGAGTTGTCTCTGACTCTGTTGCCTGCCATTGGAGCCTTTCCCCTATTTAGACTGCCTAGTTGAACCTCAGTTGGAGGGGATGTGCTGAGTCAAGCTGGGACTAGATGTCCCAGGGTAGGGTGGTACCCAGCAGGCTTCTCCTTCTCTGAGGAGAAGGGGTGTGGGTAATGGAAGAGGAATTTGTAAGGGCAGGACTGGGAGGAGGGAGGCTGCAATCAGGATGTAATATGCATTTAAAAAGTAAATTATGAAAAGTACACATATTGTGGACCATACGTCACATTTTAAAATATTCTTAACATACTTAAAATATTCACAAAGTATATCCTTTCTTATTGATTATTTATTTACGTTTCAAATTTTATCCCCCTTCTTGGGTTCACCTCAGCAAACCTCCTGTTCTATCTCCTCTCCCCACTGCTTCTATGAGGATGCTCCCTACCCACCTACCTACTCACTCCCACCTCACTGCCCTAGCATTCTCCTATGCTGGGGCATCGAGCCTCCATAGGACCAAGAGACTCCCCTCCCATTGATGCCAGATAAGGCAATCCTCTGCTACATATGCAGCTAGAGCCATGGATCCCTCCATGTGTACTCTTTGGTTGGTGGTTTAGTCCCTGGAAACTCTGGAGGATCTGGTTGGTTGATACCTTTGTTCTTCCTATGGGATTGCAAACACCTTTGGCTCTTTCAGTCCTTTCTCTAACTCCTCCATTTGGTACCCGTGCTCAGTTCGATGGTTGGTTGCAAGCATCCACTTCTGTATTGGTCAGGATCTGGCAGAGCCTCTCAGGGGACAGCTATACCACAATAGTTAATTAGAAATAAATAACAGAAAAATTTCTAAAAAATCCATTAATATTTGGAAATTATATATATATATATATATATATATATATATATATATATATATCTTTACATTAACAAGAGACAAAGCAAACAAAAAAATTAGAAAATATTTTGTCTTGAATAAATGTAAAAATATAACATACCAAAACTTGTGGGATACTAATAATGGCAGCACTCAGACAGAAATTAGAGTGTTATATCCCAAATTAGAAAAGAAATTGCAGATCAACAACTACTTTTTACCTTAAGAAACCAGAAGAGTAAACTAAAACCCAAACAAGTAGAAGAAAGGAAATCACAACAGAACAGAACAGAACAGAACAGATATCAATGAAATAGGAAAGAAAAATAACAGGTAAAAGTTGAAGATACTCGTTCTTTAATAGCAGAAGGTTTGTTCAATAAGAAGGTATATAAAATGTATAAACCTCTTGAAACTGATTAAAAATGATGTAGAATACAAATTTCCATTCCAATGAAAACATTTACATCATCACAAGATATGCTGTGTCAATGACAGGGAAGGGTATCACTAGCTCCATGCCAACAAATTCAGCAGATGAAATGGACAGATTCATTTTAGAAGACACAAGGTGCCAAGAGCTTAATCAAGAGAAGTAGATAACCTGAATAATCCTACATATGCTTTAAAAAAAAGAGTTTGTAGTTTAAAATCTTTCAATGACACAATAGAAGGCACAAATGGCTTCATTGGGAATTCTGTTTAATGAACAAAAAGACACTGTCATTTATCAGAAATTCTTTCAAAAACTAAAGATAAAGGGACAGTTTCCAGCTCATTCCATGAGGCCAGTGTGAGCTTTATTCCAGAGCCAGATAAAGTTGTTCCAATGGGGGAAAAAAAAAAAGACAGGACAGTATCCTTCATGAACATAGACTCAAGCATCCGAAGGAAAAATTCATATCCCTTTAGTAAAAACAAAAGCTCAAATGCTTTCTTGGTTGAGTTCTTTAGAAGGCCACATGCCTTTATATTTCTATTAAAATAAATACTGCATTTATATATCTACTACAGTGTTTCATGTTCTCCCTAAGGCTCTAATGACGTCCAAGGAAATGTCGGGGTAGAAGAAAGCTATGAACAGAAATGGTTTTGCCCTGAGAGCTTTGCAATTGCCTCCACTGTGTGAATGTAGGAGAGGGCCACGTCTCCTTATGTATCATTTAATTCTAAGGACTGGATAAGATTTAACCTGAGTATGAACTTCATTTTATGCTTCCTTTGGCAACCGTTTTTATGTTTTCTAAAATCCTAAGTTACTACTGTGTGTAGCCTCAGAGTGTTATAATTCTTTCTATTATTTCATCTGCAATTTTTATTTCTGATATTTAGATAGTAGTTTGCCTATCCTTGTCTTGTTTCTCTTGACCATTGTTGACGTTTGCCTTAATGAAGACTAAATACATACAATATAGCTGTATTTCAAAAGACTTGACTTTCTTTTTTTTTATAGTTTGTCGACACCCTGATATACAAAGAAGCTTAACTCTTCCATTTGCTGTGTGTATTTTTTATGGTAATCCCAATAGATAATCTTTGCTCACAGAACATGAACCAGATGTATTTTACTCATGTATTCTTTTAGTACAAATAATATGAATGGCTTTTTACGTTTGTGCTCATCATGAATTATTCAGCTATGGAGTTTCAAGGATCCTTATTGTTTGGGAGTGATGGTGAATGCCTTTAGCTCCAGTACAATCAAGATACAGAGGCAGGAGGATAACTGTAAGTCCAAGGCCAGCCTGATTTACATAGAGAGTTCCAGGCTAGCTGAGGCTACATAGGGAGGCCTTGTCTCAAAAATGAACAAACAGCATTCAAAAAGTTGCAAGGAGTTTGATTGATTGATTGATTGATGCCCAGAGTGACACCTGGCTTTATTTTATATCTTAGTCTTTGTGTTTCAGTCTTCACCCTATGTAATATGCTTTCCAAAAGGACAAGGCTCGGCAGCATGGGTTCTTAATGTCACTTAATTTTTGTTAGCACTTTTAACTTTGCAATTCATATAAATTGTCACACTAAATCACCAAATCATTTAAGTGCCCTGAAAATAACCTCATAGTGTTTATCTTCTTAAATATAGCATTCTTAACTGTTATTGGTTTCAGCAATCATCTACATAAGACGGGATCATGATAAACATTTAAGACAGAAGCAGAATACTCCTCAGTGAGATGCTGAACATTTCACTGTGGTAATTCGGAGTACCTCAATTATCACGGGGATGATAAACAAATTAAGGCCATAATTGCAGGAGGAAACAGGTTTCCTTAATGGCCCTGCAAAGGTTACATTCAAATAATTATCCTTCATTTGTAGGTTGATAAAATAATGAAGATAACAGATGTGACCCTAATACTGTTTGTAGAAAACCACTCCTCCTCCTCCTCCAACAACAACAACAAAAACCCATCATATTAGTAGCAAAAACAAAAGCTGCATTTGCTGCTAGTTTATCATTCACTGAATCCATCAGACCGTCAACATACATTCTTTATTTCATTTAATCCTCATGACACTATTGTATGAGTTACTGTCTTCATTATGCAGATGAGTTCCCAGGCTTTCTTGCCCAGAACTATATCTTCCCTCTTGTCTGTGTTTATGATCCATTTATTGCCGACCTCAGTTCCAGATTCTAGGAGCAGTCAAATTTAAATTTTTGGCCAATTTAAAATGTTCATCTTTGGAGTAAAAGATGGTTCAGTAGTTAAGTCTATTTGTTGCTCTCCCAGAGGGCTTGAGTTTAGTTCTCAGCACCCAGAGTCAGGCAGCTCACAAGTGATATAAGTCCAGTTCCAGGGGATCCAATGTCCTCTTTTGTCCTTCATGAGCGTCTGTCTGTGTGTGACATACATCTGTTACATAAACTCACACAGATACAGACACATGTACATAAGTAAAATCAAAATCTTTCCAAGGAAATCTGATTGCACAGGGCACAGTGCTTACTTTAACAGTTTAGGCCACACGCATCCAGTTAGCCCTTTGTAGGACTATTCTGTTGTACTTCCAGGGACAGCATGGCCTATCTCAGATGAGAGCACAATATGACGTAGGAGTTTGGGATTTGAGATTATATTGCCGGGACCCTTGGATGAACAGTACTCAGGCTGCCTATGTCCCTAAAACTACTGTGGAGAACTGAGAACATTGAGAACGTATCTGAGCCCTGCTTTTGTGACTCATGTGGGCTACATACACAGCAAAGACCACAGCAGTGGCTCCTACTATGCCTTACCCACTTGTAAATACCAGTGAAACAGCCACAGCTTTGATGTGATGGATGTATTTTTCCCTAACACATTAACATAAACTTAGAACCATTAAGAAAATTTTACCTAGGCGCTATCCCCAACAACTGCACGTCTTTCAGTGGGCTATATGCCATCTTTTGAGAAACCTTGTATTGCAGAAGACACCACATCTGCTTCATCATCTTGCCTTGTTCAGAATGTTGCTTTTCTGTTTGTGCATTTGTGTTTAAAGCTCAGTGTTTACATATGTAACCTTTACCTTAGAAGAATAGAAAAGAAGCCTGCAGCAGGAAGCTACACCTAGGCACTGGGAGGCTGAGGCAGGAAGGTTACAAAGCCCAGGGTGTCATGGGCTAAAATAAGACTTTATTCCAAAAGATAAAAATGAGAAGGGGTGGTTATGGTAACTTAATGATGGACCACTAAGCAGGGATGGATGGGGAAAAGAGAAGATAGGATGGATGGATTAAAAATGAAATGTCTTGAACACCTTAGAAGTAACTACATAGGTCCCTGTTATGAACACAACACGATACACTAAATATACTGTAAACTAAGAATTTGGTGGCAGAATTTCAGTAATTTCCTTAAACTAGCTCACAAGCCAGTTTTTTGTCTTTGTCAAAAAACAAAGGGATTAATAAATTCATTTCATGATGGGAAATACTTATTGTGAGATCTATATTTTGGTACAAAATACATCAAGACATTTGTTCTGATTCACCTTGAAAAACATCCTTTTCTAAGATAGCTTGTGGAGAGCGACCATCTGCTCTGAATTGCTGTCCTGTTGAAATTGTCCTTCTCTGCATTTGTTAACTGAACAAGGACTGCTTGCCCCCTTTACCAAGTCCACCTATTGACCCCATCACAAGGATGTACTTACATTCTAATACACCTTAGTAACTACAGTGGCAATGGAGTAACAATTCAGGGATTCAGAACTGTCTGAATTCCTTGCTGTTTTCTGACTGTTCTCAGACTTTGGGAAGAGTATCTAAGTTTGTTAGTGTGTTTACCTTTTGCTTTTTAAAAGGAAGATTGGTTGTTACTGTTTTTCATTATGTGTCTGTGTCATAGGTATGTACATGTGAGTACCGCTACAGAGGCTGGGGTTACCCCTGGAGCTGGAGTGACAGGTGGTTGTGAGCTGCCCAATGTGGGTGCTGGGAACCAAACTCTGATCCTCTTCGAGAGAAGCATGTGATCCTAACCACTGAACCGTCTTTCTAGCCCAGTGCCTTGCCTTTTTCTGAAGTAGCTTTGACACTGAGACACCTCAGATGCTGGTGAGCTGGTTAAGATCCTAGCAGTGCTGAAGAGGGGGTAGTCAACGGTAAGAGAGAAATAGGAATAGCTGAGACCTTAGCTTCTGCACCTCTCCTCCAGTCTGTCCCTCATGGCTTTGATGCCATACATGCAGACAAGCTTCCGTATCATTGTGGGAACTGCATGAAGACAGGTATTGGCCTTCATGTATGAGACAGCACTGTTAGGATTGGGAGGAATATTTGGTGATGGCTCTCAGCTTCCCAACAGAGGCATCCAGTTAATAAATGGTAGCTCATCAATGATAGCTTCACTGTGATGATGGTGTATTCCTCCCCCTATATGATTCTATGATGATATTGATCTACATTAGAAAATACTTCTCATCATTAACACTTTGAACTATTTATACTCATAAAGAATCTTGTTTGTTTGTTTGTTTTTTGATAGATAGCAGAAGGCCTACAAAGAGAACTATGACCTAAAGGATATGTCAGCTTAGGTTTGACATCCATTTGGTCCCCTATATTATCTTGTGGAGCTTTCTGACATTGCCCCTGAAAGAAAGGTCACTGTAGAACCTGAAATACTCTTCTCAGCCACTACTTTGATCTGCTGTTGCTGAATAGGAAGCAGGGGATTTGTCATGAACTCTGGAGAAAGATGCGCTGACTTTTGAGTGGAGATGAGAAGTAGTTGACAAGGTGGTCAACACAGCTGCCAACAGAATGAACAGGATGGTATTTGATTGAGCACTAACTTGGGCTGGTGCCTTTCCTTTCAATATAGACTCAGGGTAATTATAGTCTGTCCTGTGGTTTCTCTGCTTTCCTTCAAAGAGAGTAGAGTGATGCAATTACAGACATGATTTTCAGAGATGCAAACACATACATGGACAAGTGTGTACCTGAATATATACATACATATCTATGTTGTGCAGTACACTCGTGACTTGATTCCCTAGGAGACACGGATCCACTTAGACAAATGTATTAACTCACTTATATCCTTTGTAAGGAAGATCCAATGTTGTGCTAGTAGAATCCCTTCATGGGCAGAGAAACAGTGTCTGAAGGCAGTGGCATATGAAATAGCCAAAAGTGTTTCAGGTAGAACAATGACCCTTCTTTCAGGGGTAAGTGATGTCAGAAAGCTCCACAGGATAATATAGGGGACCAAACAGAAGTCAAACACAAGATGACAGAACCATAGTAAGATGATCTGGGGAACAGAAATCCAGAAGATTCTTATTGTTGTCTAAAGGAAATTAGCCACATCACATGGTCCAGTTTTCTATGGAAAGGTCTATTTGTTAAAATATCATAACCCACAGCTCATGTTTTGTGTCTGGCCTGGGCCCTTTAATTAAATGCTTCCTTAAACCTTTTCTGGTGCTCTTCAGAGCGGCTGTCTTATTTACTGTTCAGCATTCTGCAAAGTCTTGCTTAGCATCCTTCATGGTGTGCATTTTTGATGAGGGTGGTGTTGCTATTTTTACACGAGCTTTGTGAACTCCTTTGAGGAATGCAGGGGTCCATGGAGAGGAGAAGGCTTTTGGCTTCTTGTATTTAATCTATCCATTCCTCCATCTCACAGAGCCCCGTGTAAAGCTGTACCTATAAAAGCTGATTTGCCAACTGTTTTTGCTCTGAAGGGACATCACCTATTTTTAGCAACAAAGAAGTGTTAGGAAGGGGAGGGAGGCATATCTCAGAGGGACAGATCTGAAATGAAGCCCAGAATGCAGGGGAGAGGGGAGAGGAAGGCACAAGGGTGTTTGTGAAGGATGTTCAGGAGAGTGCAACTCTGAGCCTTACACTGCAGAGAGGACGCCTCTAAAGAAGTCTGCTAATAGAGAATTGAGGAGAATTAATGTTATTAATGAAACCTTTAAGACAACCAAACAAAGGGTACCAAGACAGGCCAAGATAAACTGGTTTGATTAGTTCTGTGATCTGTATGTTTAAAAGTTTTCTTTTAAGATAAATTTGCAACATATTGGAGAGGCAACTTCATACAGCCTTATGCAGGAAGCAAGTATGGGGGTGGGGAGGAAGAATGACATTTGAAAATCCAAGGTGAGGCACATCTTGTCCAGAATGTATTGAAAGCCGAATCGCGTGGTTTCTATTATCCTACATAAAGTTTAAAGCAATCATTAAAAAGTAAAAGCTATCTTCATTTTTATAGATTACCAAAGATGAAAGTTCTTCCTCCCCTCTTCTCCTTTCCTCTCCCCTCCCCTCTCAGCTTCTCTCTTCTCCTCCTCCCAATTTCTCTCCCTTCTTTCTTTTTCTTCCTTTCAAGGTTGGGCTGAAGAATTAATAGAACACACTGCCTTCCTCCTAAGGTTTCACGTTTTCTAAAGCCAGCAGAATCTCAGCTTTGTAATACACGCTACAGTAGCAATATGATTCCAGGGAGCTCAGACTGAGAAGCGTTTGATTCTGCTTGATGCTATAACAGAAGGCTTCTGGGAAGAGGTATTTTTTTTCTTTTCTCTTTATTGAAAATAATTTTTTTCTCACTTAATATATTCTGATTGAGTTCCCCACCCCCCAGTTCTCCCTGCCTCTCTTTCAGATCTGTACTCTTTTTTTCTCTCCTTAGGAAACAAACAGGCTTCTAAGAGATAATGAAAAGACAAGACAGAAACTAACATCAGAATAGGACAAAACAAGCAGGTGGAAAAGAGCCCAAGAGAAGGCACAAGAAATAGATATAGATGCAGTGACACACTCATTGGCACACTTGGAAATAATATAGAAACAGAAGGAGATACCCCTAAGAGTATCTCCAGTGAGACTCCCTTGAAGAAAACTAAATTTTCATTTGCAAGCTGTTATCAATTGGAGACAGCTTCTGGGGTAGGGGTGGAGGCATGGATCCATTTCTTTCAGCTCTAGGACCCACCCCATTTGGTGCAGACCCTTGCAGGCTCCATGCATGCTGCCTCAGTCTCTGTGAGTCCATATGTACACCAACCATGTTGATCTAGAGGGCTTTGTTTTCTTAGTGTCTTCCATCCCTCGCTTCTGGCTCTTACGCTCTTCTGTGGGGTTCCCTGTATCATGAGGGGAGGGGGTTGATAGAAACATTCCATTCCAAGGTCTTTCGCTCTGCTTAATATCTGATAGTGGGTCTCTGTATTTGTTCCCATCTGCTGCAGGAGGAAGCTTCTCTGATGATGGCTGAGCACGGCGCTCATCTATAAGTATAGCAGAATGTCATTCAGAATCATTTATTACGACTTTTATTTTTTACAACAGTAGCACTTAGTTTTACCCTAGGTCCCTGGGCCAACAACTCAATTAGATGTACCAAATCCCAGTATTGGGAGCGTCATTTAGCACTGAGAGATATCCAATTGGGGCATGTCTCCGTCATCATTTAATGATTTCATTTAGATCACCTTCATATATGTATATATTTTGGGAGTTTCTTCTGCATTAGGTTTTATATTACTGCTCGAATGGCCCTTAATTTTATCTGTCTCTCCCATATTCCTTTTCTCATGCAGTTTGTCCATCCCCTTCCCTGACCCTCTCACCCATTCCCACCTTCTCATCTATTTATAGCTATATAGTCCATTTCCTTTTCCTAGGGCAATCTTTCTGCCCACCTCACCCCCAGTTCCTCACTTTATATGTGACCCCTGTAGTTGTACAGATTGTGGCTTGGGAAGAGGTAATTTAAGTTGAATCTTAAAGGATATAAAGGAGTCCATCTGGTGGATGGAAGGATCAGGCCATAATTACAATGTGGCTCCTGGCCGCTCACTTGGTAGCCGTTAAGTTTCTTATTTCTGGATTTCTCTCAGTTACCTGTTCTGCTCAACCAAGGAAGAGTACCCTTACCCCTGGCCATAAAAGCCTTCAGAGAAGATTGGGTAGGCTTATTAATTTTGTTTGATTAGCCTAGGAGTAGAAATGTGTAATAGTTTGAGTCAGTGAGATTTAAAAGAAAGTCTGATATGGTCTCCAAGAAATGCTTCTTGACTGTAAAGGGAAACACCTTTTGTTCTTTTTGCCTTTAAACATCGCTGTACTTAGAAAGGATGCTTTCTAGAACTACCGCAGGCACACTGTAACAATGAAGGGAGACAGCCTAAGGGCGTATCAAAATTTCCAAGGACGGCAAAGCAAAGGGAGGAAAATCCCATGGATCTTCGCTGAATGTTGTGTTTCGGCCTGGTCCCATCTGTCTTTCAAATTGCGGTTCCGTAATGTTATAATTGTCATTGTTGTACCAGACAGCGCTAGCTGGAGTCTTCTATAATGGCATCCTCACTGATAACAGAGCATGTACAGAAGCACAGAGCCCAGGAAGGTCACAGGGCACTTAGAAGTGATTGGCGAATCATCTTCTGTGAGTGAAGTGTGGGATGTCATGAAATGGAGTGTGAGGTGATGGCAAGAGATAGAGTAAAGCAGACTGAGCTCAGACCACAGGGACCTTAGATGCTTGCATCAGACACTTGCACATTCTTCTCTAAGCTATAAACAGTCACTGGGGAATAAAAACTTTATTTTTGCATGTGTATGTGGAACGAATGTGTATATATCGGCATATGTGTAAGTACGTATATGCATGTAGGGGACGTGCTCATGTCCGTGCATGTGGAGGCCAAAGGTTGATGTCAAGAGTGTTCCTTGATCTCTCTATCTTCAATTGAAGCAGACTCTTTCATTTCACCCCAGACCTCGCTGGTTCAGAGTCTAGCTAGCTAGCTTGCTCTGGCCCATTCTACCTCCCACACAGAGATTAGGTTCCACGCCTGCTCGGGTGCTGGGGATCTAAACTCTGGTCTTCATGTTTGTGAAGCAAGTGCTTTACCTGTTGTGCCATCCCCTCAGCCTCACTGAAGCCTTAAGTCAATTAATATTACAGTTAGATCGAGAATTTAGGGCATTCTTCCAACTGCAGGATGGAGGGTGAGGATTTCCCTTGATATAGGAGATAAATTACCAAGGTCATTCACTCAGGGGTAAATGGATTCACGGACAGGCTGGTCTCTTTCCATGATTATTCCATTGTATCTTGGAAAGGCAGAAGTTAATGTCAGCTGTTCAGACAGGAACAGACAGTTAAAGAGATGGGCTGCAAATGCCCTGGAATGTCATGAGGTAAGAGTAGGTTAGGGATCGATAGTGCTGGATTTCAAAGTGTAGAACAGATCTGAATTGAACACTAAAAAACACGTAAAAGACCTGGGGAGTAGAGTGAAGTATCAAACCACACAAAAGAAAGGAGAGTTTAGTTGAGACGGATGGTTTTATGGTGTGTGGGGGCGTAACCCTAGAGTGGTCACTTGGAACCAGAATGGCAGAGAAGAGAAATTAAAGTTGACTTGAGTCCCATTCCTTAGCAATTATAGAATGCTGGTGTTTTTATTTGCTTTAACTGTAACTACAAACATATTCCATAACTGTCACTAAATGACACCACGCGTCCTGGTATTATATAACGGGCAAAATACTTTTCCTTTGTGGATGAGCATCCTGATGAAATAGAGCAGAATGCAGCGTCCAACGAGGAGCACTGTGCCGATGTTGGGTTTGACAAACTAAACACAGGAATGTGAGATAATAAGAACATGGTGTCTCCATGGAAGGAATGCTAACATTTTGAAACGTTCCCATGCCCCTGGAAAGGGTTCACAATGAAATCTTAATCTACAAGCCACACACATTTCCATCAGCTGTTAAGAGGCTTGGCTGGGGGCAGGGCATATGGAAAGCCTCTAGTACACAGTTATATTAGTTACATTTCTATTGATGAAACACCATGGCCAAGACACCTTATAGAAGAGTTCATTTGGGTCTATTGTTCCAGAGAGTTAAGAATCCATGATAGCAGGTGAAGGTATCATGACAGGAGCAGACAGTTGAGGACTCACACACTGGACAGCAAGCACAAAGCCGAGAGAGCAAACTAGAAGTCGACTGAGGCCTTAAGCTTGCAAGGCCTGCTCCCAATGGCACACTTCCTCTAGAAGGCCATGCCTTCAAAGCCTCTCCACACAGTTCCACCAACTGGGCACCAAGTGTTCAAAAACTAGAGACTCTGAGGCACATCTCATTCCAACCACCACAATGGTTTCAAATGTTAGTTCCTGTTCCCCTTTCCCTATAAATGAGTGAGTCTCAAATTAAGGATGTTTAACATTCACTTGGACAATTTTGTCACAAAACCCAGGATCCCTGCCCCAGAGGCTCTGATTTAGTAGGTCTGGAATAGAGTCCAGAACAGTGCATGACAGATGTCCTCTTAGAAGAGGTGATCTATGACCACACTCTAGAACTACTGTCATAGACATCCAGGAGTGAGGGTTGTATGTAGGGGAGAGAGACAGGAAGTTATAATGGCTGCCCTACTTACTGCACACAGGTTGAAGAGAGACACAGAGAAGTCCAAGCAAGCACAATGCAAGTGAATCATTACAGGTTAATTTGGAATGAAAGAGAAGTCTGATTAGGTAGTCATTTAATGATAATAATGGTGAGGTTAAAAACTAATTTTTGTCTATTTTAACCATCTAAAAATATCCAGCTGTTTTTCCTGCTGAAGCACTCAGATGACCTATAGACAGAGGCGTACCTAGTTCAGCCCCGTCAATTACAGATGAGCTAACTAAAGCTGAGAAAAGAGATGTGGTTGGTTCAAGGTCGCAGAGCTGGTCATTGAGAGAATGAGATTAGAACCTGCTCTTGCAAGCTCCCACCTAAGTGCACCCACCTTCTGCTGTCACGAGGTCACTGGTGGCGGCACTCAGAATCACAGACCTCTCATATGTGTTCATGTCAAAGGGACAGGACATCTGACTTATTGAGGGGATGCCAGGCATTTGTTGACCCAAGTCCTGCTTATAGATTTTCTGTTGGCTTACTGTGTCATACAATAACCCAGTTTTGACTAGCATAAAAAAGAGATTCTTTGGACAGGAAAATGGCCATTTTGTAGACAGACTTCAATCATGCTTGGTTTTCACATCCTCAGCCATGTTAGCAATGTGTCATCAATTTGAAAAAGCTCATCATGCCTTCAAAATGCCAACTGTCATATCAGGCACACATCCCTGTCATGGCTCAGCTCTACTGTGCCTCTGTTAAAAAAAAAAAAGTGATGCTTGTAACTACGCAATTTTCAAGGTTGTGTGGTCACCCAAGGCTACTTCTGGGAAGAAAGAGACCCAGGGGGCATTATTGTGTGTTGACTGTATTGCTTTGACTTTGTATAAGTTAAACCGTATTAAGTCAAGGAAGACTTGGACTAGGAGTGTAGTTCAGTGGTGAAATAATTGCCTAACATGAATGAGACCTTGGGTTCGATAACAAACAATGAAAAAAAAATTAGGGTAACCTTAAAGAGGTCCCAGTAGCAGTGGTCACTGCCTGTTACCACAGTCAGTCACTCATTTCCCAGCTCACAGGCTGTTAAGACACAAATTTGGTGGATGCTGGAAAAACATTGACTTTTTTAATGATAAGAACTTTTGTAGTCATATCGAGAATTACACAGTGAGAATATATCATAGAAATTGGTAGCATAGCAGTGCAGAATAGAAATATAGCAGAAACCTAGACTTTGATCATCTCCTCTGGAAACTGAGTTATCCTCCAACTGGCCACTGCCAGAGAAGTCCTGCATGGCATTAGCTGGCTGTGGTAGGCATGCTCTTACTTACAGTTTAATACTGATAACGGCTCACTCACATTCGTATTTTCCTCCGCATTTTCCAGCATAATTATATCCCATATTGTCTTTGTTGACCAAAGCAGTGTTCACAGGAGGCGCCACAGTCACCTAGCGTCAGTAGTCTGCTGGAAGAGGTGTGGAAGATTTCAGCCTGAGTCTTAAGCATGTTTTAAAAATGGTGGTGGTTTTCAAAACGTGGCCTCCAGACCTTCGACCTCAGAACTGCAGATTCCCAGGTCCTGCCTCAGACCCATTGAATCAGAAATCCTGGTGGGTGGAGTGGCCATGATTGTAATCATTCCTGAGGTGACAGAAAATCAAAACCAAGCAACGGAGACAGGCGTGAGATGCTGGGCTGAAAATGGAAGGTAAGCTCAGAGGTGCGTTTTGATTGGTGACCCCGACTTCTTCTCTTACCCATTAGCCTTTTCTCAGAAAGCTACAGGAGGAGGCGCTCTGCCTCATGGAGGCACTCGGCCAACAGACAGGAGGCATGAGCTCCAGAAGCAGAAGAAATGAATAGGGAAATTTTAGGATTGTGCTGAAGGAAGACCCTGGTGACAGCTGTCCTGTGGGTCTTGAGAGAAATTGGTCCAGACTGAGAGGGGCAGATGGAGGGCTCCAGGAAAAGATGCCTCTTGGCTGATGCCATCATACAAAAAGCTCCACTGGGTTGTTACTAAAGGGTAGGTTGTAAACATCAGAACAGTGCAATGACTGAAAAGGCAGTGGATTCTTAGGAGGAAAAGTTACTAACTGAAAAACAGAAAGCAGAGCTCACAGCACACTCACACAAGGGAGAAGCCACCACAGTTGAGAACTCATTAGGGTGATATTTAGATGCTTAGTTAATATGAACCCTATTACATCATTTAAAAAGAAGTACCTGTGAGATTCTTCAGTGGGCAATGATGCTGTCATCCAAGCCACACAACCTGAACATGAGCCCCGGATCTCATGAGGTTGCACATGTGTACTTACTTATGCATGCATGTGCACACACACACACACACACACACACACACACACACACAACTTTGTTTGTATTTTGGAAAAAAAGAAACAGAAAAGATAGGCTTCAGTTATGTTGGGAAAGTGAGCTGATTTCTCACTTACCAAAATGGTATGTGGTAAGTCAATAGTCAGTGTCCAGGATCAGTGAGCTAAGACAGAGCAAATAAGCCCATTGTTTAGAAATACGAAGATAACCACAAAAGAAAACAGTGAACATATCAAAAAATATTTGCCTTTGGGGAAACGAGATATAACGTCAGTTTCTGTGATTTAAAAAAGAAATACACAACAAAGAAACCCAAAAACTAAAATTACCTGATATGTCTAAAAATGTATGGTGTGAAGTGATTGTGTGTGTGTGACTCTGTGTGTGTTAAAAGATTCAATTAGCAAAAACTAAACCAAAATACTTCACCTTGCACGTGGCCCCACCTAATGAATCACTCTGATTCTTGCATTTGCTTCCCACCTTGTCTTGGAAGAGAATCGAGGGCATAGTCATAACTATGAGGTCATGTCAGGGTCAATGCCCTCTGTTAACATGACAGTAATCTATTTAGGGATGAAAAGCAAGTACTAAAATACACACTGAAGGCTAGTGACAGTCCCCCTCTCTTCTTTGGAGTTTGGGAAAGCTGGGTGCGGTGGTGTGTGCCAGACTTTCAGTATTGTGTGTGTGGAGGGGGGAGGGGGGAGGGGGGAGCGTGGAAGTAGGGTCATGAGCTGGAGACAAGCCTGGGTTGCACAGTGACAGCCTGTCCCAGAAACAAAGACAAGCAAATGCATTGTGGACACTCCTTGTCTCTGCCTCAAAGCTGGGGTACTTGTTGAAAGTTTACACTGTGAGTTTAGCACCTCTTGTTATTCAAAATCCACCCTTTCTGGTTGATGCAGTGCTGGGGATCAAACCCAAGGCTTTGTGTACGCTGGGCGCGCAATCTACCTATTAGGCTCCACCCCCATCCCTGACTGTTAAGTATCTGTCAGTTTGATTCCGTGCCAGTGGAGCTAGGGCTCTGCGCATGCCCGGTGAGGGCTGTCTCTGGAGCGCCATTCACAACTGGCGCGGTCCTTTCCTTTGGCAAGCTCTTGGGTGTTTCCCTCTTCCTGCTTGGAGATGGTCTGTTTCTTTTTTATTTCCAGCTTCCTTTTCTCTCAGTTCCGTTTCAGTTTCCTCTGAGCTCCTTTCTGCTCCTCAGTAGTTCCCTTATAATTTTTTTTTTTCGGAGTTCTTAATATTTTAGCAGGTTGTGCCTTTCTTTAAGGTGTTAAATAATTCAGTAGGTAGCTAAATATTAACACTGCATAAATTTTTGATACATAAAATTTGTGAAAATACTCTTGAGTAGTAAGCCTATCCGGGTGATACATTTTCTTATTACCTAGTCAAATTTCTAAGCCTATTTGTAAGATTAAGTAAATAAAATCTTGTAAGTAGTTACTTTCTGCTTGTTTCTTGTCACTGGAGTGTTTATTAATTAACAGTTATGGGTTCCTCTTGAGTACCAAATGCTGGCAGCTCTGTCTGATAGGAGAAGGTACAAACTATCTCATGATTACTCTGGCATAGGGTGGGGTGGGGAGGGGTGAGAAAAACTGTAGATGAAGGGCGTGAGGAGGTGGCTTAATGGGTGGAGCTCTGACTGCACAAGCCTGAGGACCAGAGTTCAGATCTCCAGAATCTACATAAAGCTGGGCGTGGTAGCAGATCTGTAACACCAGAGCTCAGAGGAGGAATGGGAAGCAGAATCCCCGGAAGCCTTTGGATCCGCTAGGCTAGTACACACAACACAACACAACACAACACTACACAACACAACACCACAAAAGACTGTCTCAAACAAGATAGAAGGCAGGACACCGGAGGCTTTTCCTCTGATTGCTCCTGCGCACCACAGCATAACCGTGACTGCCCCTTCCTGTGTCTTTCACACACAGCAATCAGCAGATATATTCCCCCAAGTGCTCCTAAGTTATTCTTGGTGCTATAGATGGGTATCAATGAGAGGCCTCGATCTTACACGTTTATAGGTGCAATATTCCAGGAAAATAACACAGACCGTCTTCCTGTAATTTTTGTTTGAGGTTGTTATATCTTTGTTGTTTTTGTTTTGTTTTCATTGTTTTTGAGACCAAGCCTCCCTATGTAGACCAGGCTGGCTCTGAACTCATAGGATCCACCTGCCTCTGTCTCCCAAGTGCTGGGATCAAGGAATTTACCACCATGCACATTTTGGGATTAAGCTGATAACTGCCAGAAACCCCAGGGATCTAGCTGAGTATAAACTGAAAGTGTGTCCTTACTGGAGTGCTGTGCCTCAGTATTTCACATTAGATTCTAGCCAGAGTCTGCCTGGTAAGGTCTCTGGAAACTTACTGGAAGTTTCTAAACTCTTTTTGTCCACTAAATCGACCAAGTGAAAAGGAATTTTCAAACAAGCAATGCATTTTTAATATGAATAACTATAAAGATGGTAATCAAATTGTTAAAAATTTAAGAATTTATATGTAAATTTTAACTACAAAGAAAAGTCTACCAGATATAACAACAATCTAGGGATTTATTCAGAAGTTTAGTAGCTATTAAGATGCTATGGCCTTTGCCCTTTGAAATATCGAAGGGTGCCCTCAAACTTCTCTTCCATTCCTCCTAAGAGTGACCATGCTTCTGAAACTGGTGTGTGTGTGTGTGTGTGTGTGTGTGTGTGTGTGTGTGTGTGTGTGTGTGTGTAGATGGTTTTGGGAAATGTTCTGGTTTTGCTTGAAAGAGAATGTGTGCTCTCTAACTGTTGGGTGCAGCTTTCTGTGTAACTGTTGTCACTGTATCAAGTCTGCTGCTGTGTTATTAAATCATTTATAGCTTCATTTATTTTTGGTCTTTTGATCTCCCCATTGTGGGATAATAATGTCAGGAACCTTTTTATGGTTGTGTACCTTTCTTTTTAGTATTACGGAGTTTGTTTTCCTTATGTTGCTGGTTTTATGTAAGTTCAGAATTATCATGTATTACAATGAATTGATTTTATTTATTTATTTATTTATTTATTTATTCAGTATTTATTTTGTGGTGGGGTCTCACTATGGCTGGCCCAGAACTCACTGTGTAGGGAGGCTTATGTTAGTCTCCCTGCCTCAACCTTTTGGGTGTTGCTATCTCACCTCATGTAAATTATTCCTTTTAAAGTATTTTTATTTTATTTTACTATTTTACATGTTTGGTCTCTTGCTTGCATGCATGTCTGTGCACCACACATGTACCTTGTATCTTTGAAGGCCAGAAAGGGGTGTCGGATTGCTTGGAATGTGAGTTACAGATGGTTGTGAGCTGCCATGTGAATGTTGGGAATTGAACCTGGGTCCTCTGCAAGAGTGGCAGGTACTCTTAATCACTGAGCCATCTCTTCAACCCAATGAATTACCCTTTTGTCATTATATACTCCTAGTGATAATGTTTGTCTCTTTAAGTTTTTGCTTGATATTTATGTGAATTTCCTTTAGTTAGCATTTATCTGATACATATTTTCCTAGCATTTCTCCCCTTCCTTTTTGATATTTTTTGACACAAGATGTTGCTCTGTAGTCTCAGCTGGCTATCAAATGTGAGATCCTTCTGTCTCCACTTCCTAAGCTCTAAGATTACAAGTAGGCACCACCCAGAGTCCCATGATTTATTCTCAAACTCTGATATTAAATTGTCATCGAGTTGGGGATGGTTCAATGTCTAGAGAACTTTTCTAGTGTGCACAGGGCCCTAGGTTCAAGCCTTAACACTCAAAACTAGCAAATCTATGTAAAAAGAACTCTTTTGTATAGAATTTTATACAAGTATGAGCCTTATAAGTATAGATTCTTAGTAGAATTTTTGGACTCTCAGTTTAAAGACATTTAAAAATTTGATAGATATTGCTGCATTTACACTCATGATAAATTCCTCAGAGTGGAATTTTTTTAGTTAAAGGGGTTATGTATTTCATCTTACAGAAATGCTCTACCAATTTATATCTCTGGCAATAGGGTTGACTAGATAATTGGAAAATGCTTTCCTCAAACACATCTCCAATATTAAAAATTATACAATAAGTATTTCATATGTATGGTTAGACTGATGGACACTAAGGGAATTTCCTAGGATCAAAACAGAGAAGCAGCTACAAACCATGAGGAGTCAACTCAGCTCACAGGTTCAAGTGGGGCAGTTGTGGTTGTGTGGAGTCAAGATCTGGGTTTTTAATAGGTACATGAGGATAAGGTCTTAGGCTCTGCAAGGCAAAGAGTAGAAGCAAGACCTTCCTACAAAGCAGGAACTTTCAAGTGTGACAACTGTCACACAGAGATGAGTAAGCAAATAACCCAGACAGTAAGCTTCAGCTTTAATGTTTTTGTACTAAATACCAGGTGTGCAAAAATATCTCCTCAGCACCTATGGCCTCAAGCCTGCCTTAAAGTAGGCTATGAGTTCTAATGGACAATACCTTGGGGTAGCTGTGTACTTAACATGGGCCAATATGAATTCTTCCCAAAGAGTAAAATCTGCACTGCAAGGCTACAGATTACCATGAATATAAGATTTGATTGGACATAAATTCAAAATCCAAAATTGCAGCATGAAGGAGGACACAGATTCAGAAGACCCGAGAGAAGTACCACAGGTACAGCACAAAGCTGCAAGGATGGGAAGTATGCGTGACAGGGAGGATGACTGGCCCAGGACAGACATGCATGCATTGTACATGCGCTGTAGATGGAGAAAGGGAAGTTGGAAGAGGTGGGGGTATCTGGTGAGACAGTTTGCCAGGCTTTCCAGAATAAAGATGTGAATCCTTAGATTCAGGAATTATTGCAGTTTGGCATACAAGACATGTTAATGAAACAGAACTGTGTTCCCCCAAACAACAACAACAACAACAACAACAACAACAAAAGAAGCAGCAAGAAGAGTGATGTTGTTTTACATCAATGAAAGTCTCTTCAATGCCTGACTTAGGATGCGGCTAGATTCTCATACCAGCTTCTGCCTTCAATCACTTGCCTGTAGCCTCTGGAACAGCTAGCTTTCAAGAGAATACGAGTCAAGAGGAATATTGTGTATTGCTGTAAATACAGTTTGACCTTGAGGAATTCCTGAAAAAATGTTCCCTGATTCCTCAGGGATCTCTAGATCATACTTAAGAACAGTAGTGTGCAGAGTGGAGGCTTCCTTTTATGGGTCACTGTTAGTCAACTGGATGTTACAAGCAAATGCTGTGTGCACACACTCTCTCCACTCACACCATCCATGTATACTTGGTGTGAATCACGGGTTTCCAGGGAGTCAAAATACCTTGAAACACTTGGAATTTCAAACAAGATAAAACCCTTAATTCCATCTCTCTCCCATGATTCACAGAGTACTTTAGGGTCCTACAGCGTCAACACCCAGTACAGTTGATAGTATGTGCATAGGTCTTGAGTCATCTTACATATTTTTGGTTAATAAGAAAATAGGTAAACCATTTTACTGTATCAGGTTTGAGGCATACATAACAAAGACTAATACAGACAATCTGGGAGCCTATATGGGTCTGACCTAAGCACTCTGTGTATGTTATGGTTGTGTAGCTTGGTGTTCTTGTGGGACTCCTAATAGTGGGAACAGGGGCTGTCTCTGACTCTCATACATAATATGCAGAAATGCTCCCAATGAGGGAGACCCAAATCATCTAACAGGACACCAACACATTTAGCCGTTAGTTTCTGCTTTGCATTTAGGTCAGGTACCTCTCGGAAGTGTCACTGTCATAACATGAGTAAAAACTATGTAAATGTTTTTTAATCTGCATCTGTTTTCCATTTCTGATTTCCTATCATTAGGGAAATGGCCCCATCTGAAACTGTTAAGGGATTAAATTCTTGTTCTCTATTGATCTCATCCACATTGAAGAAATATGGCCCATATGGTTTTCCTATCTTATCTCATTATATAAACTCTAAGATGCAAGACATTATTTTAGCTATGCCAAGGAGAAAAGGAATTGTAATAAAGAACCCATTAGATATTAGACATTGCAAATTTCATTTAAAAGGGGCCTTCGCGTGTGCTCTTTTCCTTCTGTTAGTTTGTCTTGTCTGACTACCAAGGGCTAGTTTTTGTTTTATCTTGTTATATTTTATTTGGCTAGACTTAAAAAACAGAATTAATATAGAAGATCACAGAGATTGAACTGACAATTGGGGAGCCTATCTGGGTTTGACCTAAGCCCTCTGCGTATCTGTTATGGTTGTGTAGCTTGGTGTTTTTGTGAGACTCCTAACAGTGGGAGCAGGGACTGTCTCTGACTTTTTTTTTTGCCTGTCTTGGGGACCCTTTTCCTTCTATTGAGTTGCCTCATCCAGCTTTGATACTAGGGTTTGTGCCTAGTCTTATGGTAACTTGTTATGCCTTGTTTGGTTGATCTTCCTGGGAGGCCTGCTCTTTTCTGAAGGGAGATGGAGGAGTGGATCTGGGGGAGAGGGGAGGTGGGAGGTGGCACTAGGAGGAGTTGAGGAAGGGGAAACTGTGGCTGGGATGTAATAAATGAAAGAAACATTTTAAAAAATGAATGAATAAATGAATACAAACAGCCAGTAGGGTAAAGGTTAACAACTGGACTTTCACTTACGGGAGAGGAAAAATCAATTTTCTCCTGTAGAGTGATACTAGGTATACCAACCACTCTAGGATAGGCATCATGTTTTGGAGTAGTTGACTAACAAATAACAGACTCCACAGTGTGTGGAGTGTGTGTGTGTGTGTGTGGAGTATGTGTGTGTGTGTGTGTGTGGAGTGTTTGTGTGTGTGTGTGTGTGTGTACTTATATTTGATTACAATTTGGCCTTTGGAAGCATTATTTTGTTTTTGTGGTTTTATTGTTGTATTGGGTTTTTATTTGATTTTTTTTGAGAACTTAAAAAACTTAAAGTTTTCTTTAAAACTTTAAAGAAAGTGGGTAGGAAGGAGAGAGGATATGAAAGGACTTGGGGAGGGAAAGAATATGATCAAAGCATACTTAAGTTTAAAATTGCTTTAAATAACACACACACACACACACACACACACACACACACACACACACAAAATTAAAATTCTTTCTAAATAGTTATATGAAGCCATAAGCTTAATCTCAATTCCTTTCTGCTGAAATATAGAGAGTAAATTATTAACTGGCCAAGAGTTAGCATGGGACATCCTGCGACATGCAAAATATCATTATAAAAAGGAGATGGGATGGAAGAATGACTTGCTCTAGGAGACTCTCATTTGTTGCACAGTAGCCATGGACCTCCACAATACAAGGCATCTCTGGGCTATAGCGATAAATCTAAATTTACTCCTCATAGCTCAGTGGAGAAAAAACCTAGGAGCAAAATATTACTGTAGTGTGATAAATTTTGTGCACGAAAAATATTTATGGTGCCACTGGGTTAGTGAATTGTGCTTAGGGAATTAGAAAGGCTTCACTGTTATGTTTTTGTTTGTTGTTTTGTTTTGTTTGAGATAGGGCCTCATCACTATGCAGCCCTAATTGACCTGAAACTTAACTATGTAGACACAAAGACCTCAACCACACTCCTGCCTCTCCTCTCCCCACCGCCCCCCCCCCCCCCCGTCCCCAGTGCTGAGATTGAAAGTGTGCACTATCATGCCTGTCTGAAAGCTTCTCTTCGGAGTTGGTCCTAAGTAAGATGGAGTTTTCTAGGCAGGCAAGGAGGAAGTGAATACTTGGGGTAGGAAAAGACTATAGTTTGGTGAATTTGAAGTGAAAGACAAAGATAGAGAAGAGAAGGAAGTGACATCAGGCGGCATGCACAGACCAGTGTGACACTCTGTAGCCCAATTTAGGAAAGTTTAACTTTAACATGAACATCTCTGATTTTGGGAAGGATTCATACCAGGGTCTCTTGGGGTGTTGGTGAGGTGTGATCGGGATCCCCTTTGACTCCTCTTAGCGTGATTACTCAGCTTCTGCATGTGGACATGGACCTATCTGTGTGTGCACGTGTGCACAGTCTGTGTGCAGGCATGTGCAAATGTGTGCATGTGTGTTTGGGTGTGTGAGTGTGTATATGTGTGTGTGCATGTGTATGTGTGTGTTTGCTCACGTGTGATTACTAAAGGAGATTCCTGAAGAGGTGGGAGTCTTGAGCACAAATTTCCTTGAGAAACATGAAATATTTGAGCACTTAGTAGAAATGTACTTAGCATTCTGTTGTATCTAACTTACACATTCACATATTTGGAGTGTTTTGAGGAAAATTTTATTGAGAGAGTTTTGAAAATTAATTTCAGTTTTTTCAGACACTTGGATTTGTAATAGTAAGAAATTATGGGTATAATGCAAGTCTTTGTAACTTAGATTTTTCTCTAAGTCGTTTAAATCTCTGAATATCAAAGCTACTTTTGTTTGAATCTAATTGACACTTTAATAATCTGCTCTGGAGTGCTTGGAATATGCACACATTTTCACACCTGGAAATGCCGTAAGAAACTTTCTTCTTTCACTGTTGTATACCTTTGTTCTTGCTGGCTTCTAAGTATTCTAAGTATTCCATGAAGGTCTAAGTTATAAGGCTCTCACGAGTATTAAAACACATCTTACAGTATTCAACAGTGACTTTACATTTTCCTGCTCATATCCACTTTTTAGATGAAATTTTATCTTCTTTTTCACAATCGGATGCTATTAGAGAGGCTAAGAACCCTCTAAAGTAAACCAGATGTGTGAAGTTATTAGCCTCGAGGGGCGACTTTAAAACAAGCAATGACGCGTCGCGCTATCTAAATAGTTGCCGCTGATGCTGTGCTTTACAAACATCAAGGACCTACAATCCAGTAGCCTTTGCCTGTGTTGTTGTCTGTTTCCATTCCACCTCCAGGGCTGGTGGTGAGGTGAAGGGTTGAGAAGTAGTTCTGAAGGGATGCAAAACATGTAAATTTCGTTCTTACACTTGCAGCAACTGCCAGCGTTGGGTAGGAGAAGCACATTAAATACCACTACATGTCAGTCAGGCTCCCACTGAGAAGGCTGAGCACTAAGCATCCACAGGTGGCTCATAGGGGACTCAAATGTCTATTTAGAAGCTAAGAGATAGTAACCTAATATAATACACTGCTTCTGACGGTTGGGCTCGTTAGGATGAAATGGCCCTCGAGGGTGTATTCACGTGGCTTCTAGCCATGGTGTTTATTACTGACGGTGAGAGTTGGACCGAGTCTTCTAGCCATGGAGAAACTTCATTTTGACATTGATCTTAGGCCACAAGCATAAATCTCTGGCTTTTCTCACCTCACCACCCTAATGTACTAAGGAAACATGTTTCTGATCTGTTCAGTGTCCCAGCTGTCCACTGTGGGAACTTCCCCCTGAAGATGTGCTATTACTGTGTCCTGTCTGTACTCACTGATTACATGGAAAATGGTTTCATTGTCATCTCTAGCTTGACCACCTTTATTGTTTCCTACATTTGTTTGTACGTTCCTTCATGCATACAGAACAGCCCCCCCTTTCCCCCTAAATAGAACCCAAAAACTAGATTGTCAAAAAGAATTCAACAGGAGTATGCTGTGCTATATACTGTGAAAGGAGCTGATCAAAGTATCCTTTTAATTGCTATAGTAATGATTTAGATGTGCAAAAAATGCTCCAGCTAAATTTGCATGACTAATTAATTAAGTAAAACTTACAATTGACAAACATAATTAGCACATCCAAAATTGCAACCACATCCTGGCCCTCTTCAGTTGGAGCCAAGAAAGAATGTAAAATGCTCACGGCTCCCTGCTTTCTACTCTCTGTAGTTTTTCTTGCCAATTCTCATTTTTAGCTTTTCTATACCTGGAACATAGCTAATTGCAAAACATTCCTAAGGATCATATTTTTGAAAAGAGAACTCTTCTGAGTCTTGGCATATTGGTCCAACCCTTTAGCAGCTGAATTTTATCCACTGAATAGAAACAGCAAACAGGAGAGAGATCTCTTATCTCTCTTCAATCACTCATCCATGTTGCTATAAGCAGTTAGATTGGTTTTGTGGCAGGTTAATATTTTGTATGTGAAAGTGGTTTGGCATGGACCACTGTAGAACGGCAGGTCTAGTGCAGTGGACCTCATTCAGTGGGTAGAACTGCTTTCCCATGGCTGCTTGTGGCTGCTACTTGAGATACCAACAGAATTTAGAATCTGCCAGACTCCTTGTTTGATGACAAGTCCTGCTGGGTTTGAGGAAGTTGGGACCCCAACTGTCCTTATTCATTTATCTTGTGCCATACATACTGAGTGGCAAATAGAATCTACTGTTTGGAATAAAACTGTGAGGGGGAAAAGTCACTTCCTCTGTAGCCCAAATATTTTTTCTCCTTCCAGAATACAAAGACTTCTTATCATGTGGTGGACCAAAACCTTGTTTCTGAGTCAGGTACCATATTGTGTTCACCCATGACCACTTTTATCCCTTGGATGTACCTAGTAGCAAGTCTTCATTCAAGCAATCCCCACATAATGTATGTGGCAAACCTTTTCTCTCGAATGTTGACTCATGAAGCTTCCACCCACCAGGGCAGCACGCTTCCTACAGTCACCGAATCAGTGCTGACCACGTATGTGCTGAATGGTAAACTGTCTTCCAAGCACTGACAGTAGCATGCATCCTTACATGCTGCCATAGATCCTTCATGCACAGTTTCCTTTCCTCTCAGTTTTCCTTTAATGGAAGGTGTTCTCTGTCAGTAGCATTTTCTGTCCATGGTATATCGTGTGAGAAGCATTATATAATATAATTTATGAAACTTTTATAAAACTATTTATGAAAACTTTAAACCAGGCCAAAAAGCACTAGGGACAACATCTCATAACATGAAGGTCTAGGACCAGCAAACAGAATTTCCACATGACATGTGATGTGTGCTTCATATTTCTTTTTAACTCAAAGAAACAGTGTTCTTCTGACAATGCATTGATCATTTTGTTTCTCATTCTCGCTTCCTTCCCAGAGGTACCACTGGTATGGCTCCAGCTATAGTTCTGTAGGGCTCCACTATATCTTTTATATTTTTATGAGAGATGGAATATCAACAAAGTAGACATAGTACTGTTTGATTCTGCATAACAATGTCATACAATGTGCATGTTCTATAGGTATTTTTGAACTTGACCCATTGACCTATTTTGCTGCATATTTAACTCTAGCTTATTTTTAAACTTCTTCATGTTATCTTCTTTTTTTTTTTGTTGTTGTTTTGTTTTGTTTTTTTCGAGACAGGGTTTCTCTGTGTAGCCCTGGATGTCCTGGAACTCACTCTGTAGACCAGGCTGGCCTCGAACTCAGAAATCCACCTGCCTCTGCCTCCCAAGTGCTGGGATTAAAGGTGTGCGGCACCACCGCCCAGCTCATGTTATCTTCTTATATGAATCTATTTTAACCCATATTTCTATCTTCTGCCTATAGGCATTTATAATATTTATAATTTTTTTCTAGTTCAAACAAAGCTTAAAAGAACATCCTTAAGCCAGGTGGTGGTGGTGCACACCTTTAATCCCAGCACTTGGGAGTCAGAGGCAGGTGGCTCTCTGTGAGTTCAAGGCCAGCCTGGTCTACAGAATGAGTTTCAGGACAGCCAGGGTTGTTACACAGAAAAACTCTGACTCAATAATAATAATAATAATAATAATAATAATAATAATAATAATAATAATATATAATAATAATAAAAAAGAAACAAATAATATCCTTAAAATATGTATAAAACAGGGCCTTACTACATAGCCCTCAACTCTCAATCCTCCTGCCTCAATCTTTTACATGCTGAGTACAAAAAAAAAACCCTAACTAAAACAATCCTCTTTTTGATAGTATTTTCATGGTAGACAGGAGGTTTCCTGTCTTAGACAGTATCCTGTCTTGTGTCATGGTTTGTCAACTTGACATCAGTTGACGTCATCAGGGAACAGGGGCCCTCAGTTGAGGAATTCACCACATCAGATTGGCTTATGGGTATGTTTGTGGATCATTTTCTGGATTAATATTTGATATGAGAGGACCCAGCCCCCTGTAGGTGGTGCCACCCCTGGCAGATGGTCCTAGGTTATATAGTATATCAAATTGATCAAACCATGGAGAGCAAGACAGTATCTAACATTACTCCATGGTCTCTGCTTCAGTTTTTGCAACTACTTTCCTGCCTTGAATTCCTGTTTGGCTTCCCTAGATGATGGAGTTGTAACCTGTAAATCAAATAAACCCTTTCCACTCCAGGTCATTCTTGGTTGGTGCTTTATTACAGCAACAGAGAAGCAAACTGGGACACCTTGGTTGGGGTATAAGCAGGCTAAGGGGCATGCAAAATCATTGATTTAAACACTTAGGGATAACTTTCTCAAGTGTAAATATCTCAGAGGTAGAATTTCTGTCTGAATATTACTCATATTTTCATATTTATTGAATATTATTCTCCAAATTGCAAGATGTTCCTAATAGCAGTATATGAAACTTCTGTATGGACTCAATGCTCAGTGCTCGCAGATTTACGAATCAGCCTGCTGAGTTGATCATAATGGGTTTGTCTTGCCACATGTGCCTTTGAACATCTGAGATGTAGCTAGTCTGAGTATAAGATATGCACCAGGAAGAAGCAGCGAGGATGATCTCTGGACAGATTAAAGCTGCATCCCTGCATTCAACACCCTGGTCTCCCACCCTGACCCCATGTCCATGAGGAACGTTGGAGATAATGCCAAGGTGAGGGATGAGCCACAGGGATTGACAGAATTGTTGCTAAACATACCCCTTCCAAGTCAGAGCCCAAGCCTAAAAGACAAAGAAAAAGAGAATTTACCCAAGGGGAAAGGGGAAGAATTTACCCAAGGGGAAAGGGGAAAGGGGAAAGAGGGGGAAAGGGGGAAAGGGGGAAAGAAGGGGGAAAGAGGGGGAAAGGGGGAAAGGGGGAAAGGGGGAAAGGGGGAAAGAGGGAAAGGGGGAAAGGGGGAAAGAGGGAAAGGGGGAAAGGGGGAAAGGGGGAAAAGGGGGAAAGGGGGAAAGGGGGAAAAAGGGGGGAAAGGGAGAAAAGGGGGAAAGGGGGAAAAAGGGGGGAAGGGGGAAAGGGGGAAAAAGGGGGGAAAGGGGAAAAAGGGGAAAAAGGGGAAAAAGGGGAAAAAGGGGAAAAAGGGGAAAAGGGGAAAAAGGGGAAAAAGGGGAAAGGGGAAAGAAAAGGGGAAAAAGGGGAAAAAGGGGAAAAAGGGGAAAAAGGGGAAAAAGGGGAAAAAGGGGAAAAAGGGGAAAAAGGGGAAAAAGGGGAAAAAGGGGAAAGGGGAAAAAGGGGAAAAAGGGGAAAGGGGAAAGGGGAAAGGGGAAAGCTAATGTTGGAAGGACATGAAAGATCCTGCAGAAGATGGAGACACCAACGTAGAACAGGCACAGAAAGCCAAGTGAGTGCATGCATTTGTGATAACTGTGCTTCTGGCAAACGCAGTTTGAAATACTATCTTTTATCATGCTTTATACAAAGGAAGAATTTTGTTTTATTTAAAAGAAAGAAAGCTGTTTTTAGCATACAGAATGCTTTGTTGATTTGGAGGCAGGAACATGTGTCACTAACGCAATGTCTTCCAAGCCGAGTTGAGGGAAAACACTTTTTCCTGCTAATTTCGAAAGACTACTCTTGGCACTCAGGAGGGGCTCTCTGATGTTGAAGACACAAGGGGTCATCAAGGCACACAATGCCCTGTGGTGTGGGAAAGCTAACATCATTTCTGAATCTGTCTCTCCCTTTATCATCAATATAGATTTAATTCCTTTGAAACCAGAGACCTGTTGGGACCCGACCCCCTTTGGCTTTTCAGTGACATTAATGTGTGTTCCCCCAAAGAGTAGCAGTTCCTTTCCTAAAAGACTGTAGATCTTCAGATTAATAATTCTGCCATTTTCATTGCATTTCCTGAAAGTCAGGGTCGGCTTGGAAAGCAGTTAAACAACATCCTTTAATGTGAAGTGTCAGTTCTCCCTCCAAGCTACTTGCATCTTTCCAAAGCATCAGATAAAGACTTCATTGGGGTTTACAGTAGCTTCTTGATCTTGCTAGTCTATACAAGAAGGGAGTTTGAAAGTTCTTTTATGCTGTTAATGATTGTCTACCTATGCTCTGCCTCAAATACTGTCACCATTTATGAAAAGTATATTAAATAATGATGGATACAGTTTGGATTGGGAAAAATATCAGATTCTGAAGATTTGATATAGTATTAGATATCTCATTAACAAAAGTTTTTATTGATTATATTATGGTGATAACTTGGACCCACTATGTTAGTTACATTAGCGTCTGGGCCTTTGCTTTAAAAACATGTATCTGCAAGAAAAAAATTTAAATGCAGATATAGATCCCAGTGCATTTTTATTGGCTAACCCTGAGATAGAAACTACTCCATTGTTGAATAACAGAGAATAGACTTCTGAGCTTTGTGGTCTCAGCTAAAGATGGCCATCTTTAGTTCTCATTCTATTATACGAGTGAAGACAATAAGTGAAGGTTCCATTCTGACACTTGACCCCATGTATGAAGAGGATCATGGAGTTTCTTCCTTTAATTTTTTGGTGTGATCAACTATATTGATTGATTTTGTTTCTTTAACTCATTTTTAGTTAGTGTATGAAGTAATGGACTTTTATTCCTACATTTTCACATATATCATTATATTTTGTTCTTATTGGTCCCTATCTGCTATCTCATACCCTCTCTCACCTCTTTTATGCTTTTATGTCATATATCTTCTATTTTCTCTCTGTTTTCCTCCCCTCTTTCTTCTCAGTGCTTTTTTCTATACTTATGTAGTTCACACACACACATCTATAACTTATCATCTATATATCTATGTATTTGTCTGTCTATGTATCTATTTATGTATCTATCTATGTATTCTGGAGTGAATCAACCGGGCCACTTTGCACTCCTTTACACCATCCTGAATTTCATTCCCTCGACTTGTGCTTAGGAACATCCCCCATTTTCACAGAGGAGACTGTTCTACAGTGTTGATTTTTGTGCTCTCTTTATCGACATCCAGTTCATACAACAGACTTTGTTGTATGAACAAAGTCTTATTACCGAGTGCTTACAAACACCAAGGGCCTTAGCACACAGTCCCTTCATTGATTCCCTACAAAGGATTTGTATGTAGAGTCTATGCTAATCTGTGCTCCCCTGTGCGGAGGAGGAGCCCTCCTTAGAGAACTTGCCCAATGGAGCACTTCAATTCGACAAAATGGCAGACTGGCTTCACCCCAAACTCTTCTAATTCAAAATACCAAAAGACAGAATAAAGCATTAGAAGAGTTAAATGAACTGTGAGCCTGCAATGAAGTAGGGCAAGCCCTGGACTCTTTGACTGTCGCATCCATTCTCTGAGCTTCAGTTTTAATATCTCTTAATTGGGTGCAGGGGACAACGCTAAGATCCCAAGCCAGGTGGGCAATGGGCCCAGAGCCTTCCAGCTTAAATCCAGACCTGCAACGTGACCTGGTTAGTAAGTCAATGGAGAAGAAATTTACCTGCTCTCCCACAATCTCAAGGTAGGCAGAGAAGAAAGTTCCCTTTAGCCATGGCTGCAAGTGACTGTGCTCAGGTAGGCAGGATCCTGAGTTAGTATTGCAGTGTCTTATAAGTTTTGAAAGAGCATTTTCAAAAATGAGTACTTACATTGTTCTGAGTTCAAAATATTTTATAATTCCTATTGTAACATCCTCTTTAACCTTTGATTATATAGAAAAAAACAACTTTATCTCCAAACATAGAAG
The DNA here is from genome assembly GCF_011762505.2 of Arvicanthis niloticus. Taxonomy (NCBI): domain Eukaryota; kingdom Metazoa; phylum Chordata; class Mammalia; order Rodentia; family Muridae; genus Arvicanthis; species Arvicanthis niloticus. The sequence goes on along the minus strand of NC_047675.1, from coordinate 21,055,787 downwards.
TGCTTTTATTTTTTCACTTTTCTCCTTGATCTAATTTAGTTGCACAATGTTAAACATAAGCAACTATTTTTTTAAAAAGCTTTATTCAGATTTCCTTTGTAATTATGATTTTTTATAAATATAACACAATAAATATGTTCTCTATTTGGGGTAGGGTGTTGTATTCTCTTGATCTTTATGTCCAGTAGATACTATTTTTTATCTATTTTCTGGTTATTTTATTTATATATTAGTGTCTGAGAGCACTGTGTTAAAATCTTCCCCTATGAATGTGCATTTATTCAAGTTTTACTGTGATTCCAGATTTTACCACATATATGTGCACTGTACTAGTAGATGCATATAGGTTAGTGATAATTATATTTCCTTGTAGACTTTAAAAAGTCACCTTATGACATGGTGGAGCACCTGAGAGACAAAGCAGGTAGATCATGAACTTGAGGCCATCCTGATCTACACAGCAAGTTTTAGGCCAGCTGTGGCTGCATGGTTCAGCCCGACTTTTAAAAAAAAATCACTTAAAAATAAACTGTTTATCTATGTTAACAATTTTAGTCTTAAATGGCATTTTTATTGACATTTGCCTGATCTGTCTTCTTTTCATCTTTTTATTATCAGCACTCTCTCATCTTTGGGCGTCTCTTAGAAGTGGCTTCCTGCTGACATTTGCGACTTTACTGACAGTTACAGTAACTGCTTTGATTAACCGAGTTTAATCTGTTTCCAGATACTATAATTCATTAAAGAGTTGGATTTATTTCTATCATGTAATTTTCTATTTACCAAGCTCTATATACTTCTAATCTTTTCTTGCTTTATTTTAGAGTCGTACTTTATTATTATTATTATTATCATTACTCTTCCTCTCACTCCCGCACTGATAATTTTTAAATTTGAGATTCTGTGTGTGTGGTTTTCCCCTAATTTCCTCAGATTTTATTTAGTTTCCCACTCTCCCTGCTCTTCAAACACAGCAAAGAGTTTCATGGCTTCTTTTTTCTCACAGAAGGTCTACCCCTGCCTGCCACTTCACGATTAGGTAGGATTTCAGTTGGAGCTGTTTTGCGAGTTACAGGTCAGTTATGGTTACCAAGCAATCCTTCACCCTGTCTTCCAGCACAAGTGGCCATTTCCTCATGCCTATGTCCCTCGTATCCCAGTCCTTTCTGCCATCTCTCTTGTGTTCTGCTGAAATGCATCCCTTCCTAATCTACTGTAGTTGGGAGAACACTGGCTTTGATCCACCCATAATTCCCTGTGAATCTGAATTTACACCATGACGTTCTTAGATGTGAATTTAATTTTGTTTTTGTTTCTGGGCAGTTAATATACATATTTGATGCGAGAGCTCAGTTCTTTCACCATTCCTCAGCCAGGAAAATTCTTAGCAGCCCTCATCAGTTATTTGTCCTACTGGTATCCTTCTGGTTTGGCCTCTTCTGAGGCATGTGTTGGGCTTTCTTCCATACTTTCAACTTCCAGCCTTTTCTGTAATCATTCTGTAACCATAGATAAAAACATAATAGTCATTTTTTTTAATTTTGAGTGATCTTGAATCTGTGTGTTTACCTACAAATAACTTAATGCTCCCCAAGCAATTTGTGTGTGTAGCATGTTCAGGTGTGTGCAGGTACAGAAGCATGTATGTGCACACAGAGGTGGAGACCAGAGGTTTATATGGTGTCTTCCTCAGACACTCTCTACCTATTTTTAGAGACAAGGTCTCTCATTGGATCTGACATACACCAGTTTGGCTAGACTGGTTGGCCAATGAATTCTTAGGATCCTCTGTCTCTGTCCCTCCCACCGGTGCTGAAGTTATAAACACATGCTGCAATGCTCTCCTTTTATATGGATGCTAGGGACCTGAACTCAGGTTCTTATGCTTGTTGCTTTAGCAGTACAGCCATCTCCCAAGCCCCTTATTAGACACTTTGAAAATAAGCTTGTGATCTGATGTTCTGTTAGAGTACATTTGTGTGCATTTCCTACACATAGGGTGTTTCCTACATGGTTGATATAACCGCCAGAATTAGAAAATTAATGCTGATCTATTATTATAATTTAGTGATAATACTTCCTTACAATTTTATGATTGTCCCATTGATATCATCTTATAAAGTTAATCCTGTTTGGAACATTGGTTGTTTATTTGTCAGGCCTCCTTAATCCTCTTTAGAATGGGACATTTGTCCAGTCTTTGCTTAAATTGAATAATCTTGATGCTTTTAAAGAGTTATAGACCAGTTATCTGAATGTTTCTCAGTCTCGTTTGTCTGGTGTTTTCTCATGATTGGTTTTAGCTTATGCATCTTGGCAAGCAGATCAAAGAACTGATGCTGAATCCCTCACGACAATGTCTTACTAAAGGCAGCATTCACTGGGATAACATGCCTAAGATGGTATCTGCCAACTCTATCATTTGAAAAGTTATTTTTTTCCTTTGTAATTAAGTACCTTTATGGAGCTATTTGATACCATACAAACATCCTGTTTCTCAAGGTCTGGAGGTTAGCTCAACTTGTAGACTGCTTGCCTAGCATACATAAAACCCCAGGCTCAACCCTCAGGACCTCATAAACCTGTATTTTCAGCAGCTGGGAGACAGAGGCAGAAAGATTAGAAGTTTAAGGTCATCTTGTATCACATGACAATTTCTAGGCAAATGCGGGGCAGCATGAGATCCATGTCTCAGAATAAAACAAATACCATTTTCTTATATATGTTTCTCCAATAGTTCCTGTAATTAATGGTAATTAATAATCTAGTGTTTACTGACGAGAGTTTTTGTTTTTAAATTTATTACTTAGGATTTGCTGTAAAAGAGCAGGTGGTTTATTAGTGTGTGTATGTGTGTGTGTATGTGTGTGTATATATGCATGTGCATGAGTATGTGTTTGTTTGTATTCATGTGTGTGTGCATTGTTGATAGTCCAGATTGGCCTGAGACTCATGATCCTTCTGCCTGAGCCTCTAGGGTGCAACAGTTACAGGCATGCACCACCATGCATGCTACTTACAACCTTTCTGAATGCATAGAGTGCTTTGTTTTCACAGTGGCTTGCTGATGCACCATTTTGGTACATAGCTGACTCCCAGTTGTAAAACTAAAACAATTATCAGCAACTTTATTACACATCTAAGATTCTAGCTTTGTGTTTATCAAAAATAAAAGAAACAAGGCAAGGCCCTCCCTTGGCCTGTGGGTGTGCTTTAGCTAACTTAGACAGTGTGATAGTCAGGTCCTTCCTAGTCTCTAGAATCTCCTCTTTTCCTCTACAGAGTAATCCTTGTGCTCAGCTTTGAGTCTCATGTCCCTTTTAATAAAGAGAGAAAAGAACTAAGAACTCTAAACTACGACATCTTAAAACTGAAGTTTAAAAGTTGTTTTGTCAACTTGAGGATTGAGGGTGGCATATTTTCCCAGCATGCCCAAGGCCACTGTTGAAATCTCAGTACCAAAAATCCAAAATAAAGCCAAAAGGAGAGTTAATTTGGTTAACAAGATTTACTTTTATTTACAAGTTTAACTGTTAATTAAATCTCCCCCAATATCACACCTCAACTTCTACAAAACAATTTTTTATCTATTTATGAGGCATAGGGTGTGTGGTGAGAGAGAGAGGGAGAGGGAGAGAGAGAGAGACAGGAGAGGAGAGACAGAGACAAAGAGAAGAATCTAGAGAATTCATATTCTGAAAATGAAAGAAATCAAACAATATTTGAATAAAACAGGGATTCCTTAATTAATTGAAATCCTATCGAGAAATAATCATTTTGAGAGCCTGGATGGGGGAAGAATAGTTTTACAGCATTCAAAAGTGTCATGCGAGGCTGGAGAGAGACCCGTCCACAGTTAAGAGACCTTGCTGCTCTTGCAGAGCATCTTCTACTGGTGGCTCACAACTGCCAGTTACTCCATCTCCAGGGCATTTGACACCCTTTTCTGGTTTCCGAAGGTGTGCACTTGCATACCATTTTTTAAAAGTCAAGCAAATTTTGAACAAATCATCAAATTAAACATTTTGGTATTTTAAATGCCAAAACAAGACACAGTAACTGGAACTTCTTGCCAGTAAGTACCATCAACTTTAAGGCAACTCATAGAATCTTGATAACCAGTGGGAAGCCTGGTGGTCTTCCAGAATGTTCAGGGTCTTTGAAATGAAGTTCACTTAATGGACTCATGCCTTAAACTCTCTGGTTTAATAGCCTCTTAGTATTGTTCTAACATGTAATTCTTACATTTAATGTGTATATATGTTTTAACCTTAGCTTCCCAACTGAATATAAACTTGAGAAGAAAGCTTATACGTTCTGTCTTCTCTTATCTTACACAGCATATAGGCATACGTTGGTGCTTGAGCAACTTAACATGCTGATTCATTTTCACTGATTTCATTTTTAAATATTTCACTAATGTCTTAGACTTGAATATATTTTCTTCAACTATTAAATCTTAAGAAATTTGCTCTGTTCTGAAAATGCGACTTTATCACATTTAAAATTCTATTCAAGGAGATGCCTCAGTGGGTAAGAATACACACACACACACACACACACACACACATTTCATGAGGACCTGAGTTCAAATCCCCATGTAAAAATCCAGGCATGACTGCATGTGCCTGTAGTCCACAACGGAGGAACAGAGATTTGTAGATCCTGGGAGTTTACTGGTCAATGAACTTGCCTGAATGGCAAACTTCTGGTTCAATGAGAGACCCTTCTGAAGGCAACAAAGCAGACACCCAACATCCTGTTCTTGCCTCTACACATGTGTGCACAGGTACACAACTTGCATACATGTAACATACATGTAACACACAAGTAAATATCATGGTGAAAATTATGGAGAACAAGATAAGGCCATCTCTTATTTTCATCAATTGAAGAGGCAGACATGATAACTACAAAGCTATCTGACAACATGGACTCGTTTCTCACGTCAGAGCTATGCGGGGAGGAGTAAGAGAGCTTTGCATTTTTAGGATTTTAAGATTGCAGCAAGATTTAAAACTTCCTTTTCTATACCTGGTGTCCTTGTAATATCTTTTTTACTGGGTATGGAAATTCTAACTCCCAGAGGCATCTATTGCCAATGCCTTTCTACAGCTGGACTGATTTTTTTCCCTTGAACTCTGGATGTGAGGATGGGAAATGCTGGCAGTACCAGAAGAACAATTCATCTCTTAAATCAAACCAGTACCTTTGAAATGGGAAAGAAAATGGGAAGGCAGTGTTGTCCTAATGTTCTCTATGCCGGCTCAGCGGCTGACAGCTACTTGAAAAAGAACCTGATTTTTTTTCTCACTCCTGATTTGAATCCCTTTATTTAAGAGCATTTCAGGGCATGACTCTTGTTCCTTGCAATGGTGACGGAACAGAACAAGTGTTTCCTGGACGAAGACCACAGGAATGCTGAGCCAACCCTTCCCCCTACCTTTCTCCACAAAGAAAAAAACTAAGAGACCATCATTGGAACATCCACTAATGAGAGTTGCTCTGGAGGGCAGCGCCATTCTGAAATTCCTGGTCTTCCTATTGCCACCACCACCTGCTGATCAATACCAGCTGCTGGCTCTGTGCTTTAATGGAACTGTCAGTAAGTAAAATTGCGTTGCTCCTCATTAATCCTTAAAATGAATGAGGCTAATAAAAACAGATCTTGTGAATATATGATTTATTGACATTCTAGTGTTCTTTAAATATGTGTATGATGATCTTCTAATGGCTCATCTGACTCTCTACGGTGCCTTTTATTACTTTGTGCCTTATGTTATGGATGAAGTCTGTGGACCGCCACATCTAGTAGGTAGTAAATCTTTTTGAGGTCATTTTATATACCTCTTGCTTCTTGCTATTGTTCCTGGTTGCTAGGATGATGCCTTACATTTAGCTTGTGATAAACACTCATTCGATAAATGAATACATTAAAATTGTCATTGGTGGGGATGGAGGGATGGCTCAAACCATGAAAAGCACATACTGGCTCTTGCAGAGGACTGGAATTCAGTCCCCATCACTTATGTTGGACAGCACACAACCACCTGTAATGCAAGTTCCTGGGACTTGGGTGTTGCTGGCCTTCTCAGGCTTTTGTATTCACACGCACATACTTACACATATACATATACACATGCACACAATTAAATACATCTTTTAAAATGTCATTGATATGTACATCTAATGCTGCATACAGAATACTAACAGTGACTCTCTAGACAGACAGTGAAAGGGGTGGTATGTGGAGAGGCTAGCAGGTTCTGCTTTAACATGTCCTTTGTGTGACCGCAGGACCACACAGAAGTTCTGAGTTCTGCCTCCTCTATGGTTTGGAGGCTGACGGGTACATGTTTGCTTCCTATCTTGCTTTCAGTTCCTTTCAACATTCTGGCTTCAATGGCCCATCAAGGAACACACATCAATTCCATTTTAGGGCTTTAACTAGTAGTTCACCCTTTTACAAGAAATATTTTAATTATTCTCTTCCAAAGACATGGTATATCTGCCATTCTCCTGCCTACTGTCATTATGAACAGTTTGTAGCATCTTGGCATTGAGTTACCCAGAAGCCCTTAGGGATATCTGTATCAACATGTGCCTATGAGTCTGCTCAGGACATTTCTAAGTGTTCAAATGCATCATCTCTCTGCTTTAATGCCTGTCATCCAAGAGAACTTAGACTGTTCTGATAAAATCCCCTTCGGAGGCATGGTCTGAGGAGATAGAAGGTGTGTATCTTGCATCCCAGATTACATAAAGCTCTGTGCCGGTGGTTTATGCTCATTCTTCTTCTACTAGATAAAAAAGAGATCTGTGCTCTAAAAACAAAAATCCAGCCAGAGCACAGCTAGTTGACTGGGGTTTTCTGTAATCTAATGGAACAAGTTTAATGACTCGAGAGAGGCTGGCTGTATATTGCAGTTCATGGCTCATGAAAAGATACACTATTTAATTTTTAAGCTGGGTCTCTTAGGCTGAATTATACTATTTGGGTAATGCCTCTCCTGAATAAACTGCTGTTTTCTGAGCTCCAGCATCACAAACCTACCACAGGAAGGGAATCCTTGTATGTGAGCAAGTTACTGAATTCCAACAGGATTTTTTTCCACCTTGGAGGAAACTGGCTGGTGATGGACAGTATTAATGCTGTAGGGTACAACAAACATTTTTATATGTCCAAGCACTCTCCTCACCTACTAATAAATGTAGGTAATGAATGTCAGGGGTCTCTACTATAATATACTTTAGTGTTTAGCATTCATCCAGGAGAAACTCCAAAGTCCTTCACACATAGTGACATAGAGGGCCATTGTCTCCTGGTATTTGCTCTGAGCCTGCCTCTTCTCACAAATTCTTCCCATTCTTCTTTTCAGCTAAATTGGATTATGTTTAAGGTACCAAAAGTCCCCACTGGGCCTTCTTACCCACATGCTTTCTGCCTGGAATATTAACTGTCTTCCCTACATCCATCTCACTGTTAGTAATGGTAGGTGTTGAATGAAAACAGGGCATGCATGGATTCCCTTCCTTAATCTTACAACAAACCAGAAGCACTATGATTATCCCCATTTCACAGATTAAAAAAAAAAAAAAAAAGAAACAGAGGCTTGGCAAATTTAAGAGCCCTGAGCAGTCCCACACAGCTGTTAAGTGGAGGCATAGGGAGAGGAAGCTGAAGGACCTCTCTCTGGAGCTCAGTCCAGGCTGCCCCTCCCCCTAGCATGTGAACTAAACATGACAAACTTCTACTGGTTATTTAGGTATCACTTGTTTCAAAAAGCCTTCCAGAATCTTATCCTACAGCTTCCATTTATCTGCTCATAGCACTTATCATCCATCCCTCCCTGAAACTGTTTGTTTTCTTGTCTGTGTCCCCAACTTGTTAGAGGCCCCAAGGGCATATCTCACATGTCCTTGCTTCTATACCCAACTATTCCTGAAAAGCCTGGAGTTCAGCAGGTTCAGCCTTTAGAATGGTAAACTTCACTCCTCGCTTCTTTGAATGCTACGCCACTGGAAATCTTGTGCAATTCTTAGCATAGGAAAAGGTTATTCTCTCTTACTGATTTCAGATTCAAGTACAAATTAGTGACTACTCCTTTGTGGAGGGAATCCAGAATTACGTGAGCAGATAGAGGCCTTCTTGTGGTTAGTAGGGCCTAGTCACATGGTTCAAAGCTATTGCTCAATGCAGCTTTTGCTCATTCCAGCAAACCCTTTCCCCCATCAGATTGTCCTTGGTAGAAAACAAGAAGCAGGAAGTGGCTGGTCACTTTACAGAAAAGTCAATAAGGGATTTTCATTCCTTACCTGGCTTGTTCCCTAATATCACGCAATATTGAAGGTAGAAGAGACACTGGACTGTAGTGCTTTTAGCCCCTTTTTAATGAGAAAGAAAACAGGGTTCCAGGGAAGCCCAAACTCATCCACAGTGATTAGTCTATGATCCATATTTTTCTCTTAAATAGAAAATTTATTGGATATGCTCTAAGTATCACAAAATGTTCACCTGAAACATATTCAGACCCTCTCCTCAAACTCCTTCAAGATCCTCCTGCCCCATCTCTCTACTCAATATCATGTCTTCAGATAGCCTATGTCATCCTATAGCAGATGTTCCAAGCACAGTTGATTAAGGGAGAGAGAACATCAAGAATCTCCTTTTTCCTTTTAAATAACAAATTCCCTCTGCTAGTCAACACCCTGCTGTGCTAACTTTATTCATGCACTCTCAGGACCTAGTCACCTCCTGGGCGCCATCTTTCAGTCTATATTGTATTGAAGAACAAGCCTCCAGCATGAACTCCTGGAGGACATATTCCAGTGCTAGAAGGAAGCTTTGAGATGATAGTTTTATTTTCATGTGTAGGACTCATAACCTCATCACACAGTGCCTCCTTTGTGTAACAAAGGCACACCTTTTCTAAAAAGTTGACATGTTATCAAGATGATATAGTAAAGTGATGTAGAGCAATTCCTGTGTGAGTCTCACTCATTCTGCAATGATCAAATATGCACCATCTGATTATTTTGGGTGATTTTTGGTGTCCAGGTAGATACTTCTCTTTAAAAGAAAGAGTCATTGACTCCCATTAGCTGCATGTACTTTCTGAGCTGCAACGGGTGCGCATAAAGATGACTGTGGTTTTGCTGTTTTTAAACATGTTTTATTGTGTTGTGTGTGTCTCTCTGTGTGTGAATTTCACATCATACACGCCAATCCCACTCATTTCCCCTCCCCTTGTGCCTGCTCTCCAACCCTGCAACCTCCTTTCCAACTGAGAAGTTCTTGCTTATTCTTTTGGATGCTTATGTGAGCAGACTGACTAGCACTAAGATGTCTGACTGTTGATTCAGCCTGACTCTGCCCCCAGCCAGCTACCCCAAACCTTTGACATAGCCCACTAACACCAGGCTTTAAACATTTAAGTCAATATTATCAGCATTAGCTGACAAAGATCTCTTTGTCCATTGTTGGCTTTCCTTAGAAACTTATAGATATTATTTATGTAGAAATATTTTCTTTATTGCAATACTCTCATGTCGTAATAGCAAACATTTGGAAGAATCAAACTTTTGCTTAAAATTGGATGAGGCAGTTACTCTTATTTGAAAGGCACATTTTAATTGCACAGTTTAATTGCAACAGCACTGAGAGACTTTTCTAATAGTTCTCATGGCACTAAAGTTTCTAGGTTAACAGACTTTTAAGAGCACCCGAGAATTGAACCCAGGGCTTCACGCATGCTAAACAGGCACTCTGAGCCTGAACCACATCCTTTGTCAAGCCCAACAGATTTTGAATAACATCCAATGTCCCAAGAAAGCGTTCCTTATTTCCTGTCTTTACTCAAAGCTCATCTAATTCTTCAGAGCAATGGCTCAAGTTACCTGAGGGCAGGTTAATTTTGGCCCTGCTGTCTAGAATAGCCCCATTCATTCAGCATCATATCAGTCCACTTAATTAATATGTACTGGGTCTTCTGCAAGGCCAAGCAGGGCCCAATTATGGGCTATAGCTAATTCTACCCTTTCTCCTTTGTATCACATGCTGCTTTCCTGCCCCTCCTCAGCCTGATGTGCTTACAACAGAAGTTCAGTAGGAGACTGTCACTGACACGACAAAATTAAATAGCACAATGCCAAAAGGCTCGGGGTTGGGAGGTGCAAATTACCTTCAGCAGAGAGACAGAATAATGTGTCTCATGCTCTTAGCATGGAGAAGCTTACAGAGTGAATATGTGAATATGTTATGACTGAACACCATTTTTCTTTGTATCAGAAACCATAGCTAAGTGGGGTCACTACAGAGAGCACACATTTCCCAGTAAAGAAGAGTGTTAGCATCCTACTGATGCCAGCAAAGCCTGTTAGGGACTATTAATTTTATTGTTCATTTAGGCATGCATGGTTGCCACAGCAACAACATTAGTTCCTTCAAGTCTCTGTGCAGTGAGCATCTGTTGAGAACCCTGTGAAGGTCTCTCTCTCTCTCTCTCTCTCTCTCTCTCTCTCTCTCTCTCTCTCTCTCTGTCTTGTCTCAGGATGGACCCCTTTCTCTTTTGCTCTCCTTCTGAGCTACAAATTTTCCAAGAGTACCCCCACCCAGAGAAGACACTTCTGAAATCAGGCAAAGACAAAATCTACAGGAAAACGAAGGCTTTTTATCTCCCCATGGGCTGCTGCAGAGGAATGGATAGTTTGGAAGTTAGATGATAATTAAAAATCTTGGGTCAGCTGAAATGTGAATAACTCCTTGGCAAAGTTCACAGCCAATCTTTTATGCAGGGCAGCCAGGACACTGAACTGAGTGTCTTGATTAAAGCCAAAATTGTACATTCTAGCCCAAACCCCCAGTGGCATGCAGTAACAGGATGTAGTTTCTTGCCAGCTCTCTCATATTCCAAGATCTTCTTCAGAACAATATAGATTTAAGACAATATGGTTCTTAAAGGGAATCATTCTTTTTTGTTTCTCCCAATGCACAACCAGGGTCTGACAAAGAAAGATTTTGAAGCTTTTGAAGGCTTCTGTTGTTGTGGATAGACATCTGTCTTTGACAGTATTATTCAGTATTATTCAGTATTATGGGTTCTTGTCTTAGGTAATGTCCTAAATTATGTCACCTGTAATTTATGCAGCTGAACTACAGGAGGATTTATAGATAGATTCCATACTAGCTAGGGGAAAGCTGCTGGGCCTGGGCAGGATGCCTTTCTAAAAAGCTACTATGTATTCATTTTTTGATTTGTGTGTGTACACATATGTGCGCAACTCACAGACATCTGCACATGTGTCCATGCACATATGGGGGTCAGAGGATAACTCGAGGGAGTCAGTTCTCTCTTTCCACCATGTGAACCCCAGGAAGGGAATTCATGTGGTCACACGCTCAAAGGTGGGTCTCTTTCCCCCCACCTATAAAGCCAGCCCCAGGTTGTCTCTTACATTGGTTGAGAGGAAATACTGTAAATGAGTGTAGAATCCTTAGTTGAAAGTTAACATGTAAATGTTAGGGCACCTGAGTGAGGGCGTTTATCAAAACATCATCAGAGCTTCCTCCTCCTCCTGTCAGTGTTCTAATCAGGCTGATCAGAAGAGAGTTTTGTATTCATTTTTGCAAAGAACTTACTCATCTCTCCTCAAAATTCTTACCTAATGATACCTATTGTTCAATCATAAGTAATACTTCACAGAAAAAAAATCTTTTACGTGGAGTAAATTACCTTTGAGAAAGATTCAACTTGGGATTCTCTGTTGATCAAGAAATTGACATCTCTCCCCTCCTCGCTTTCAGAGAGGAATCTTCTATGCAGACTTCCATCCTTAAACAGGAAGGCTGAGCTTAAGATGCTCCAGCATCCGCAGGACCGTGAGTATGGCCCTTGGGCAAGCCTTTGGGTGGATATTCCTGGGAGTCATTTCCTCTAGGGCTTTCTGGTGAGTTGTGGTCTCTTTTTACTTAAATTCTTGAATTTTATCAGCCTAGAGCATTTCCTTTCATTTATCTAGGATCATAAGATTACAAGGTTCTCTTGCCCACTTCTGTCTTCAGAAGTTGTTGATACTTGACAATGTTTTCTTTTCTTTTCTTCTTCTTCTTCTTTTTTTTTTTTTTTCGAGACAGGGTTTTTCTGTGTAGCCCTGGCTGTCCTGGAATTCACTCTGTAGACCAGGCTGGCCTCGAACTCAGAAATCCACCTGCCTCTGCCTCCCAAGTGCTGGGATTAAAGGCGTGCGCCACCACTGCCAGGCCTGACAATGTTTTCATATCACCTACCTTTAAAAGCTTGTTTACCGGGATATATCGGATGCTAGGCACAAAGCAACAGTTTTGTTAAATCCAAACTATTAAACCAATGTTGTTTTTCGCAAAAAACCAGCTTCAAAACAGTACGGTTTGTTTTTCTTTCTTCTTTTCCCCAGCTCTGATTTAAATTCAGAGGCTGACGCTGAACAGGTCTGAGTTTTGCTGGTTCTCAGTCTCCTTCTATAAAATGAGAATAGAATTCTCTCAGAACTTCGTGTGTGATGTTTAACCAAGATGATGTGTGGGATGTGGGAGGTACTATATGTATATACGAGCTAGTGAGTATTCATGCTGCCTGCCTGCTCTTGGAGTCTACATCAGCCTAATAGCTTTTCTGTGAATTTCCCTGGACTAAACAATTTCACTATTAGAAACATGTGCTGCAGTATTCATAGATATCATACAGCAACATGTGTTAAAATGTTGAGAGCCGCTCTGCCCCACATTGGGAGGCCAAAATGTCGGGGACCGCTCTGTTAGTGTTGGAACCTGCACTGCCAAAAGCCTTGGGGGCTAAACTGTTAGAGCCTGCACTGCCCCCAAGCTGCTCCAGTCTGCAGGTCGGGGTTCAGCAAGAGAGAGAGTGAGGACAGATACGAAGAATGGAGACCAGAGTGTGATTCAATCCCGTTTATTCTTCAGTCTCTCTTCTTCTCTCTAAGTCCCTAGTTCCTAGTCCCTAGTGCCTCCAAGTTCCAAGTTACTTCTTCCAACTGCTAAGTGCCTAATATCTAATTCCAAGTTCTTCCTCCAAGTCTTGAGCGTCTAACGCCTACTCCAAGTGCCTAATACTTAATAATTTCTTCTGTCTGCCTCTCGCCTTTTATATGTCTCACTTCTAAGCCACGCCTCTAAGTCACACCCTTAAGTCACGCCCTTAGGTCTTATCTCTAAATCACACCTTTAAGTCTCACATACCCAAGGGAAAATCCTGGGTATCTATTCAAGATGTTATCAGAGTGTGCTCAGCTGTTGTAGGCTATTGTAAACAAGTCTGTTATCAGGGTATATGGCTCAAGATGGCTGTAAGGATGATAGCTGCCTTCTGTCGGCTCCCCACATTAACCAACACAGTTATTAAAAAGCTGGAAACAATATTAACTTTTCACTAGTAGGAGGAAAGTTAAAGAATTATCTGCTCAGTCGGATACACTGCCACTGATGTATTCTGCATTTGTATAAAGTAGCTTCAAGCTGGATGATGTATGAAAAGTCAATTCAACAAGTAGTTTAGAGTGTATGAGTCTACTTTATGCTAAATCAAGCCATACAAAAATTCAACAAGCCATACCTGTGCATGGGAACACACTTGTATATACTTGGTAAATTTCCATGTCACCAAGCTATCTATTCTTACTGTGCTATGTAGTACAAAGACTATGAAATGGACATTGGAAGTGTTGTCCTGATAGAAGAATGTGTGTTTAGCATACTTAAGGCCCCAGGCTCACACCCCAGGGATTCCTACCTACCTTTAAAAAGACTTTTAGAGTCACAATGATTGGCTTCAAATCCTGACATGATACTTTCTAGTGTGTGTTTGTGGACAAAGGACAATTTTTCTGTGCTTCATTTTCTACCTATAAAAAGGACTGGAGAATTTTTAACCTAACATTGATAATTTTAAATTTATAAAAAATTGCTAAATGCTAAAAATGTGTTTTTATTCTGAAACATGAGACAACATCAGATGCTCTTGGGATATATATATATATATATATATATATATATATATATATATATATAAAATCAGTTTAGTTATAATCAGTTTAGTTGTTTCAGAGGCTTTAATCTTCCTTCTTGTCTCAAATAAAACTGGTTAGGGGCTTTATGATAGGTCCTCTGTCAGCTACAGGAGCCAACAAAGTAAAACTCCCCACAGATCCTGGAGACATTTTTTTTTTAAAGAACAATAACTTTCTTTTTTTTCCCTCTCTTTTTAAACATAGTCTGGCTATGTAGCTCAGGCTAGCCTTAGACTTACAGTCTCACTATCTAAGCCTCCTGAATGCTAGGATAACAGGTGTGTGTCTTGTCTAACAAAAACAACAACAACAACAACAACAACAACAACAGAAAAAGCTTGAATATTTCTGTTAGTGAAATGTATCAACATAATGATGAATTACTTGTTAATCCAATAACTGTTGAGCATTCATTACAGACCAGACACAACAGCTGTTCCACAGCAAAGGCTTGTGTGAAGGTCTAATTGGATGGAGTCCACTCTACCTGCCAGTTTCAACTGGTACAGTTTTGTATCTGGCTCTGAATGGACTTGATGTCCTTCCAATCCTCCTATGAAGAACAGGTGAAAACTGTGAGAAGAAGTCAGCAGGGACCAGAGACACTGGGGACATGATGTGCTCTCGGCGATGCTGAAGCCACAGGCAGGCCTTGAGCATCTTGTTCTCGGATTGTGAGATCTGGGATCATTGCTGTAGTTTCCTGCAGGACTGAAGTAGACACAGCAGGCCCAGAGCCTAGGAGTTCTGTCTCACCACTGCACTGCCTATGTTGGAAGCCCAACCCCTAACAGCTGGGTACTTTTGGCAAAGCATCTTTGATTCAGTTTCATCATCTATCAAGTGGACTATATAACCTCATTGTTTTGTTGATAAAATGACATAGTGCATTTAATATATACAGCATGCAATAACATATCTAAGCATCCTTAAATGGTGGCTATCATATATTAAATTTAATCTTATCAAACTGTACTTAATGTATTAACACACACACACTTTGAGACAGAGTCTCATTATGCTACCTGCAACTTACCATGTAGACCAAGTTGGCCTTAAAGTCACAGAGATCACCTGCCTATGCTTCCTTAGTGCTGGGATTAAAGGGTTACACCACCATGCCAGCACATGTTCTTGAAAATTGTGTAGTAGATTTTCAGTGTTTTTACCACAAAAATCGAAAAGTATGTGGTACATATATTTATTGATTTGATTTTTACCAACCTATTTCAAAACAACAATATGGAGGCACAGTTGCCAAATTTAAGGAGAAGGGCTCCTATCTCCATTCCAGGAGGGGCCAGCCTTCTCCTGGGACTCTCTCCTCTACTCTGTTTACACAGTTCCTAACCTCCTGAACTTGGTGATCTGCACTCTTACCAGGAAAAGAGGCAATCCTTCCCTCCAGGGATGTCAGAAAGATTGCAGTGCTTTGCCTCATGCAAACAGACACCCCAGGGAAGGAGCCTTAACTCTCCCTGCTGTGCCACTAGATTGAGATGCCCTCAAGGCCTGGCAGCCAGTCAATTGTAAGACAGATTCTTAGGACAGAGGTCCTACTAGCTACCTGAAATTATTTTCAATTTCAACAACTCATTCACTGTTTCTTGCATGGATTTAATCTCCTTGGATAATAATTGTATTTGGTGGACCCAGTGAGCAAAGTGCATGCATGATTCAAGGCTTTCTGGTTCATGACTGACTCACGGAGATCCACCCCCTCTCTACAGACAAAGAAGCAGGACTGTGGGAAGTCAGGTGATGAGCTAGTGTCAAGTAGCCGGTTGGTTCAAAGCATTGAGCCAGACCCAAAGTGAACAGACTGTGTACAGGGCTCTTGCCACCATGCTAACACTTTTTCTTAGCAGTATGAGAACTGGCTCAAAATCTCTCGGGATACAGATCATGTAATAGGCAGAAGGTGGTGTACAGATCATGTTTACATGCCTGAAAGAATAGTTTCTGAGTGTCCCTTCCCCTTATTTTCTTTAATATCTCTGTACAGCTGTGATCCGAGTTGTGTTCTAGTGAATAAGCCTTTGCGTGTACATGGAGGTGATGTCACTGAGGTCCCCTGGAGACTTATGAGAGTGACTCCTCTTGGGTTTTATTTGGTAATAAAAATAATCTGTGGTGGTTTTGGTTTCCCCTGTCTTACAAGCTGGCAGAGTAAGGTCACTATCCATATTCCATTCAGACCACACCAAAGACCACTGGTTCTTAAATGCTCCCCTAGGGGCTGTTCATGTGGTCATCTTCGGGGAGGGAGATGCAGCGGTGTGCAGGCCAGCAACACTGACCAAAGTAATTCTTCTGAAAGCTTGCATACTCCCAATGTGATCTCACCCCTGGAAGGCTGCCATGTTTTCTATTTTAAGGTTTCTGGTGCCCCTTATGTCACCAAGCAGCTCCTTATGCTACCGTATTGGCTCTAGATAAGATAGTTGAAGGTAAGAGCTTCTGGGATTGGAATGTCTGACTTCAAATCCTGGCTCTGTATATGCTAACTGATTGTGGGTGAATGGCTAAATCTTATGTTTGCTTCCTCTCTCTAAAATGTGAATTTTATCTAATTTACTTGAGAACTAAGTAGATGCAATCTAGAGACTAACCAAAGGCAGCCCTCGGCATTCACTTACTGAATGCTGCTTGGTGCTGTTTCTATCTCCTGGTCATGGAAGCCAACACAATGGAGACACGCTAACTTTGCTGTGACAGGAGACCTAGAATTTGTTTCAGAGCCTCACAATGGCTGCACAGACCTGAAACAGTCCCTTGCTCCAAACGCATAGAACACAAGACACAGAAGAAGCAAGTATGTGACCCAACATCCTTACCCTACAAATGAACTTGGGGTCTGAGTGCAAGAGCCTCTCCTAAAGTCCCCAGGGCACCAATGTCTAGCCAGCACCACTCTCTTGACTTCTAGCCCAGAGCTTCCCATCATTACTTTGGAGACAAAAGCCCTTGCCAAGAATCCTTAGCTTAGAGGTGAAGACTCTGAGACCAAGAAGAGACTGCCCCCTAACCTGTTCCCTTAGGATTGTGGCCATGCAGAAGCAACAGCCAAGTGGATTCTAGTATTCACAGATAGTAGAAGTAGCAGAAGCAAGACGGTGCATGTAAAATGCTACTGTATTGTGGGCTGGAGGTACAACTCAGCGGTACAACACACACTTTGCATGCATGAGGCCCTGGATTCTATCTCTAGCACTAAAAAGAAAAAGGTGAAAAATAAAAGTAAAATATAAAATAAAAATAAAAATAAAAATAAATGCTTATTATAAATCACCACATCAGTGGACAGCCCAATCCAGACTAACAGGAAAAAGCTGGGCAAGTTCTTAAAGTCTGACAACAATAGCTTACTACATTGGTTATTTTCTTGTCTCCCACAGGCGAATTTAGAATAGTGTTAGCTATATATATACTGTAGATCTCTCTCTCTCTCTCTCTCTCTCTGGACTGACTTTCTACTCTCCCTCCAACTCCTCTCAGACACCCTATTAGCCATGTTTCCCCTCTAACTTGATGTCTTCCTTATTAACTTACTGAGCCCAGCCGGTCAGTGCTGTCTGTACGTGCATGAGTGTAAGGGCATCTAACTTGAGCATGTTCTGCCCTCCAGGGACCACATTCTGAAAGAAAACCTGCTCTCCTTGCCACAGCAGTCTCTAACTGCTAAAGCTCTTCAGCTAGAGGTGAGGCGCCATGTGCCCCTTGTGTATTTATACTCTAATGTTGGCTGGCTTAAATTGTGTGCAGGGCTGCCATAGCTGCTGGGAGCTCATGAGGGCAATGCCTCTGTTGTGTCCCAAAGACTGGTTCACAGCAGTCCACTCTGACCTCCGGCTCTTAGAACTCTTCTCTTCTCTCTTCTGCAATGTTCTCCGAGCCAAGAGAGGAAAGGATGTTATGTAGATATTCCATTTAGGGCTCAGCACTCCATAGTTAACTAAATCTTGAGAGTGAATCTTAGCATATAACCTTGGCTAGCCTGGAACTCACTATGTAGACCAGGCTGGCTTCACACTTGTGATAGAGCCTCTGACTACATACAGTTCGTTGGGACTGTAGGTGTGTATTGGTGCACTCAGCTTAGGAAGTTTCCCTTTGAGCTGTCATGGTAGGCTCTTTCCATCCCTTAGGTTTTCTGCTCAGATTCCCAGCAAGATTCTAAGACCATAGGTTGACCTACTATCTTGGGTTTTGATTTGACTTGTAAGACACGTCTTCCACACACAGACGCAGGAAGCATGTAAGAAAACCAGCCGTTTATTTAGCGTTTAAATATGTCCAAGACTTTGGTTCTGGATCATTACATATACTGTGCCTGAGATGGTCAGTGTTGTCAGTCTGATTAGACTGAGAAACACCTAGGGGCTTAATAAAGCATACTTCTCGATTTGTCTATAATGGTATTTCCAGTGTTAGTTAAGGGGTGTGTGTGTGTGCGTGTGTGTGTGTGTGTGTGTGTGTGTGTGTGAGAGAGAGAGAGAGAGAGAGAGAGAGAGAGAGAGAGAGACAGAGAGACAGAGAGAGACAGAGAGAGAGAAGAGAGGAAGGAAAGAGGGAGAAGAGGGAGAGCGGGAGGGAGGGAGGGAGGGAGGCAGGGAGGGAGGGAGGGAGAGAGAGAAGAAGGGAGAGAGAACATGAGAACATGGTAGCATCATTAAATAGGCTCTGGGCATGGATAGAACAAAAGCAAAGGGATGAAGTCCTTGAACATAAGGATTCTCTGCTCCCCCTGCTCACGCCATGCCGTGAGTGAGTGTGCTCCATCACACATTTCCTGCCGTGATGCTTTGTCTTGAACCCACAGTAACCAAGCCAGTGGACTGGAAATGAAACTCACTGAAACTGTGAGCCCAAATAAACCTTTCTTTCTTTAAGCTGTTCTCTCAGATCACTGGCCCATTGCTGAAAAGGCCGCCATGTGTCTGTGTCCAGATTTTTGCCCAGTCCTCACAGATGATGATGCCCTGCTAAGCCCACATTAGTCCTCTCCAGTCCCTTAGAGCCTTCAAAGCCAGGACCAGCTGTAGCTGAGGGTGCGTGATATATTGCGTTGTGGCCCCATCTCTTTTAAGCAGTTTCACGTTCTTGGATGTCTTAACCACCAGAGCAGTGGGCAGAGGCCCTTCTGTTCAGAAGCTCAGTTAGACTCAGTTCAGCAGCTGTCGCCTGGCTGGTGGGCTTGAAGTAAGGAGCTCAGGTTTCAATAAAAATGATGCGCCTTTATCCCCAGAGTGTGTTAGCCTCAGGTGCCGTGTGAGTCCTCGACTAACACCTTTCTCTGCTCATGGCCTTTCTAGGGCTACTTAAAGCTTTGGCAACATCTTATTGTTTTGACTTTTTAAGAAATCTGCGGGACACATTTCTGAAAGGAAAGTCAACTGAAATTAATTTTTCTTACCCTTTTCGGTTGGCAGAAACTGATGAACCTAGATGGACAAGCAAAACCTGTTTAAAAATACTTTTAAAAGGCAAATGAAATCGGACATGAAGAAGCTGCTGAGTGAAGGGCGCCCAGTGTTCCCATTTTCTCAGTTCACCCAGCCGGCCAGCAGAATTCTCCTGGTTTGATTTCCTGCATTTTAGGAGGGGACCTAGTTGTGTTATTTTGTCAGAACAGACATTTCTGTAGCCCTCTTGCTGGGGCCTACTAATTCCTGTTAGCTAGAACAGTGGTCAGAGTGCCACAGAGGTCTGCTTACCACGCCCACTCAGTCTTTCCTTTCCTAAGATCAAATTCCCCCATCACAAAATGTAGCCTCAGATTTGGGGGAAAAATGAGAAGAATGTGAGGATTAATCTTCGAAGGCCTTTCCACTCCCATTTCTGTTTGCTTTTCAATCTCTGTATTCAGAGAATAATAGGTGAGCCCTTCTGTGGCTAATTAAAACACATGCAAATTGAAATTTTCAGGCCAGTAATTAAAGCAAGGGGCTTACTGTGCAATGTTTACTCTCCAGCTCCCAGATTGTGAGCGCAGGTTTGCTTCAAATTGTTCTTTTCTGCTTCTTGTTTCTTTCCACACCTCTAACCTCAGAGACTAAGACTGCCCAAATTTACAGCCGCATCTTGTGAAAGGAGCAAGTGATTGTGTGTGTGTGTGTGTGGGGGTGGGGGCTGCAGTGGTTTTATTAACAATGCACTTTGGTGCTTGCAAATTGAAGTCCAACTCCGAGAGCCCTGATGGATCTAAATAGTATTTAGGACTAAAATGTAGGCATCCAAAGCTGGGGCCATTTGCAGAGGAAAATGCCTGGCATGAAGTGGCCAGCTGTCTGTCTTATAGTAAAATGGTCCCATTGGTTTAGGCGAAGCTTGTGTGGTGAACTCGCCACACGAATGTGGTGTGTCCACTCTTCTTTTGGCTGCCATCCACAAACTTATTTATAGCTGTTAACCTTGGCTTGAGGCTTTGGGTAATTCACTTGTTATGGGTAAGAAAAGGTAGGAGAAACACTTTCCAGGAACATAGTGTTTTTCTGTACATCCATGGAAGTATTTTAAAAGCTCCTTGTTTGAAATACCTGAGAGGTCTGTGGTTGAGGATTGCTGAAGATCTGAGATCTCTTGGTTTTATTGTATCTTTTCCATGCAGCTTGCCTTTGGGCTATGTGATATACTGTGGTGCACACACACACACACACACACACACATGCCCATGCACACGCACAGGCACACGTGCGCGCACACACACTATATATAATATATATAATATATATATATAATATATATAATATATATAGAATATATATTCTTATATAATATATAATATATAAGATATATATTATATATGTCA
Source organism: Arvicanthis niloticus (assembly GCF_011762505.2). Lineage (NCBI taxonomy): Eukaryota > Metazoa > Chordata > Mammalia > Rodentia > Muridae > Arvicanthis > Arvicanthis niloticus. The sequence continues at coordinate 21,034,915 of NC_047675.1, read as the reverse complement.
CCATATACTGTACTATTCAAAGGCAATATTACATGAAGCCCAAGGACAACAGGGAAAACTTTGAGTGCTGCCTAGAAATCTCACAGGTGATGTGATTTTGCCCAGATGGGGTGGGAGGTGGGGCTTTTTCAATCTGCCAAACATTACAAAAATAAGATAATAGCCAAACAAACATGCAGCTTGTTGTAGGGTTATCTGGGGAATTTTGTGGGCCTCAGACCATAGTTTCAGGATCTAGGGTAACAAGAAGCTTCAAAATTTAATAAATAGTAAAAAATCCAAGAATACTTTTCAAGAGTTACTTTTCTGCGGAAAAAAATAATAAACCCCTCCATTTGCTATGACTTTGGAGTCCTTAGGCCACAGAGAGAGTTGTCTTTGCCACATCTCAGGAGCTCTCAGTTCTTCTGCTAGTACAGTGTGTCTGTGACGTCATGTGTGGTTACCATGGTGTAGGAGATGTGTGAATTCAGGTATGGAGAAACTCAGCCTTGAGAGATGGGACTTTGAGAAGTGAGACAAATCTCCTTTCACGTCAACCTCCTTAGTAACAAAGAGGTGAAGCAGGAAAGGCCGTGACTATAATAACTGAAGCTTTGGATACAATGCTCTTTATGCTTCACGCGGCATACGGGAAAGTCTTCCATTTGCTTGTCTTTTAAATTACATTTTGGTCACATATCTTGTAGGGTTGTTAAAAATAAATTCTATGTTCTTCCTTGGGGAAGAAAGAAAAGACCAAAAAACAAAATATGGCTGACGGCAGAGGAGCACAGAATATCACATCTAGAGGCAATATGATGAGAAGCCCAGGGACTGCAGGGGAACTGTCTGAGTGCTGCCCTAGGTGGCTCAGAGGGAATGGGTTTTTGCCTAGCTTGGGGATGGGAGTGGGGCTTCTGCAATCTGCAAAACATTACAAAAATAAGACACAGACATCAAGCAAACAGTGCTGCCGGCTTGGCTCGCTGCTGCTGGCGTTTGACAAACTAGAGAAATGAGACTGCAGAACTCCACAGGGAATTCTCTCCCCTTCGTGTTAATGAAGCACTGTACGTTTATTTCTTGGGACTAAGGGTGGTTGGGGCGAGGGCTTCAGTGCTGCTGAGCAAGTATTTTAAGGAAATGATCCAAAATCCCCTGCCTCTGGCTTGGAATAATCAATGTCATTACCGCTTGTTTGGAAGCTTTTGTCTTTTCTTGGAAAGGACCCAGGGCTGGCAGACAGAAGTAGTCAGTGTGGTGGCTGGTGACAGAGGGACTCTGAGAAGCAAGCAGGCAGAGTGCACTTTGAGCACCCGATTCTGCACAAGGGACCTGGGTTCAAGTCATCTCTTGGCCATGTTGGATTTTCTTTAGCGCTCTTGATTGCTTTGTGTTCTCTTCTTATTAATGGAATGAGCCTGTGATAACAGCTAAGAGGAGGATGAGAAAGAGAAGTCTGAATTATGTATAGATACAAGGGATTAGACCTTATTCATTGAAGATCCGTGGTAGCAGAATAATGTTTTTTTTTTTTTTCTTCTTGTTTTATGGAACCCTTTGTGGGTATTCTAAGGACAAGAGGCACAATCTCTGCTGAGACCTGATGCTGTCAGCCAGCTCACCATGGAAAAGAAGGCAGTGTTCCTAGGGAGTGCTCAGTTCCTGCAAGGTCAAGTGTAAAATCCTCAGCCTGGGTTGGGGCCTTCCACTCTTGTTCTTCAGCTAAGTGTTCGGTTCCTCACCCGATTCCTGGGCTTGTTGCCTTCTTTAAACCTGACTGTGCTGTGTGCGTCTGGCCTCCTTTGTTCCTTTCTTACCCAACCAGTTCTATCTGTTCCCTGTCTCACATCTCTGCGTTGATACTTCCCTGTGAATGCCACTGGTTAATGGTGCCACATATACACTATGGAGGTTGTGCACTTTACAAGAACCCTTGCAAGAGAAGGGAGGTAGGATTTTAAATTCAGCCAAGGCTGTAAGTTCTGCTGAGAGGCTATTGGCATGGAAGAAGGTAACTTTCCCCAGTTATAAAAATAAAAATTAAAATAAAAAATAAAACAAAAAACAGTGGAGAGGAGAGGGTTGATACAATTGTGTTGATACACTTAGATTTTGCCTTGTGTTTCCTGGCAATTCTAAGCAACTCATAGATTTACGCTTTGATATGTTGGTAGATAGTTCACTGGAAATAAAGCACGCCTATTTTAAATCAGCGAGAGAACACAATAGAAGCCCTTTGAGGATGACTGATCTTTCTCTGTCAGTCCTGTGCACCTAGGAGGTCTTTGACAACTGAGAAACACATCCTCTGATGAGTGCTGATTCCTGATATAACTGTAGATAGTGAGAAAACATCAATGTCATTTCCTTTAAAGTCCTTGGTACCCATCTCTGCTTCTCAGGTGGAGGGAGTGCTAAGGGATGCAAGGTGGTTCCCTCTCAGCCTGAGGCTAGATTTTGGGAGAGAGATGTAGGATATGGGCTTATCATTTTACCTATTTCTAGAACCTCAGCATGCTGGGACCTCATAGCAGGTCAGAAAATTTCAACCTTTTTGAATAGCAAGGCTATAGTCTATGTGTTGAGGGTATCAGGAGGAAAGCTGGTGTCTTTGACTTAAGTCTTCCCATCTGGGGAAGACATTGGCCATAATGGTTCTAAGAAGCACTAGCAGAACAAGAGGAGACCCAGAAAGAGATGTGAGGTCACTATGAGGTCCCAGACATCTGCTTTTCCTGTCAGAGAAAGGCACAGGTAGAATAGCTGGAGAGAGAGGTGACTTCAACTGCTGATATGAAGTAATCTTGCCCATGTCTCTGCTGAGGTCCATGTGTAGATGCAGAATTCATGTCTCCTTCTCCAAACAGTTCGACAACCTGGAAGCCTCAAAGGCTTTCTAAACGCATCCCGTCCCAAACTGATGTCAGGATCCTTGCACGTAAATCTCATTATCTAATGAGGTTGCCTCTTTCCAGATGGTACAGCCTATCCATCTGGCTTGGCAAACTCTAGTTTGGTAAATTAATTTTCTTACTTTCTATTCCCAGCTCTCGGGTCAGGTTTACTTTTGCATCTCTTTCCTGGAATGGATGCCTTTCCTTCCATAGTGGCCCTCTGTGTCCTCCCCTGGCTCTTTAACCCTTTCTCCTTAGAGCAGCTAGACTTGAAAATGTAATTGTGTCATACACTACATGGCCAGTTCTCTCAAACTTCTTAATGCCTTCCCGTTTCTCTTAGGATCAAGACTTAAGTCCTCCTTAGCATAGACTCTATAGACTTTTCATGGTCTGGACCCTTGTAACTCCTTTAGCTCCCTGGAGGACCAGCTTCTCCCAGTCGGAGAGCCTTGAGTAACCCCTGCCTACTCTCAAGCCCAGGGCAGAGAACTTCCTCAGCTTGGAGTGCTCCTCTGTGGCTTGGCACCCCTACCACCAGCTGGCTTTGCCTAATTTGTTACTTCTAATTGTTCAGATATTAGCTCAAATATCACTTCTTTCCTTTGTACATATGTCAAAGTACAATTCCTGGTCGAATATCATACTTTATATATAAACACAGCAGACATCTATTTTGTGTCTATCTGATGGATGGCTTTTCCTGAAAGCCTATGAGTTCTGGGATGCTGGCTGAGCTTGCCCTCCCTATACCCCATTAGTGCCCGATTACACCTTAGGCTAAATTAAACCTGCATTGAATGAATAGATGCAGGAAGGTTGCTCTGAACTGGAAAGCCTACCCTGTGGTGCTGCATGGTAAGCAACTTGGGAGGAAGAAGCCAGAGGTGAGGTTGAGAACTGGCTTGGCTGAGTCAGAACCCTCTAGGGATGGATGCACTAGTGTGATGACCAGGACTGGACCAGCCAAGAGGTGAGTTGTAAAGCAATAGCTCTGAGTAGGGTATGCTGAGGTGTGGAGAGAAAAGCATCTTGGGAACTGGGACACAAAGCAGGGGCCATCTGATGGACACAACCTGAACTGGCAGCCAAGGGAGAAGTGCAGAGGTGAGATGAATACATTTAGTAATTTTTCAATTTCACTTTCCTCCCTTAGGAGAGGCATTTATTTATGAATAGACATTGTAGACTTTAGATTTGTCAGTCTGTCTGACCTGACCACTGCGCATGGGCAAGAGTTTGAGGTGGGTAGTGAACCCCAGGGATGTCTCTTTCTCCTTTCCTGGAAATATGCCGGCTAGTGCAAGGTTGGGAGGGGTATTAGTCTGAGCTGCTATGACAAAGTAGCACACAGCGGGTGACTTAGGAACAGCAGAAATGCGTTTCTCATATGATCTAGAGGCTACCAAACCTGAGATGGTGGAGACAGCCTGGCTGGGTTCTGGTGATACCTCTGCCATGTTGAGACAGTGGGGAGACGTTATATCCTTACATGGCAGAAAGAACAGGCTGGCTCTGGGCCTCTTTCTAAGAGTATTAAGCTGATCCAGAAGACTCTGCTTCTGTGACCCAATTGCCCCCCTAAAGGCCCTGCCCCTAAATCGCACTGAAGACTTCATTTCAGCATAGGAATTAGGAGGAGGTCAAACATTTTCTTCCTATAGCACAGGACCATGCTAAGATGAGCTGTCCTGAACAGATAGATATTGGGCTGTCATGTGAGAGCGAATGGAATTCAGGGGCATTTCTTTGAGGCTGGACATTTCTTCTCTCTATTTACTTTCCTGGTCTGTAATGTCCATGACAGCCCATCTTAATGGAGACATTTCACATGTCCTACAGAGGAGGGTTTGGACAGGAGGATAGTGCGGAGGGAAAACGTGGACAGACTAAACAGATAATTGCCTCTCCTTGGCTTAGGGTCACATCCTAGTTTGCTGTTCTTTGGTTCTTACAGTCTGAGTCACAATGCTGACTCTAGGGTGGGATGTGTATAGCGTGGAACTGGAGGCTGCTAAACTTTAGCCTTTTGCAATTTTTCCCAAGTTGATGTAACATCCTCTTCTAGAATGTCACTGGTATAATAATACCACCGCGTTAGTGTTTATGGCTAATGTCTCTTATGTCATTTGACATTTGGAGATTACAAGTAGGCACGCTATATTTGGCTGAGCAAATCGCATGTCGCCCAGTTTCAGCCAGCACTATTCACATAGGCATGGAGTTCCCTGGAGTTGTTCAAAAGTTGGCAACCCATCCCATTAAGTGTGCACACCAGGACTAAGCCTCATTTTGCTGGCTCACGATGGCGAAATGCCTCGTTCAATATCGTGTAACGAGTAAATGCTGGCATTGCCTCTGGGGCCCAGCTTCTGAATCTAAATCCTGTCTTAATTTTGCTGCAGTCCTGGCAAAGCTTCCATTTAGGATCTAAATGGCACACGGCAGTGATTTATTCTGAACTCTCTCTGAGTCCCATCAGCAGAAATCAGCTGCCCGAACCTCTAGTTCATTTGCCTGCCAGGGTGAGCGCCAGATGATGTGGCTTTGGGTGGTTTTTGTTTTTTTTTTTTTTTTTTTTTTTTTTTTTTTTTTTTTTTTTTTTTTTTTTTTTTTTTTTTTTTTTTCTCCTATTTCTTAAGTCCCTCTCCTCTTCTGGGCTTATGCCTTCCCTGATTGTCATAGACTATTAGATCCTCTCCTTCAACCACTGCTAGGTCATCCTATTTTATAAGGTGTTCCTTAATAAACTATATTACAATTTATAAGAATAAAAGGTATCATATTATTATATAATATATACCATAAATACTAGAAGATAAAACAAATCAGTCAACAGCTTCGGTGGGATTCCTGGATGGGTTTGTGAACTGTAAATCTGGGCATTCTTTACATGGAAAACAAAAAAAGAACCTTAGAAATCACAGAGCGCATATGAGCGAGTAAGAGACCCTGAGAGTGGAATCGCTAAAGGGTATCACATCTATGTCTATGATCTTTCTGTGATGACCTGTTCTCACTAGCTGTTTTAAGTTGAGGTCTCCCCTGGCAGCCCTTTCACCTCAATGACCCTGCATTTAGACGACATATGTCCCATTAGTGTTAGGAGGGCAGTGTCAAAGGGCAGAGGGAGTCGGTACAGCAGTGTCCCAGCCCCGATGCGAGCCTCAGATCCTCAGTCACCGCTTTTAAATGCCATTATGAAATGCAGTCTGTACAGAGCTCAGGGCCTCTTCCCATCAGACTAATGCACCTGGGGTGGAGGGTGGGGCAGTGGCTGGCTGCCTGGCAATCTCTCAGAGCCCAGGAAAGGGATTATGTTGGCTCAGTGGGCCTCATCACCATAATAAAATGGAAGCGGTGCTTAGCGACTCACCGAGGCTCCCCATTTAGGCGATTACCCAGTTTCCAATCCCATTTCTAGAGAAAAGAGGATTGCCAGACACTTCCACCACCCCCATCGGCACCCTGCTCAGGCAAAGCTATGTTTTCCTGAGGTCCACATTGGAGGTAAGCACACAGCAGGCTGGGAGTTGCCCTCTTTGTCTTCCAGAGCTGGCAGGCCACAGAGAGATAGCTGTCCCCAGAGAGCTTGGGGTAGAGAAGAAATAGCCCATCAGGGACCTGGAACAGCTGGCTGGTGTCACTAATTTCCTGCAGGAGACTCTGGTGGCTGGCAGGAGCCCACGTCACTCTTCTTTCTCCCTTCTGAGTTCTCTCAGGTGTTACTAAAATAAGCCCTGGAACACTTGAGCTGTGCTGAGCTAAACTCAGCTTCTTAGCCTCATCTCTACGGACCCTATCTATAAAGCAGACTCCCCTAATTAGAACAAGACAGAGAGGAGATGACCCTCAGCAGTAAGGGTCCACCTTTGCACTTCTCTTTCTGGGCAGAAAAGCCTTCGGGAGTCTGCCTCAGAGACCTCTGATGCTCACTTAGTCCAGACTTCTAACTGGCTTTGTAAGCTGTATTCTGTCACTCCAACGAATTGCTGAGACAGAACAGAGGCAAAGAGAGAGTGTTAGAAAGCACTGGAAGAGACCAAGAAGGTCACATTCATAGGATAAAGGTGAATGTGAACTTACTCCCAGGAAGAAGTTAGATGGCTCCTGAGGACTCCTCTAGCGCTGCAGTCAGAGGCCTTTAGTCTAACAATGACAACCAGGACCAGAGAGAAGGGGGAAGGGACCTCAGTGGGTCTCTTACACTCAGCCTACTGAATCCCCTCTAGCAAGAGGCTACCATTTGCTTGGGTAAGGCCTTGCATTTGGGTGGTTAGGAGCACTTGCTTGCCTTTGGTGGAGTCCTCTGGGCTTATTGTCTGGTTTTGACCCGCCTTTGTTCATTGCCAGAAAGTATGGAATCTCAGGGATGTTTCTAGAAAGAGTAAAGCATAGAGATGTAATAGATAGACAGGCCTGTGTTCAGATCCTAGCTTCCCACTGAGCTGGCTGGAGGACTCTTAATACCGTCATTGTACCTCAGTCTCCTCACCCGACCATTGACCTCAGAGGATGTACATTATTTTCTTTCCTGGCTGTGATCCTTCTTACCAGCCTAAGTATTCTCAGGGTGAATTTCTTTCCAGGTAAAGTCTCTATTATACCCAGTAAAGCATGTATTTCAGATCAACCATGGATACATTTTTAGTATAACTATGCTTCAAGTATTCCATAGGGTTAATTTACCTCCCGCTCCACCAAAGTCATTGTTTATCTGGAGCTTGGGTTTAAAACTGAGTATCTTTCTCATTAAAATAAACTTTTGATCTTAGGTTCATCATAAATTTACAGGAAATATGAAATGATATGAAGAGCTGCTATACCTCACACCCTGATCTCCCTATTACTCTCTTGCTTGTGCCACTATTAATGCAGGGATACTGAGATAGTATCACTAACTATAGTTCATCATTGGTTATACTGGTGACATCACAGTCTGTTCTAGATCCATCCAGGACCTCACATCCCACCTGTCCTGGCTCTTTAGACTCCTCTTGGCTGTGATGGGTGTCTCAGACGTTCCTCGTTTCTCATCACCTTGGCAGCTTTGAGGTGTACTGGTCAAGATGCCTTATAGAGCAGCCCTTCCTTTGGGTCTGATGTTTTTCTCTCTACTAAGTTGGGATATGAAGAGGTGAATCTTCTTATTCTCAACCCATGTTGGTAAGGGTGGGTACCACCCACAGGGCCCGGTCATTTCCCATGCTGACCTTGACAGTTCCATCTGGATAGCTTATCAGATTTAGCTTCCTGGATGTTTGTTTTTTGCTAAGTAAGGAAACTCTATTCCATTTATCACTCATTTTTGACCATGCCCCTGTCCCCTGCTGCAGACTTCTTTCTGTTTTTCTCCACTATGGACCATTTCTCTGATGAACCAAAGCCCCCTGGCTGTCCTGCTCCTGTCCCTCGCAGATATTCTCTCTTCCTCAGATGCCCTACACCTCTGAGTCCTATCAGCACATCCTCTTTACCCGGCACCTTCTCGGCTGTGCCTTAAGATTCCATTCACACTCAGTTCTCTTGGAGAAGATTCTTTCCACTTTAGCCTACCAAGACCAGGTGGTGGCCCCAGCCTGGCAGTACTGGTCATCTTGTGGGTGTGCTCTGTTAACTGTCTGTACGATCCCAGTCCACTCGTGATGTATTACCCTGGAACTCAGAAATGTATGCGTAAGTGGAGGATTGTGCCAGATTATCCAGGTAAAGCTTCCAGCGTGGAGTCCACTTGTAAACAACAGATGCTCAGTAAATGCTTCTCTCTTTCAATGCAGGAAAACATTCTTCCCTAGAGCTGAGCAACTGCACTGAATTCGTACTTACAGGACACCCTTGAGTCATGCTTGTTCCTTCTTAGAAGTAGGGTTCTGGAACACTGATCTGGGATTTCCTGAGACCCCCAGTTAGCTGTTGTCAAGTGTACCAAGGAGGCCAGAGGTAACAGAGATGCAGGCTCTTCTTGGTCAGTTTGAAACTATGTAAGAATTCTACCAGTAGAGAAACTTAAGATTACAGACTCCTTGGTTCAAATTTCCATTATCATACCCAATCATAGCCACTCAGTGAAGGCCTACCTTTAAGGTGAGGCCCCTTGTTAATGATATTTATGCATATTGCTGCTGGTCCTCAGTGACAAATACATTTACTTATGTATGGGTTTATGCATATGTTATGTTTGGTTTCTTTCTTCTTGTTCTTACACGCTTGTTGTGACCTGATCTTTTAGGACCAAAGAGCAGAGACTCTCAGACAGTAGTTCCAGAAAAGTCTGACATGCTTTCGGGCTGTCAGTTACACATGCTGTCCCCGGGACTTAGCTCTCATCACTTCTGCCTCTCTCAAGCAGATGGACATCATCACCATATTACAAGTGAGGAAACCACGGCTCGAGATGCTTAAGTAATTGTCTCTGTTTTACTGAGGTGGAATCAAGCTTGTTTCTAGAGCTATGGACTTCAGATCCAGTGCTCCATGCTCTGGGTGTGGCTGCCCTTCTAGGCTAGAAGGTTCTGTAATAGATGGGAACAAATGCAGAGACATTATGGAGAGAGAAAGAGAAAGAGAGAGAGAGAGAGAGAGAGAGAGAGAGAGAGAGAGAGAGACACCTTGGAACACATAGCTCTAAACTAGGTGTCTCCACCAAATCCTCCCCTCAGAGCTCAGGGAACCCCACAGAAGAGGACGCAGAAGGAGCTGGGGAGATAGAGCAGACAGGACACCAGGGGAACAAGACCTTCTAAAACAACTGAGCAAAGCTCCTATGAACTCACAGAGACTGAAGCAGCTTGCACAGGAACTGCAAAGGTCTGCACCAGGTCCTCTGCATGGATCCTATAGCTTTTAGCTTTGTACTTATAAAAGTTCTAAGTGTACACTAGTGTGTCCCTGATTCTTGTGCCTTCTCTTGGGGTTCTTTTATTTTTCTGTTGGTTTGTCTTGTCCAACTTCAGTATGATGATCCTTGTTTTGTCTTATTATATATTATTTTGTAAAACAAAAGAAAAGTCATTTTATATTTAGAACACTTTTAAAAAAGAAAACAGGGAAAAGAAAAAGAAAGAAAGTTCTGCAGCTGAGAGATTTCCCTATAGGCTTATGCTCGTCAGAACGGTTTGGGGGCCCACGCCCACCTCACCAGAGCAGACCCCTTTAAGCCCACCTCTGTACACCTTCAGGAGGCTTTTCAGATTCCTAGCCGTGGAACCCCGCCCTCTTGTTGGATTCACAAACACACCCCTTCCTGGCTTATAAAAGCCAATACTCCTTTCCCGAGCCAGCCTCTGCCTGAATTAGCCACAGTAGTCCTCTGCACGGCCCATATACAAATCACAGACATCTCTACATCGGGATGCTGAATCCTTGAAAGCCAGAGGCCTTTTCCCTGTGCTTACCGTTAAGATCCCACCGGAGTCGCCGCCCACGGAGCTTCACTGACTTGTTACTTACCCTCCCCCTCTCTCCTCAAATCTGCATATACTGCATCAGGCATAATAACTTCAGGCTTGCGTGAGACCACAGAGAGGTCCTTGTGTTTCCAGTTTAGTTTTCTCTATCTGGATTACGGGATTACAGCCATCTAAGGGTCAAGAAGTCATACAGTAAAATAAGTAAATAAATAAATAAATAAATAAATAACCCCGTTGGCGTATAACTTACATACCATAGCACGTACTGGCTTTAAGTGCTCAGTCTGATCAGTTTTGACAAACCGGAAGTGCTGCTATTAGACCTTAAGAGTTTGATAGAACTCGGTGGTGAATCTGTGTGGTCCTTGGCTTTTCTGTGCGGGGAAACTTGATTTCAGCCTTGGTCTCACTCTCAGTGACCAGCCTGTTTAAGTCATTTATGTCTTCTCTCTTCCGCTTTGGTAGATCATGTACACTTACAATTCATTCGTGGCTTGTAGGTTTTTCAGCTTTTTGGAGTGTAAGTTTTCAATGTGCTTCCAAGCAATGCTCTGGATTTCACTGGAATCTGTTGTTACATTTCTTTTAATTTGAATTTTCCTCCTCTTTGTTTTTGTCAGTTCAATCTTAACTTTTTCAAAAAACTAACACTGTGTGTTTGAGTTCGTACGCTGTTCTTTTCTTCCCAGTATTTAGTGTCTCTTGGTATCCACCGGGTTTGGAATTGGCTTCTTGTTTTTCTAGAGTCTTGAAATGAATCATTACGCTGTTTATTAAACTCATTCTACCTCTTTAAAAAAAAAAAAAAAGGTAGTGGTGGCGCACGCCTTTAATCCCAGCACTTGGGAGACAGAGGCAGGCAGATTTCTGAGTTCGAGGCCAGCCTGGTCTACAGGGTGAGTTCCAGGACAGCCAGGGCTACACAGAGAAACCCTGTCTTGAAAAACAAAACAAAACAAAACAAAACAAAACAAAACAAAACAAAACAAAACAAAACAAAACAAAACAACAACAACAAAAAGATTTATTTATCATGTATATAACATTCTGCCTGCATATACACCTGCGTGCCAGAAGAGGGCACCAGATCCCATTACAGATGGTTATTAGCCGCATGTGGTTGCTGGGAATTGAACTCAAGACATCTGGAAGAGCAGCGAATGCTTTTAACCTCTGAGCTATCTTTCCAGCCCTCCTCCTACTTTTTAATAACGTTTTATAGCTGCAAATTTCCTCTTAGGACTGCCTTGGCTGTGCCTCACAGGATTGGCTAGGGCGCATTTTCCTTTATTTGACTCTGGGATTTTCCTTTGAGATTTCAACAATACACATTTTCCTATAGTTTCTATAGTTTTTCTTTCTTTCTTTCTTTCTTTCTTTCTTTCTTTCTTTCTTTCTTTCTTTCTTTCTTTCTTTCTTTTTTAAATCTCTGGTCCGTTAGGATACAAGAAATTGTTTCTTTTTTTGTGTGTTTATTAAAGCTTGATTTGTGTCATATGACGTGATCCGTTTTGGAAAGGTTTCAATTGCTCCCTAGAAGAGTGTGTATCTGTTAAGTGGACTGTTAGTATATATCTGTTAACCCCAGTCATTTACAGTGTATTTTATCTCTGGATTCTATCTCTGGAGTGAGGTACAGAAGTCTCCCTTCTATGGTTTTAATTTGAATTTCCTTGATAATTAAAGATCCTGAACACCCTTGATAGATGTTCTTACTGACCATTCACATATTTTTTGAAGAATATACTCAAACATATACATGTTTGTAGTTATTGATGATTTGTTTTTAAATTTTTCAGTTATGAGTTCTTTCTGTATTTTTGAGTCTCACCAGACATACATATTGCATTTTCTCCTAGCTAGCCTTTTTGACTACCTTAGTCATGTCTGTGAAGATGATGATGAAATTCAATTTATCGATTGTAGTCATTTAAAATGGCTAACATGGTTTTGACCCTGTAAAAACATTATCTGACCCAAGGTTTTTCAGATTTTCTTACATTTTTCCTTAGAAGTTTCAGTTTTGCCTTTGCTGTACACCCAGCACATGGCCTACCTTGTTGAATGCTTCATGTGCACTTGAAGAGAATGTGCATTTTACATCCAGGGAGCTTAGGTCAGGTTGCCTGACAGTGCTGCTTAAACCATCTCTGTTTTCATTGATTTTCCGTCTACCTGTCTTATGAATTATTGAAAGGACTGTTGAAAACTCCGACTTTAATTTAAATGTATCTGTTTCTCCTCTCAGGCCTGTCAGCTTTGTGCCATATATTTTAACGCTCTGTTATTAGGGGACTGCTCATCAGGCTTGTTACAGCTTCCTGCCCTGTTAGCCTAGCGTCTTAAGGCAGTGGTATGTCTCCATTTTCATGGACCCTGACTTCAAAGTTTACAGGGCGGGATGTGAACACAGCTCCTCCAGCTCAGGGTTTGCACAGTGCATCATCGCCTCACGATTTTACCTTTAAGCTGTGGACAATTTGGTGTAGAAGGTGGATTCCTTGAAGTGTACAGAAGGGTTTCTTTTTTGCCCAGTCTGACAATGTCTGCCTAGGAATTTCTATGCTTTCTTTGATTTGTATGAAGTGCAGTTACTGAAATTTATTTATCTATCATCCTGATAGTATCCCATTTTTCTTCATTCTCCACTCCTGTCTCCTTCCTTCCTCCTCCTCCTCCTTCTCTCTCTGTCTCTCTGTTTCTCTGTCTCTGTCTCTGTCTCTCTGTCTCTCTGTCTCTCTGTCTCTCTGTCTCTGTCTGTCTGTCTGTCTGTCTGTCTGTCTGTCTCTCTCTCTCTCTCTCTCTCTCTCACACACACACACACACTCACACATACACACGACCTCTCTGCCCTGGAACTCACTAACTAGACCAGGCTGGCTTCAAACTCATAGAGATCCACACCTCTGCCTCCTGCCTGGTGGGACTGATGTCACGCACCACCATACCCAGCCCCTTCCTTTCTTTATATGAAGTTTCACATTTCATTTAGTATAATCAATTCAAATTTGTTTAAGTTTAAAAATTATTTTTTTTTCTGTGTATAAAGTTGTAGTTGTGCCAAAGATTATACTATGTATCTTTAACTGACAAGTTCTACCCACAGAAAATATGTATACTACCTCACATGTAATGTAAGAAGACCCTTAAAAATGTACTTTCCTTTCCCCCTTGTGTGTTCCTTGACATCTATGTTCCAAAACACTGATGCCAGTTTTTCCTTGTTTAACTACCTTACAAAGGATTTTTTTAGATAAGAATGTATATTTATTTATTCTTTGTAATTTCCTGTATTGTTCAGTTTAGCATAGGCCTGACATTTTCTTTTCTTTTTTAATAAAATAGATTATTTTCTCACATAATGAATCCTAATCATGGTTTCCCCTCCTTCTATCCCTCCCAGTTTCTATCCCACCTCCTTCCCAATCAGATCCACTCTGTTTCTGTCTCTCATTAGAGAAGAACAGACTTCTAAGAGATAATAATAAAGTATTAAAAATAAAATGTAAGAGAAACAAGATTATCATATCTAAGTTGGACAAGACAAACCAAACAGAAGGAAAAGAACCCGAGAAAAGACACCAGAATCAGAGACCTGCTTGTTTACATGCTCGGGAATCCTGTAAACACTCTAAACTGGAAGCTATAATATTTAGCCTGGGGCCCTGGGACAGTGCAGGCCCAGTGCACGCCACTTCAGACTCAGTGAGTTCATATGAGCTTTGCGCATGTTGATTTTGAGAGCCATGGCTTCTTGGTGGCCTCCATCCTCTCTGGCTCTTATAGTCCTGCTGTCCCTTCTTCCCCTTTTTCATGGGGTTCCCTGAGCTCTGGGGGGAGGGATTTGATGGAGACATCCCATTTAGGGCCGTGAGTTTCAAAGGCTTGACATTTTATTTGGAATCACATTTCTTTGGCTTGAAAACATTCACTTCACATATGTTAACGCTGTGGTCTGCTAGCTGAGGTTCAGGTTTGTGAGTTGCCCTCTTAAACGATATTTTCACTGTCCATTGAAGCTACACTGACACCTTTTCCTTCCAGAGTTAAACAATGCCACTCGATTGTCTTGTCACTTACATTATTTATGGTATTTCATCCTTTCCCTTGACGGCTGCTGCAGCTTTGAAGATTTTTCCTTTTCTGATTAGTGTCTGGCAACCCACTTATGCCGTGTGCTGATGTGGTTGTCTTTACGTTTAACCTCCTTAATGTTGACTGAACTGGGATCTGTGAATATGTAGCACTTGAGTTTGTAAAAATTTCAGCCGTTATTTCTTCAAGAATATATCTCTCTCCCTACCTTTTTCTGAGTCTTCAATTCCATGTTAGACTAGTATCTCTAAGTTCCTTTGGCTTTAGACAGTTTGTTATTATTAAATAACCCCACAGTTTAAGGCTTGAGTTTTCTAGGGTCTATGTGAGCCCACCTTTGGGTGTGCCTATGGGGGCATTTCCAGATATGATTAGGTCACGAGTACTCTGAAATTATGAATGTGCTAATTCCTTGATACCTTCATAATATGGTGACATTTCAGGAAGGTGGTGAAGGCTAGGAGGTGGAGCTACTTGGAGGAAGCAGGTGACTGTGGGATTGTTTGCAGGGGCTACAGTTTTCTTTCTCACTCTGCTTCCCATGAAGAACAGCCCCTGTACCACATGCCATAATAGTCTGCTGAAGTGTATGGGGCCAAACAACCATGCACTGAACCCTCTGAACTGGCAGGCCAAAATTAGTCTTCCCTCTTTGTAGATTGCTTATGTCAGATACTCTACCAGAATTTGAGATAAGAAAGTAATAATGTCTTTAAACACTGGGTATTTAGCCAGTTTTCTTCCTTCTGGTTAGTTATTAACATGAATGCCTTCCAGGCACATGTAGGATCTATTTGTTCTTCAGCTCATGGACCTCTGGTAGATGTTCTTTGGTCGTCGCTCTCTAGGTAGTCATGGTGTACAGATATCAAAAGATGCAGTGTCACCCCACGACCTAGCAGATGCTCTTTCTCCTTGAAGCTCTTTGGTTGGTGTTTTTGTCCCTCAAACCCCAGCCACCAGGCTCCCCCCTTAGCTCTGATCCACATTTCTTCAGCCCAGGAGGCCCCCAGCCTCTGCTTGTATTCCTCATTCCTATTTTTTTGGCTCTGGCACAAGGTTAGAAGTAGAAACCCAGGGACACGTCTAAATTATTTTCTAGTGTCTGAAAAAAAATCATTTCATAAAATTTTGCAGTACTGGATATATAAAACTTTTAGTGACAAGGGTCGTTGGTTCCCTTAATTTCATCACAGCCAGAGTGTGTTTCAAGAATCACCTTTAAAGTAAATTGTCACAGTTGTCACAGAGTTAACAAGGGCTGGACCAAAGTAGGTAGAGAAGCCCCAAGTGTCTGTTCATCTGAGATGTTTATAGATGTTCCAGGGTAGACTGTGATATTGGAGTAGGAGTTCTTTTGAGGATCAAAGTTTTAGAGATGCTGGACCAATCATTTTGGAGAACTTGACAGCTATAAAGTTTGGGGACTTATTGCTCCTTTTCTCCGTGAGGTCCAAGGCCATAGACTCAGTCACCACATGTAGAGATCATACCAGAGTCACATAAGGTGAAGTCTGTGGGGCCTCTAGCCATGGGCTATGACCGTTAGTCATTAGAAGTAGGTGGTGATTGTTTGAAATCCAAGTCTATTCCCTTACCAGACCATAAGTGACTCAGCATCCCAAAGGAAATGTTGGCAGAGGAGTTTCAGAGAGTTCCTGTGCCAATACCGTGGCAGGAGCAAGAGAACTTGAACTAAGAAAAGATAAGGGTGAAAGAAAAGGCTGGTGACCGCCACCAAGGAAGCCTTCAGAGATGCAAAGCCAAAGAAATAGTTGGGGTTGACAGTGCCATCATGACATCTCTTAGGTACAGGGAAATGAGACAACCACTTAGATTTGAGGGTATGGGAGAGAGGGAGAATCTATTCATCCATTAAATATTTTCTGTGCCTGTAGTTTACTAAGCGCTGACATGGGCACTTTCCAGTGTACTCAGTGAAAGAGAGTGTTGACACACATACATTTCCCTGTAATTAGGGAAGAAGCCAAATGGCATATGTTCCTGGGTGGTTTCCATGGCTGCATCCTATTCTCTGTCTGCATCCTGGTGAGTTTCATTTTCTTATCCTCAGCCTGACTTTCCTTTCCTTATGGCCTTAATGTCTGGGGAGGGGGATCCCCTTTACCACTGCAGGAATAGAATACGTTCATAGATGAGGTGAAGAGAAGCTGGATCATATCAGAGAAGAGGTTCTAGGAGACAAGACAGATTATTTCAATTCATCCTGTAGAGACAATTTACAGTCTTAAAATACTGGTTTCTAATTTCTGGCAAGGACATTTTGGGACCAATAGCATCTTATGACATCACTGGGGAGGATTTCCTGACTCAGGCAGAGCTGGGTGGAATGTAGTAGGAAGTCCAAGAACTTGGGAATCACAGGGACAAATCCTCAGTGTGCTTGCTCACTAGCTATATGAATAAGTTATTCATCTTCCCAGAACCCAGGTTTATTGCCTGTAAAGTGGAGTTATTTTAAGAGTTAGCTAGAAAGTCAAAAGAGAAATATGAAAGAGGCCAACTGCTAGATGTGGGACAGGTAGACATCTGTTAGCCCCTTTCTTCAAGGTTCTTTGTCCCTCACTAAATCACACAGCACAGGACTCTTGGTGGCGAGGGCTATGAATTAAAGAGAATGTCTGTGAAAAATCCTTTCTCTTCCTCAGACTCTGTCTCTCTGTCTCTGTCTCTCTGTCTCTGTCTCTCTGTCTTTCTGTTGCTCTCTCTCTGCAGTTTTATCAGGGAACGTGGCATACTAGTGACTTAGAGTTGTCTACTAAAAGGCTTTAAAAATATCTATCTATCTATCTATCTATCTATCTATCTATCTATCTATCTAATGTATGTGAGTACACTGTCGCTGTCTTCAGACACACACACACACACACACACACACAAAAGGCATTGGGGTCTCATTACAGATGGTTGTGAGCCACCAAGTGGTTGCTGGGAATTGAACTCTGGACTCTGGAAGGGCCAGTGCTCTTAACCGCTGAGCCAGTCCTTCCTCTAAAAGTTTTGTTTTTTTTTTTTTTTTTTTTTTTTTTTTTTTTTTTTAGGAAATGAAACCCAAGGCCCAAGGATGCTCTGGTAGACCTCTTTTTCTGTGTTTCTAGATCTCTGTCCTAAACTACCATTGTCTTTGATTCTCTTGGGCCCTCTGAGGGAAACAGTTGGGTAATTCCATCCTTTGGACCAGAGGAGAAAACTAACTCTGAGGTACCTTGTTCTTAACTGCCAAGCCCTTTACCATAGTGCTATCCCTTGATATGATGTCACCGATAACCAATCATCAGTTACCCTGCTTCTAGGGAGTGACATTCTCAAAGGCCCAGATTTGGAGGAGCAGGTTTGGATGTTTGGTAACCCCTTTGCTGACTGAAATGTAGCTTCTACCTTTTACGAACCTGCATCCTGTTGCTATGGGGTGATCACGAAACCAAATTTAGTAGCCAAAAACATGGGTTATAGAACATGTAATTGAATGACTGGGGGTACTGGATATTTACCCATCAATTGTTATCCCTCAGTGGTTTAAGGTGGCTCTTTTCTGAACTTAATTCTGACCCATGAATGGGCTAACCTGTTCTTCTCACTAGAGAGTTTCTTTGAGTGACAAGACACAGGTGTTTGAAGTAGCATTCCTCCATTAAACAGAAAACTGCTGGTGATATCTAGGGCTGGTGATGGGTTTTGTGGTAACCCCTTAGATGATTACTAAGTTAACATGTAGTTAGGGTGTTTGTTGAGCATGTACTATATTCTTGGCATCATCCTATAAGTTCTAGAGATCTGGTAGTTAAAATGACAAACTGGGTTCAGCTTTTTAAAAAAAATTTTTTTTTTTACACAACAGACATAACAAACACTAGGCCATTTCTATCTAAGCCTCTAAACAGCCTGGCCATTCTGTTTCCCACTCAATGTTTCAGACACTTCCACACCCCTCCATCTCCTACCTCACTTCTCACCCAGCTTCACTTCCCTTCTACTCATCAGCCTTGTAAGTTCACTTGAGTGTTCTCAAACCCCTCAGACATGGGAAATCCTCCATACCTCTTCTGTTTTGGTGAAAGGCTTTACCATATACTTATTTGTCCTGAAATCCAGATCTTCTCCTTTTTTGTGCAATTCCTTTACCACACAGAGCCCAACAAAATAACTACTAAAGACAGCACAGGCCCTGAGTGCTTTGCATGAATTACCTCACTGAATCAAAACCCTAGAGGTATACATTGTCATCATCCTATTTTACTGAAGAGAAAACTGAGGCCAGGGGAAGGTGAGTCACAGTTACTAGCCTGGAAACAGCAGAGCCAAGATTGAGTCAAGCAGCTTGTTCTCTCCCACAGTACCTCCGGTGTAGTGGGAGAGATAGGCACCGAACCAAGAATTTTACTGATAATCATCTAATTACCATGGTGATGCGTATTTTAAAAGAGAAGTAAAGAAGCCCGGCTTGCCTCAGTCAGTAAAAGAGATCTTTCCTTGAAAGTGAGTCCTGACACAGCCTGCAGAACCCCTTCCATGACATCAGCAGTAGGCAGCCTTCTGAAAGGGATGGCAGACACAGTCTGCGGGACTCTTCGTGACATCAGCCACAGGAAGCCTATGTAGAGAATGACAAGAGTCTACCACAGAGATCACCCTAAACAGCCAGTCGCCTGCTTTCCACAATGCACAATGAAACCTGGTCCCTTTAAACTCAATTTTGTTCCATACTGTTAGCCAATAGGCAGTTGCTCTGGTTTCATTTCTGTGTCCTGGACCAAGGATTGACATACTTTTTCTATATGGGGCCAAATAAAGAATATTTTAGGCTATGTGGGCCAAAGAGTCTCTGCTGCAACTCCTCAGCTCTGTAATAATGTAAATGCAACCATAGAAAGAAATATAAGGAAGGCTGGCTGCTGATCCAGCTATACTACTGCTAGGTATATAACCATAAAGTTTTCAGCACATCCACACTCATTACCACAGGATTTACAAGGGGCAAGTCATAGAATAAGCCAAGCCAAGATGCCCACTGTTGGATGAGTGGATTAAGAAAATGTTTTTTATATATATATATATATATATATATATATATATATATATGTGTGTATGTATATATATATACATACATAAATATACATATATATCAGGCACACATATATACATATATGTGCCACACATATACATGTATGCCATACACAATATATATATATATATATATGTGATATATATATATGTGATATATATATATATATATATCACATATATATATACACATAAACACACACACACACACAGAAGCACCACATAGTGGTTTTTTTTGTTTGTTTAACCACAAAGAAAACAATTCTGTCCTATGCAGAGAAACAAATAGAAGAAGAACTTACCACACTTAGTGAAATAAGCCAGACTCAGAAAAACAAAGAAACAGGAAAGAAGAAAGAACAAAACAAAATAGCCCAAGAAAGTCAGGTCATGAAAGCAGACAGCAGAGGGGAACAGAAGTGCATGGGCTCAGAGTGTGTTACATATGAAAAGGAAAGCATTATGTTGTACAGTTAATATACAGTTTTAAACAATTTCCACAGTAGGTAACAGGTTGTATTGGTTATGTTTTACTGATGGACACTGAAGTTCCAACTTATACTTATTACACCATAAACTATTTTTTCTTCTTCTGTTTTTATTCAACCGTTTAGAAAATGTAAGATCTCTTATCTCACAGGCTAGCAGTAGAAAAACAGAAGGCTGGATTTGCCCTGTGGCTGTATTTGGCTGATTCTATCCCAGATCTGTATTTCCAGGCCTTGTATAGACATCTTTCTCTGTTGTGTTCCAGAGTTCTCTGTAAATCTTCTTTTATTCAAGATGAGACTAACATCTTCCTGATTATTGTCTGTGCTGTCTCCCACCAAGGGATGCTGGAGAAGGAAAAGGGGACAGAGGGAGCAGAAGAGCCACTCTTACGGCCAGCAAGGGTGCTGGCCCTTCTCCAGGTCCCACATACCAGCCTTTGCAGCTCCTGCACCAGGCTCTTCCTCTTCTCCTCGGAATGTTCCTTGATTTGTGTCTACTCCATGTCATGGCTTTGTTGCCTCCCACTGATCACCATTCCATAAACAGCTCTCTAAGGTCATGGATGATCCCAGCTCTCTTCTGACTTGCAGTAGACATGACTGACTTTTTCTGGCTCAAATGCTCTCACGATTTTGGAAGCTCATCCTTGGTCTTCTTTGCGGCTTTCCTTTCTCTTCCTGGCCTGGCTAGATTCATTTCTTGATTCAGGGTCTGTTCTCCTTCTAGTTTCTTATCTTGATCCTGTACTTTCTCTTTGAAGTTTGCCCAAGACACAGTCCATATCTCTGGCTTTTACCTCTCCGGTGTCTTAAAGGTCTTCAAATGTTACATGTTCCAAACCATTCATTCATGTAACCCACTGCCCTTTCAGTTACTAAGTACTTGCATCAGTAAATGATAAATCGAGGGAATAATTTTCAGTAAAATAAGAGTCCCTGCCCTTGGGAACATATAGTCTAATGAAAAAGATCAAATTGTAGCACCTCTGAGTCTCCACGGCTCATCTCTCTATCAAAATGGCCCATTACCATTGTTCTTGTCTAGGTATTTAGATAGCTAGCAAGTCCTGGAAGCCAGAAGTTCTTTTAACATTCCCACTATCAATTCCCCACAATCTTCTAGTCTGGTTGGTTTACCCCATGTATTTCTTCACTCAAGTTCCTCTCAGCCTAACTGTGGTGGTTTGAATAGTTTTGGCTCCCACAGACTAATGCGTTTGAATGCTTGGCCCACAGGGACTGGCACTCTTAGGAGGTGTGGGCTTGTTGGAGTAGGTGTGGACTTGTTGGAGTGAATGTGTCACTGTGGGGGTGGGCTTTTCTCCTGGCTACCTGCAAAAGACAGTCCCCTTCTGCTGCCTGTGGGTCAAGATGTGAAACTCTTGGCTCCTTCCCTAGTACCGTGTCGGCCTACACACTACCATGCTTCCCTCCATGATGATGGACTGAGCCTCTTAAACTGGAAGCCAGCCCCAATTAAACACTGTCCTTTACAAAAGTTGCCTTGGTCATGTTGTCCCTTCAGAGCAATGAAACCTTAACGAAGATACTGAGAGCTACTTTTTCAGCCCTCTTCCTTTGTATCTCTTGCTGGATCCCTGATTCATCCACTGTAGATCTCTTCCAATCTTTATATTTCTTCCACATTGCCACCCCGAGTCTTGTTTCTATGCAGGGACCTCAACTGAACTACATCCAGAACTTCCCAGTGTCCTTAGAATCAGGCACAGAAGTTTCGCATCTATGCTTTCAGGAACCTATCTGCCCTGCTAACTCCTGCTGGCTTGCCTTCCACACCGCTCTCCACATGAAATTCCCTGTCCTGTAGTGTGTAACCCCTGATTCCCATTTCTGATCATGAGCTTGTCTCTTCTCTCTGTCAGGCATGCTAAAGTCAACTTTTGTGTTTGGATGGTTCAAATCCACCCTTTGGAATTCCTCCCTCATTGCTTCTCGGTAAGGCCTTTCTCTTTTGGTCTCTGCAACAAATGTTTGAACACTCATTGATATTCTTCACATCTGTTTCTGAAGGTTGAATGCTTTGGTTGATGTTTTTCTCAGTGATTCTCCAAGATTCTTGCTTTGTACTCAAATTCTACTATAGACTTCTAACACATAGGCAAACAGAAGGGAGGTGTTCAATAAGTATTTGTTTGCCAGGAGATAGAAGGATGCTTGCTAAACTACTGTGAACCATTGGATAGTGGGAAGAAGAAATGGGTGAAAAGCAGCAGAATTTCTCTGCCCAAGAATCACTTTCTCATTTCTTTTCCTGCCCTTCCCAGGTTACTCAGATGCTGCCCTCTCCAATCTTCCTGGTGGGAATTCACCTCCCCCTGCCTTCCTGTTCTCTGCATTGAGGCTGTCCTGGCTGTAATCATCTTGTTCCCTTCTCTACTGTGTTCACAGCAGCTGTGTCCTTGAGGTCCAGATGTTCCCTGACTTCGAGGACCAATCTTGTTCATCTATGTGTCTTCCAAGTCTCAAGAAAGACTTGGAAAATTAATTTCTTCAAATGATCCAGGTCTTTGTGAGCCATCCTCCAAACATGATGTCACTGTCACCCAAGAGCTGAGAAGGGACACTTTTGCCACATCTGCTGCTGTCACTTCCCTGCACAGCCACCAAAAACCGTCCGTTTCCCAGGCTTCCTATAAATCTTAACACAGTGATTCATTGTCCTAACTCATAATTTCTGAGTTGCTGGTGGTTCGATGAGTTTATTACCATGTTTCTTCACTGCCTGGGGATCTGTTTCAGCCTGCCTTGCAGATTTGTCACATTTAACTTTCTAAGAATGTCTTTGTCTGTGTTTTAAAATCAATACTTGTGTTCACAAGAACCTAGTTCCTTGCTAACGGTGTAAATCCACTCTTCTGCTTTCATTTTGTCTTACTAAAAAGTTTGATGGCCATACAGGAACATAATAACCCAGCCAGCCCCTTTTCTTCTGCATCAACAAGAAAAGGCTGGGGGGTGTAGCTTAAGACTAGAGTGTTCACATGTGCAAGGGTGTGGGATGGCATCAAAGAAAAGAGGCAGGGGGATGGGAAGAAAGAGAAATGAAGAGAGACAGCGAGAGAAAGAGAGACAGACAGAGAGAGGGAGAAGAAGAGAGAGGGGAGAGTAGCCTGTTTTGAGATCTTTATACATTTTGGCTATGAAGTCATAGCCATGACTTAGCACGGCTGGTGCCTTGGGATCCCAATGGCATTGGCTTATGACATACTCCAATGTCATTTCTGCTCGCTTCAGCATATTTATCAGTACCGTGTGTGGCTTGTTGGGAGAGCAGGGTGTTCTATTACACTGAATATTCTGACTATCTGAGTTATAATTGGTATACACTTGATTTTCGTAAAATTAACCACACAGTACAATTTCCTCCATTGTATTTCTATGATGGTTAATCTTGACTATCAACATGGTTGGGTTGAGAGACCTCTAGAAGTGTCTGAGTGTGCCTGTGAGGGCATTTCAAGAGAGGGTTAACTCTGTGGGGAAGGTCTGCCTGCTATGTTGGTAGCCCCATGCTCTAAGCTTGGGCCCCAGTGGGAGCAAACAGAGAAGGGGAGGAGCCATCACTACTTGTCTCTGCTTCATGGCCATTGGCTGTGCTTCTTTCTTCTACCACTTTCTTGCCACCATGATATTCTGCTTTGCTGCAGGCTTAAAGCAATGGAGCCAGCTGACCATGGGCTGAAACCATGAGCCAAAATTTTCCTTTCTAAGCTGTTATCTTGGGCATTTGGTTACAGGGATGAAAGGCTAATGCACACACTGACTAGTTGTTCTAAACAGCAGGGATGCATTCCAAAATACCTGGTCCCTTTGCAAGGACTGTCACATGATTTCTTATAGAGTCCTGGCAGACATCCTGCAGCAAGGTCATTTGCATGAAGAAATCATCACACAGAAATGCTACCTTCGTAAGTCCTCAGGATCAGAATTCTTGACTCCAAAGCCCTTAACTATCACAATGCATTTTCCTCTACAGAGCTGGGGATGAAAACTCAGTTCCCCTGCATGCTGATCACATGCTCTGCCACTGAAATAGGCCTCCATGCCCTCCACACATCAATTCTCAATTAATTTTCCTTTTATGATCCAGAGGGATCTGAAGGCTTTCTTATTTCTTCCAAGCAGCCATGACAAACTGTCACTGAGTCATAGTTTTCTGGCTAAGGGGCTTTGACTGGGTCTTCCTTATTTTCCTTTCGAGTCTTTGGGACCATAGAACCTTCCAAACAAAGCATTATAGATAGATTCTAAAATTCTAGGCTCAATAGGCTGTAGGGATAAAGAGGTTTTGGTGGCATAAAGAGTTGGTTTTAAATCTTAGCTACAATCCCTTGACAGAAACTTAAGATACAGAGTCTGCATCTGATATGGAAGACCTGGATCAACCAGTCCATCAACAAATCTTTATTAAATGCCACTAAATGCAGGGCCCCATGCTCGGTGCTGTGGGCAGCTGTCCGAGTGGCTCTGGTTTACAGTCGTGCAGTGATTTACAGCTTCTGATGAAAAAGGACTATTTATGGCAGGCCACAGCTTATGAGGCTGATGGCTGCTAAGTCTGCTTAAGCCTTCAACTGAGATTGCAGCTTTTTCTTGAGGGAAGAGAAAAACAAAACCAAGCAGCCATCCCTCTGTTTGGAAGTGTGTAAGTTAAGCTCCCATGTTATAAAACACTGGGAACGGAACTGAAATTGTCTTCCCTGGGAAAAAGGAGAAGCCAGAGGCCCCATGAGCTCACTGTTTCTGTGGGGAGGGGAAGGATGGCATTACTGAAGAAAGAAGGGAGGGGCAACATTTTCATGGCATGTTTCAAGTATGCGTATTTTTTTCTCTTAAATGACACTGAACTTATCTTGCCATTTGGAAATGTTAACTTTGGAAAGGGCAATTAGCATAGGGACATGTGGAATGGTTGGGAGTGTGAGGATTGTGGGGTGGAGAGAAGAGAGGTAATGGATTGTCAAAATGCTTGTGGCTGCCTGGTGTCAACTATGCCAACCCAGTTTTAAAGAGCGATGGGGGGAGGGAGGCTGTCAGTGGGGAGCACTGAACATGTGGGGACATCTTAGGGAGACTTTTTTTGTTTGATAACCTTCTGAGCATGTGCAGAGGGAATGGCATGATAGCAGCAGTGTGCCACCATGGAGGAGAAGCCACTATCACCCCTGACACTATTTCCAGAGACTCCATGTTGTAGATTGGGTGTCAGTGGCCACCCAGGATTCCTATGTTGCATCTTCATGCCTTGTATGATGGTATTTGGAGGTGGAGCTTTTGGAAGACAATTGAGACACAAAATCTTCATGAGTCAAATTCGCACCCTTATCAAAGAAGTCCAAGAGTGTCTCCTCACACCTTCTGCAGTGTGAAACACAATAGGAAGGTGCCATCTATAAACTTGATCTTGGGCTTCCCGACCTCCAGAGCGGTAACACATTTCTGTGGTTGGTTAGCTACCAGTCCCTTCCTATTATAACAATCAGAGTGGACTAAGCACCCTAAATCCCATGGAGTTATCACGAGATTGACTTTGAAGAGCTGCCCATAATTCCACATGCACCTTAGCTGAGCTAGGTGTGTCTTGTTAAAGTCTCATAGGGTTGCTGCAACCTTGTGCTCTGGGACTAGACAGCATAGAGTCTAAATTCTTGTAGTATGACCTGGGGCAAGTGTTTACTCCTCACGGCTTCGGTATGAAGCAGGGATACGAATGGTACCTATACTTCAGAGGGGTTTCAGGAAGATTAAGTAAAATAATATATGGAAGCTGCTTAGAATGGTGTCTTCTATGCTCAAAGGAGCTGGCTGTTACAACTATTATGACTATTGGTCACAATAGTATGACCGTACTCATATGACTAGGGGTCAACCTGGGTCCAGGGCATTTTGCTATCTGATAAGGGTAAAGTGACACTGAATTAGACCAGTCTGAAGGGAACAAAGCCTCACTGTTGTCACCGTCCTCAATGTTCCCACTTGTTCTTTAGGGAAGTATCACCATTATCTCTAATCAGGAAAGGCAACTATATATAACACAATTTATACATAGAGAAATCAAGAAGGAAAACAAAGAGATTTTAGCTTCCAACAGAGAAGTCTAAATGGATATTTTGGTAATTTTGACCGCTTATTTCAAACTGCTTTTATCTTAAAGAAAAAAACAAAGATAGGGGGTAGGAATACTTCATCCCACAGGTAGCATTGCTAGAGACCAATTACAGTTGAGGATAAGAGGGGCTGGGTTTGAAATGTGCCAAGGCATGGGTGGGATGTGCTATAGGTGCGGACGTCTATTCTTCTGATCACATCTCTTGGTACCCCAGAGAGAGGACTGGGGATCGCCATGGTGGTGTGCTGTCAGGTGCAGGAGTGTGCTCCGGTGAAGACAGATTTCCTTTGGCTTTGTTGACAATGTCTGGCCAAAGGCTAGCTGCAGAAATGTAGTCTGTGTGCCTCAGTATGGAGCCAGGAATGGTGTTTACCTTTACATGATGGAGAGTAGGGAGGAATTCTGAGATGCCAGGATCTTCCTCTGAGGTCTTTAGAGATAGGTGTGGCTTGCTGGATTCTTATTGAAGTTATATTACAGAATCAGCCTGTGGGAGAAGCCAGTGTGGCCTTGTGCTTGCGGGAGAAAGCCCCTGATATGAGACAGCAAGTTGGCGAGAACCTGCAGCATCCACAATACCAGCCTCCTGCTTCTGACAATGGAATGATGGTTAGTCAGAGACCTGGAGGGCACAGAAGTTAGCCACATCAACTAGGGTGGCCTGTTTGTTGGTTGTAGATATTTTAGAGAGTGCTTTGAGACCACTGCATTTGGAAATAGGCAAAACTGGACAGGGGAGTTCCTTTTGTGTCTATATATCCTACACTGGGAAGGTATCTTAGAGCTTTTCATTGCACAACCTGCAAATCCTTACATGGCATCCCTGGTCTTAGGAAAGAGTCCGTTTTGAGTAGAAATTTAATAACCTAAACCTAAATATAGAAAAGAGAAACATGATAGCCATCATTTTGTCTCCTAGCATTTTGGTCCACACTAGAGAGCACCAGCAACTCCTTGTGTAGCTCGTATTTGGGGTGAGTTTCTCAGTCATTTAGCCTAAGATTGGTAGTGCAGACACGAGGCTTTACTCCTGTAGATTTTAACTGTGTCTACTGCCCTGTCCACACTTCTCACTGACCTCCAACATGTTGGCAGAATGGTGACTTTTTCTCTTTGTATCTCTCTGTTGGAGGGTCAGGTAATCTTAGAAGGGTCCTGAGGCAGCTGTGCTGTGTGCCTTTTCTTGCAGGAAATGTGAACTGATTGGTTAGCACTCCTGCTCACCCTACAGAAACTGGGACCTTCCAACCCCTACTCTGCTTTTCTTCCCTCACCACCCCCATGAGAAAACAAAACAAAACAAAAACTCTAGGCTAACTGTGATCTCCCATTGCCTCAGTATTCCCAGCCCATCCAGGGTTTCAGTTTTGGGCACAATCCCAGCTCCTAGCTGATACGTCATCATTCCTCACCTAAGACCTTCCCTTAGCCTGGGTACAGTTTTTTCTGGTCCTGTTCCTTGGGACTGGTGGAAGCGTCTAATAAACCTGCCTTTATCTGGTCTAATCTGGTCTAATCTGGTTTATATTGCATCGGCAGAAAGCCTATTATGAACAAATGTGCATTCACTCCAGATAAGATGAATAATGACTAAAGAAGTGATTCTACCCTAGTTTGGTGGGCCAATGAGTTTTATTGGGTTACTTACAAGACCATGTTGACTCAAAAGACAGCTGTATTACCCTAAATGCACTGCGGCATGTGTGAAAGCTGCATCCCTGGAGTTCCTAGCACCACCTGCAAGAAGAAGCTGCACCCTGGAGTCTCTTCCCAAGGAACTGTTTGCTGCTTGTATGTCCTTGGGGAGGGGCCTTATTAACCCTACCTAAGCTTTCCCAGTTTCTCCTACCTACTGAGCTTCCCTGGTTCCCTGGGCCTAGTAAACCTCCTTCCTCTGGACAGAAAGGAATGTTTCAATTCAGAAGAGATGGATACATCACAAACAACTGAGTTGCAGCAAGGTGATAAGGCCAGTTGCGCTGGTTTTGCTCTGTTTGTGTAAAAGCAGGCTTGCCTGAGGCTCAGGTTGGAGTTGGTAGCCTTACACCTTGTCATCAGGACATTTTCTTTCTCAGTTTTGGATGTTAGGCCATTACAATATTATTTGTAAAAGAGCCCTTCAACCAAATATAGTATTTATATAGTGCCTCTCCTCCAAGAACATGGTCGTTACAACTAGAATACCTGTTATACAAAACCGATAAGCCAGTGTCATGATGCAGGCTTGTCACCCCAGTTATTCAGGAGGCTGAGACCAGAGAATCCCACATTTGAGGGCTGTGTGGGCTAGTAAGTATGATCAGGGCAGCTTGGGAACTTAATAAGACCCTGTCTAAAAATAAAGGAAAAATAAAAATGAAGCCAGGACTAGATAGCTCAGAAGTAGAATCTCTGGGTAGCACATATAGGGTTAAGTGAAATCCTGGACCAGGAAACATTTGCTTATAACAGGAGCAGTGTCTGGGCCCAATGTCCTGTCTCATTTCTCTCTGCTTTGTCCATATCTCATTTCTTAAACCCAGCATCAGGTAGATACAGAGCAGGGCTGCAGGAGCACATTTTGGGACCAGCAACTGGAAGCTACTTAACAACCCATCAATGAGACCTGTCCATCACTGGGCTTTGGAAGAAATCCTCCATCCCTTCTAGCTGCAGCCTTTGAAGTATATTCAGCTGTGTGCATCTACAGAGCCCCATCTGCATGTTTTTAAATATCAGCTTGGCTGCCACGGGCCTGCTGCTCAGGGCAAGAGTACTTGTGTCTTGCACCTTTGCTTTCTTTGTGGAAAAACACTAAAGAGGTGTCATCCCTTGGAAGAAAAGTGCTGTGGAAACACATTTTTCTTTCTCACGTTCAGGAAACCTATACATTTACCCAGGTCTCTCTCATGTTTTTTTTTTTTTTTTTTCCAGCTCTTTGCATTCTCTTTTTAGCAAGGGAAGCTGACAGGTTTCTCATCTGTCCTTCTCAACTTAATTTGATCTCTTCATCAAAACCCAGATCTGTGCCGTTTGTTAGCTTTTCCATGGCGATGCAGAGATGATGGTCAAAGCGAGTATGCTGAGGAGTCTGCTTGCACACAGACTCTGGGGCAGCCACTCGGATGTGCCAGCCGTCCTTTGTCATCCAATAACCACCACAAACCCAACATATGCAAAGAGGGAAGCAAGCCATTGTGTCTCGGTGAAGTGCAGGGTGGTAGCTTCTGGAGCAATCGGGATTATGAAAGTAAATGTCTTGGCTTGTGTGGGGGTCACATCTCTTCCCTCATGCCTGTCAGTCTGCTGACTGGCAGTGAGCTGGGGGCTGACAGTGATAAAGACTCTTTGAATGTGATAGATTTCCCTAGGCCCCGTTGTGCTCGATCCAGAGACCCAGGGCAAGAGACACTTGTGGTTATTGAAGATGAAGTTGAGACAGTCGTAGCTCCTGAGTTCACTGTCCCTCCCCAACAAGTGGAGCTGGGGAACTCACGGGTGTAAGTAAAATAGAAGCAAGCTTTATTAAGAGATAATAAAAGCGAGAAATTAGGGGAAAACGAACCTCTCAAGAGTTGGAGGGGTTCTTAAGAGAGGAAACAGCTGATGAACTCCCTTTGCTATGTAGGGCTATGGCAGACATTGGACAAAGGCTGAAGTAATTGCTAAGAGATTGGTTTCTTCTCTAGATGCATAGCTAGCTGAGCCAATGGCAGCTGGCAAGCTCATGGAATGCCCCCTAGCTTGTCTGGAGATGACAATGAGCCGTGCATGCACAAACCAGCACCAGGTGGACTGAGCATCCGTGGATGGCGGAAGATCTCATTGCAGGAGATCTCTGCTCAAAGTCTAAACAGCCAATAGCTATCCTTCCCCTGTTCTTTTCCAAAACACATTCCATTACTTGGATAGCTGAACCAGAGGGAGACCAGAATTGAGGGAGTAGTGGGAACCAAGGAGACCAGCATTAAGCTGGATGGTTCAGGTCTAAGAATCTGCCGCTGGGTATTTCCTGAGAGCTCATCTCCAAATTCCTACTCCTGGTTAGTCAGTCTTCTGTCACCGTGACAGATACCGGAGAAGAACAAGTGAAAAGTTGGGAAGCTTTATTTTGGCTCAAGCCTTCAGAGCCGCCTTCAGTCAGCGATAGACTGGCTCTGTTGGTTTGGGCCTGTAGTTAGTTAGAGCCTTGTGGCATGGAACATCTGGTTAAGCAAAAACAGTTCAGCCTGTGGTAGACAGGACCCAGTGAGACAGCATGTCTACATTAATTAGTAGGCTCCTGCCTCTTGCTTTTCTCCATCTTCATTCTCCCCCAGCCTGTTGAATGCTGTTATTCACATTTAGGGCACATGGTCCTCCCTCAGTTTCTGTCCCACATGTCAATTGTCCCTGGAAATTGTCCCTCACAGACATACCTAAGAGTGTCCCCTATTAAGCTCCTAGGTGAGTTTCAATCGTGTCAACTTGACACTCAAGTTAAGTCATCACAGCCCACAAGAAGGGGACTAATGTGTCCCTCCTAGAGACTAGGCATCCCAGGAAGAAGGCCCCACAGATTTAAGCACGAAATGGCTAGTCCCTGCTCAATGACTACACCTCAAGTCACCCACCAGAAATCCCAATGTCTGAACTCATGGCTCATAGCACAGCAGCACTTCTCCCCTGGTGAGAAGATAACCTGTGATCAGTGGGCCTAACTACACCCTACTCCTGTCAGCTTTAGAGAGATGGAAAGATGGAGCAGCAATGACAAAAACCACTGCAGAAATAAAACAGTCATCAGATGGGTCAGAAGACCAGTATTAGGATACCATGCAGAAGTGGAACAAAACAAGAACACAAGCCAGATGTGGTGGGGCACACCTGCAACCCCAGCACTCAGGAGGCTGACACGGGAGGATGAAATGTTCAAAGCAAGCCAGGCCTGCAAAGGCAGACTCTGTATGTACACATATAAAAAGCCAAATGGGAAAATGACTAGAAAATGAGAGGTATGACATGTGATATTCAACCAAAAGAAAGGTTTGCATCCTAATGGGGTGTTGCAGACTCCTCTGGTAATCTGGTAAGTCCTTTAGATCCCTCCTCAAATAGATTATTTTTTGTTTAGTTAAAAAAATTCTTTTTCGACATTAATAGGTTTTCTTTTTAGAACAGTTTGGGGTTTATTGAAAATTGGAAGGGAGGAGATGAAAGGGTTAAAACAGAATAATGTTTTCACATACTATATGAAATGTATAGGAGCCGGTTACATTGAAATAATCGACAACATATTGACAGTGATGTGAGGTTTTAAGCTGTCACATCAGATCTAAAAGCAACCCCTTGTCACTTTGCAGTGACGATGGCACCGATAATGTAATAGATGTTTGCATTAGCATGCATGCAAATTAAATGTCTCACGTCTTCTTGGTGACTAGGAGAATAAGTTTAATTATACATTTGTTTATTCAACTCTGTGGTCTTGAAAACTACATATTGCATATCAGTTTTAGAAAGAGCAACCCTCTTCGCAGATAATTAGAAAGCATAACTTTATTTTTAATCAGAGAGAAGAGACCAGTGCAAACAAATTTAGTGAGATCTTCAAAGGTAAGAGAGGTGAGTGACTTTGGAATAACAAATTCAGCTTGCCTGGAACTTTACAGTTTGCATCGTGCCATTTCACACATTCTCGGTGATTCTCACAATGACCGCCAAGAGGGGAATGGTGATTATTCGCACAGTCGCTTTATAAATCAGACGCTAAGGCAAGAATCAAAATCAGGTCCTCAGACTCAGTCAAGTGAGGCTTGATAGGCCAGGAAAGAGAGAGTATGTCTATGCATCCCAGGGATGCTCAGGGTCTCGGGGCCTACGGCCAACATTCACAGGACGTGAGGCTGCAGTTTGAAGCTCAGCTCTCAGGTCAGAGTTAAAGATTCAGAGGAGCTGTTGAAGACAGGTCATCTGAGACAGGCTAACCTCAGGAGCAGAAGCCCGTGGAGTCTCAGAAGGCTTCTCTTTACCATGTCCCATACTGACATAGTACCTGTGATTATTTTCATGCTCCCCACCCCCCAGCAGGACTTTTCCCCCACTGCTCTTCCCTTTGCTAGTGTGGCAAGCTGCTCTGCTAAAGGTCTTATTTCAAACATTCACATTGCCGTGACAAGAGCTGTCAGGAATGATGGCTGGTTTCCTTCTTCGCACGGTTTGGCCGAGACTTGTGTGACATGCCCGGGCACAGAGATTCTCCAAAGGGAGGTGTACAGAATCCAGGCTTCATTGGGGGTTTCTTGTGGAATATCTCAGCTGGAGGTAGAAAACTAGTTTTTTTTCCCCTTAGTTCAAAAACATTAAGCATTTGTCTAGAGTTGCTAGGAGCTATTTTCTCTGATATATGGAGAAAAATTCTCTGATGTAAAATAGAAGGATATTAAAATAGATACAGTGGAAATGAAGTGCAAAGAGGAGAGAGAGAGAGAATGATGGTGTCTGAGATTTATAGGGAACTGGGAGGAGAAGGAAAGCAATAGAGAAGAGAAGAAAAGAGAAGAGAGGATGGAAGGGGACAGAAGGAAAAGGAAGAGAAGAGGAGAGAAGAGAAGAAAGAAGAAGAGGGATTCCTGGGTCCTTAGTGGGTTTCATTTCTTATTCTGGGGTTTGGTTTCTAGAATTTCTTCCTTTATTATGTGAGTCAATTCAGTTTCCTTTTTACCCAAATAAGGCCATCAATTTCTTCCTTCTTAAACCAAGTTGTCTCTTACTTGTGAGTGGTAGGGTCCAAGCTACTAATCAAGAACCCCCAGGAATGGTTAGATGTCAGTATATGCATACAGCCCCCTGTCTTCTTAAGGCCTTTAATAGGAAGACCCTGGATCACAGGGCCCTCCAAGCTCCCTGGAGCCTACTTTCTCTCTCCACACAGCTGTGCCTGCTTGGATCTTCTCCCTTCATCCTAAAGTGTCGTCTGTTCATTTATCTATTGTATTAATCATTTTTTCTTGTTGTTGTGACCAGAACACCTGACAGAGTAGGTGAATTAGAAATAAGGGTTCATTTTGGCTTGCAGTTGGAAGGTGTCGTCCATCATGGTGAGGAAGAATTAGTGCTAGGCATGTGAGACAGCTGGTCACAAGTGTCCTCAACCAGGAGGCAGAGAGATGAACTCTGATACCCCACTGCCTTCCTCTTTCCCCTCTATCATAGTCCAGGACCTCACCTCATGGGGTGGTACTGCTCACACTCAGGGTCTATCTGCCCTCTACTGTTAAAAGTCTCTGGAGTCTCTTTCAATGTCAGTCAGAGGTGTGTCTCCTATGTGATTTCAAATCTGGTCAATCAGAAAAAGAACATTGACTATCATGCCCAGCAAGTGTTTACAGAGCACAGACTCAATGGGAACAGAAACCAGCAGAGTGGACAAGGACATGACTGACTGAGTCACTGAGGACCTTCCAAGCCCCCCAGAGACCCCCTATATATTCTTTTCATACAGCTGTGCCTGGAGCTTCGTTTTTCATTTCTTAAAACAAATGAGGAGTCATGAAGAAGGTGTGACCATTATGGCCAAGTCTGGAAAACCCCTGTGGGTGTTGTAGATGGGTAAAGAAGTAGACTTCTGTCTATAATCTGGAAGGAATGCACGCAGATTTGGCTGTAGGTGTGGTTTCTCTCGGAGGGAGAAGCGTGATCCCAGCAGAAGGTTCAACTTGTACAGTGATGGAAGACTCTGAGAGGTCCAGTTTTCATGTCTTATTATCCAGCTAGGTTGTCTTGTTATCTGGCTTGGCTGTCTTGTTATCTACGCTCAGTTATGATGCTGGGAGTGGAGGTAGGATTTCCACAGTTGCATCTTCGTGGTACAAGGACTCTCCTATCCTCAGCCCAAGGCACTGGCTTACACAGTAGTTTTAGACCCAAGAAGATAGGAAGACTCATGGACTTGGGAAGCTGGGAGACCTGACAGTGCCATCGTGGACAGGATTCAATCAAGGCCATATGTTTGTTCCACATTAACACTGGTGGCATCTTTGTCGACATGTCTGCTCAGGGCTCACTGAGGGCAAAAAAATCAATGGTGGCTTATGGGGTGCTTTGGCACCCTGTTCACCTTCCGGGAACCTTGTACTCCACCTGTAGCAGGAATCTGTCCTCTGTCCCAGATCTTCCTCCCGTTGCAATTTGTCATAGGAAAATCTCGACTTTTCCTCCATGGTCTCATTTTTTTTTGTACTAGTTTAGTGGGTTAAGATGAACAGCTTCCCAAGGGAAAAAAGAAAGCTGTAGTTCTCACTAGCCTGGGGAGGAAAGATTTAACTTTGATGTTGTGTATCCACTGAGGAAGCTTTCTTCTACAGAATAATAGGATGCAGGCAGAGAAATCATGTTACCAACATAACCAGAAACTAAAATACCCTAAACAAATAGGTTTGTAGTTCTTTCTTATTTCCTTTTTAAAACAAACATAGTCTATACCAGAACAAAACCAGAAAATCTATCACTTTTACACCTTCAATAACTAAATTGGTTTGACCGTTATCTTAACCATCAAACCCTGTTCCTTCTAGTCTGAGCACAGTAGAAATAAGAATGTCTCAAATACCCTCTGCTTCACCTCGATGTCTATATCCTGACAGTTGGTAGCTATATTTTCTTGCCAGAAAAAAATTAGACACAGTTATAAGTGTTTAAAGTAAAATAATAGTTTCCAAAAATTCAGCACAAAGCCCACCTCCTCCAGGAAGCCTTCCAAGAATCAATTAGTGATCAAGATGGTGAGATACTGATAGCCTGTTGTGTTCCAAGTTTGTGTAGTTATCAATAAATAATAATAATAACAACAACAATAGCAATTATTATAATGATGAATTCAGATGCAATTGAATCACAAAACTAAAAAAGTTTAGATTTAAGTTTCAGGCTCCCTCACTTGCGTAATCCCCACTCAAGGACCTGAAAGGGACTCTGGCGGCATCTTTACGTGGTCTCATGTTTTGTGAACTTTGCCAAAGAAAAGTATTTTCACTAAAGTTCGCTGTCCCTTTTCATGTCAACTTTCCCCTTGTCAAAGTTCACTTCTATCCCATGGGTTTGTAGTGACCATGAATAGATTCACTGTGCTCCTAAGCAGAAGCTGAGTGTAAGACGTGTTAATTTGCGTTTAGTGGGTATCCTTGTGGCATCTAGGGAAGTTCCCACAGTCCTCTGGGCCAAGTCATCCAGTGTTCAGAAACAAGGATATCAGCAAGTGATTGGTGGGCGCTGTTTTCTCAGAATGAATTGAAGATTAATCCCATCATGAGGAAAACTGAAGTATTCTGAACTCTCTTAGCTCACATGGAAAAGAGAGTGGAGGATTTTCCATATTTGACCACAGCCCTAAGAGTGGATACCTCGCTATAAATAACAAGTCATAATGCTGAAAGCAATTTTTTTTTCTGAACTATATCAAGAGCAAGAAAGTGAATTTGACCAGCTAGTCAAGATAAAGGGGCTGGGCTGTCTTTGTATTTTTTATTTTTCTGATTGTTAATAGAAACATTTAAAAATTGTTGTCCTTTGAAGGAATGGTTGAAAGCATAAAAACAGAGGAAAACATGTTATAAAGGCATATCAGCAGGGTGTTGTCAAAAATTTTACCCTCAAGCTTTTATGAAGTTTTCTGCATTTGTCCACTTTAACAAGCTGCACCATCATCTCTTCTCTGTTTCCGGGTGAATAAGAACTTCATTCTGAAGTGTCACCCATAGCTCTCCATTCAGGTTGTTCCTAGTTCTTCATCCATATCAGGTTCTACAGAGCTGGACGTAGTCCTGGAGGAAACATGGGGAAGGTAGAGGCTATGGGTTTCTCTTTCATTACTCAGTCAGTCAGCAGGAAGGACCTAAAGGTCTCCTGTGGTTCCTAAATGTGTTAGGTATCAGTGTGAGAGTGGGCCTTCCTCATCCTTAAATATTCAATACTGTTTCAGAAAAGCTGCTTTCAACTCCAGCAGATCTGGCTGGACGGGGGATTCTATGCCATCTACTTCAGTTCCAGAAATTGTTTGCTTTCTGAGATCAAAGTTAGGTTGCTGGTTCAAACTGCCCCATACCTGCAAGGAGAAAGGTAAACCTTTTTTTTTTCCTGAATAGTGTTTGGATTTCAGTGAGATAAAAATCATCCCCTCTTGTGGGTTGTTAACTTTAGATTTCTTGGGAAGGAAGACAGAGCATCCTTGCGGTGGTGGTTTGAGTCCAAATGATCCTCATAGACCCGTAGGGAGCGGCACTACTATGATAAAATGTGGACTTGTAGGAGTAGGTGTGGCCTTGTTGGAGGAAGTGTGTCACTTGGGGTGGGATTTGAGGTTTCAAATGCTTAAGACAGGACAGTGGTTTCTCTCTGCCTTCTGTCTGTGGTTCCAGATGTAGAACTCTCAGCTACCTCTCCAAGACCATGTCTGCCTGCATGCCACCGTGTTTCCCACCATGACTATAGTGGACTAAACCTATGACTTATAAGCAAGCCCCAATGACATGGTGTCTCCTCACAACAATAGAAACCCTAACTAAGACAGAAGTTGGTACCAGGGACTCGGGAATTGCTATGATAGGCTTGATGCTTTTGTTAGGAGGAATGTGGTCTTTGGGACTCTGAATCAGGAAAGCAGTTGAAGGCTCTTTGTGGGGATTACTGGATCACACTAGTAGGAGCATGGGAGACAGTGGTGCTGAGGGTGATTTGGTGAGCTGTGGAGGCCTGGCTCAAGAGGGTTCAGAGGAGAGGAATGTTATTATATGGTCTAGAGACTATTCTTGTGATGTTTTGGGGAAGAATGTGGTTGCTTTCTGCCCTTGTCAAATAGATAGATAGATAGATAGATAGATAGATAGATAGATAGATAGATAGACAGATAGATAAAGTTCTACCTGAGTCTAAATTTAAAGGTTTTGGATTAACAGCTTTGCCAGAGGATATTTTCAGACATTTACTGTCTGAGCTGTATTTACTGTGTTGCTTGGTCATTACTGGCCACGCTTATGTAACTTTATAATGAAAAGGAGCAAGCCGCACTCTTCCATGGCTTCTGCATCAGTTTCTGCCTCCGGGTTCCTGCCCTGTTTGAGTTCCTGCCCTGGCTTCCTTCAGAGACTGACTACAATGTGAAAGTGTGAGCCCTTTCCTCCCTAACTTGCTTTTGCTCATGGTGTTTCACCCTAGCCATAGAAACACTGACTAAGACTCTTATGAATTCATCTTCAAATGTAGATAGGGCTGGCCTAACTGAACAGGAGTTCCTCCACAGACAACATGAATTGAAAGGAAAACATGTATTGTCGTTTACCTGAAAATGTTCCCTTCCTTTGGTGGTAACTAATAATCCTTATGTACTGTCTGAAAATATGGATGCTTCAAGACCTGTCAGATGGAACAGTTCTCTCTCTGTTTGACAAAGTGTCTCCAGCTCAATGAGTTTCCTCACCACACTTCAGAGAAAGGATGAAGGCCATAGAAATCTCAGCTTTCCCCTTATGTATCTCTCTAGCTAGTTTAGCAGCAGCAGATGGTCAAGCATGCGGAGAGAAAATAGGAACTGAGCATTTTACTCTTTCCCTCCCATCATCTATGAAAGTCTAACTCAGACTCACAGTCTGGTCCTCCAGGAGATGGAGGCGAGCTTTCTCCTCAGCCTTGTCTCTCCCAAACTCCCAAATCTATGCTACCAGTAACCCAATGGTCCTTTCCATACCTTTACGGCTGGATTCATCAGGATGCATCATTTAGGAATGTAACTACACATAAATGTCTAGAACCCCACAGATGGGTAGCTTTCAGACTTCTGTCTCTTCCAATGGGCGTTTAACTGAGCTTGTTTATGTGGCGGGCTTGTTTATGATGGAGAAGAGCCATGAAGAAATAGTCTTCTTCAGAGAGATAGCATATGTTGGCTAGTGGCATACACAATTACCTTGCTAATACCTTTAAAAAAAAAAAAAAGAAAGAAAATTATTTCTGTGTGCTCAGTTTCTCATTCCTGAAATAGCTGTAGTAAACCTGTACAAGTCAACTAACTGTTTGTTTGTCTTTGAGTCCATCCCTGAATTTCTCTGTTCTCTTGGGGGAGCTCATATCCCAGGAACTCTGGTCACCTGACCCCTTATGCAGGGTTAGCCAATAGGAAGTCTTGATATAAGGTAGGCAGGCAACAGAAAGGGAAGATGAGGTCTGTGCACAAGCCACCCTGAGCATGCCCCACCTTATAAGCTAAGTGGGGTCAGACCTGGTCAGGACTTGAGTAGGAGAAAGAGAGAAGGCAGGCATCCCTTCTTGTTCATGTGATGCGCTGGCTGTACTTTCCACCAGTGCCTACCAAATAGCCCTCATCCATGGTCTCAGCTTCTATGTGCAGTCTTCATGGCAGCTGAGGCAAATGTTGGTAGGTCCCAGGTTTTGAGCATGACAGATTCTATCTCCATGCACTGGCTCCCTAGCCTCCAGGTTGATGGCGTTTTCCTAGTTTGTTCTTCTCTGAGCTGCCTTGCAGCTTCAGGTCTCTCAGCATTTCTGCCACAACCGTGTCCTTTTATTCAATCCTTATATTGGAAAAACTTGACGAGGTTTCTATTTTCCTGGAGGTAACCCGAGTGGTTCTTAAAGATAACGAATCCCCAAGGAGGACTGAGTTAAGGTATGTAAGTGTTTAATATTGTCCTGGGACACACCAGGTGTCTAGTAGATATGACTGTCAACACTGACCTTTCTCATCAATGATTCAGAGTATTGTGCATGGATAATTTTTTTTTTGTTTTAATCTTAGTGGTTTGAATATGACATCACTTAGAGAAATCCGCAATGGGCACATCTGCTGGGAAAGACTACTGAGCTCTTAGGCACTCTCCAGTTTCCATAGAAACCAAGCAGAGAAAATTTGTTAAGAGAAGCCTAGAAAATAGGTAGCTTCAGGTCTGTATGATTATTTCTCCAACCCTTTAGCATTCAAGCAGACTGCTATTCCAAGTATCGTATTGTTTACTTAATATCTTTTTTTTTTCTATAAGATGCAACAGACCTGGGTTCTTTATGAGGAAGATGACAAAGTATAGGATTTCTTTACTATGGCACAGTCCTATCATAGCCCCAATACCAGTGATTCCAAGGCAACTATCATTGTGCTTCTCCACCACACTGCTGGAATAACCTACCCCATTATCCCGTGGCTATTCCAATGTTCTTTATTGTTTTCTGTTAAGATGCAAAAGCAAAGAAATAACTAAACATATTATGTTAAGCAAAATTCCTGAATGCAGGGGGAACCAATTGAAATCTCAATTACCATCCTGGCAGTGAAGGCTCAGCTGGAATGGAAAAATATTACATTTCTCTGTGTTGGAAGTGGAGAAGCAGGAAGGATTCTTGGGTCATTTGATTACAAACCAAATCCTCAAAATCCCTCTTCAGCCATCAGAGCTGGTGGCAGTAACAGGGGAGACAGCTCTGAGTCAGATCTGGCAGAATCGGAATCAATAACCAGGCAATCTTGCTTCAATTTCCAAGCAATTTAAAATCTTTCTCTCTCTCTTTTCTTTTTTTAAATGCCTTGAGGAAGAAGGAGCTGAGGGGATGGGAGGGGCATGCAGGCACCTAGAATTCCAAGGTGAACTTCAATTTTTGTGTCAAAAGCCTCCCTTGTGTTCCCAGAGGTATTCTCAGGACACTGGGAAGGCTGAGCTGCCCTGGGCACCATCAGAAGAATCCCCTGCCTCCACAACAGCTTTCTTTGAGCAGTTGCTATGGCTAAGTGCATGCTTAGCTTAGCTGGTTAGAGCAAAGAGAAAGGAAAACAAACACAGGCAATGGGAATGGAGGACAGGATGCAAGAACAGACGGAGTTGTAGGCTCGAGGCCGGAGGCGCTGGGACAGTCTCTCTGCCTCCACTTTTAAAATCCCCTGAACAAATCATTTCGTTCATTTGTTTGCTTTTCACGAGTGACTTGGGACAGAGTGCATGGCTCAGCACATATATTGTCAGAAATCAGGAAGGCTTGCTTGCTTGGCGAGCACACGGTGCCCACACAAACATGGGAACATTGGTGAGATAGCACTACTGTCACAATGACATTGTGTAAACAGCCCATGGAAGCCTGTCTTTGTGAGCGTGAGAGGGAGCTGGGTTTTTGTTTGTTTGTTTTTTTGTGATAGTGACGAGAACCATTAAATCTATACCTCCTGGTTGGCCTGTCTGCCACCCCCACTATGCTGAGTTTCTGTTGGTCATCTTTAATTGTTTTAGGGTGACTTTTCTGTCCATGGTTTCTGGAGTGACAGACCAGAATGTTGAGTGTAGTTGACATCCTTGAAGGTATCTGGCAGCTTCCCTGTGTTCCTCTTTCCTAAGAGGGAGCCTAAAAGCCAACTGCTTTCTCACTGGACTTTACGGTTTTTTTTTTTAAAGGAAGACAAGTCTTTGCTTTATGATTGAGTTAAAAATATAGAACTTCACATGGAGTCCAGGAGTGAAGACTCCATCAGGCTGCTGACCTTGGTTGCCATGGCACCCAGACAGCCATTTAACCCACTCCAAGAAGAGTCATCCCAAAGGGGCTGAGGTGAATCTCAGATGTGCTATCATTTATGTTTCTTCATGGTGAAGATCTCCACAATTGCCAATGAGCTAATCCTCCCAACAGGCCTGGGCAGGCCGATCAATACTATTATCTTCTTTAGTGCGCGGTATTATTACCCACTTTCAGGCTCATTATCTGCCAGCCAATTACTCCATCTTTAAAGTCGCATCAGTGTCTTATGGTAGCAACATCCCACTTTGTGGTTGTGACTTCGTGTTATCCAGGAGACACTAAAACCGCTCTCACAAGAGCCAGAGAGGCCAGAACTTAGGTAGGTTATGTAAGAAATACCTGGAGGCTGAACATTGTCAGAATTTTTTTTTTTTAGATTTTATTTATTTTATGTATATGAGTGCACTGTAGCTGTCTTCAGACACACCAGAAGAGGGCATTGGATCCCATTACAGATGGTTGTGAGCCACCATGTGGTTGCTGGGAATTGAACTCAGGACCTCTATAAGACTAGTCAATGCTCTTAATCACTGAGCCATCTCTCCACCTCCAACATAGTCAGAATTTAAGGAGTCCATGAAAGGCACCCCAGGCACAAGCCAGGGAAATGGACCACCTGCCTACTCACCCAGTGACCTTGCAACATCCCTTCTTTCTGTGATTCTGCTAGAGACCCTGCAGAATGGGAAGCCACCTTAACTTGTTCTCTGTTCTCTTCTACAGAACTTGTGGGGTGAAATGAGAAGTGAAAATGGTGTCCATAAAAGCCACAAAACAGAAGGAACATCATTCAGGTCCGAGTGCAAACAAACTGACCTGAGAATCTGTTTAGATGGAAGGCTTCAA
This sequence comes from Arvicanthis niloticus, assembly GCF_011762505.2. Taxonomy (NCBI): domain Eukaryota; kingdom Metazoa; phylum Chordata; class Mammalia; order Rodentia; family Muridae; genus Arvicanthis; species Arvicanthis niloticus. The sequence goes on along the minus strand of NC_047675.1, from coordinate 20,993,457 downwards.
AGAGATTAAGGTTGAGCTGGGCATGGTGGGGCATCAATAAGGATTCGAGGTGGAGACATCTCTGAGAGTTCAAGGCCAGCCTGGTCTATATATTGAGTTCCAGGACAGCCAGAGTTATACAGAGCAGTCCTGTCTCAGAAAACAAAACAAAAGAAGAAGATGAAATTATAATCGCGAAGAAATTAAGACTTGCTTTTGAAGTCTTCAGTGAGACAAATGGCAAGGCCTCCGGTGCAGAACCTAAGGCCATGGAAGCAGCTCACCTCATTTTTCTTAGGTTTTCTGAGGGGATCTGATAGCTGTTTGACTATCCCCGAGTCTAGAGCCTCCCGTCCTTGCCCTTCCAGGACTGAGGATGTTCATGACAATCATGGGTAGCATTCTCAGAAATGATTTACCTTAGGTGGAGCAGAAGACTGTTGGTCAACTTCCGGGTGAGCGCTAGGCAGGCACGAACTGAGCTACATCGCCCTCCTTTTGGATGTTGGGATTTTTAAATTTTTCTTATTTATTTATTTACTTATTTATTTATTTTTGAGACAGGGTCTCACTATGTGGCTCTGGCTGGCTTGGAACTTTATCTGCTGATTAAGCTGGCCTGAAATTCATCGAGGTCTACGTCTCTCTATCGCCCATGTTCTGGCATTAAAGGGGCCACCACACCCAGCCATAGATGTTGGATTCCTTAATGTTCACCAAGTTCACTTTCTATTTAAGACCATTCTAGGAGTTTCTCCTTTCTAGAAAGACACTGAGACCTATGTAGAGGCTTGTCATTATAGAATTGGGGGTGGGGGTGGGGTCAGGAAGCTCTCTGTCAACAATAGCCTACTTCCTCAGGTTGCCAATCTCTGCTATTAGATAACCTCTGTGGTGAGGTAGGAGGGAGATACTGAAGAATCCCTGCAAGCTCCTGGGCTAGCTAGCTTAGCATGTGTAGCAGCAGAAAATAAGAGGACCTGACTCAAACAAGGCAGAAGGGAAGGACCAACAACTGAGATGTCCTCTGGCCTCCACACGCACATCATGGTATAGGCACACTCACACATCAACACACACACATACATGCACACATGCAAACACATATACATATATATCAACATATACACAGACATCAATACACACACATCAACATATACATATATACATACACATATATACATACATATATCAATATACACACATATAAATACCCATATACAAGAAAACAAAAAAATGAATATTTAGGATCTTACCTTTATTACCAATTTGAGCACTATGTGTAATCATTGATGTGGTCCATATTTATTTTGAAAGTTCCATATGTGTATAGCTTAATGTAGTCATTTGACCATTTGAAAGTGCTACCTTGACCTTTCCATCATTCTCAAGTAGAGATATTTATATTCAATACCTATTGTGGATGGAGAAGCTTGGGCAGTGAAAGCCTGGCCTGCCCTATGAAGAAAAAGAAAACAAACAAACAAACAAACAAACTCCCTGTGAGTGTCAGCTTTGCAGGGAACACTGATTAGCTGAATAAAGGCTCTGTTTGCCTAGGAAATGGGGAGTTACTGAAGGTGGAATCCATTTGGGACAACAGTCTCTGGGCCTTGACATTGCTACTCCTCTTCAACTCTATCCTGAAAGTGAACTTCCAGGGTTTCTGTTCCAGTCCATAGGCTCCAGTCTTAAAGCTTTTCTGTGTCTTTCTGGATTAAGGTGGCTGGAAAGTTACAGATACCAAGGTCAAATGGCATGGCAGGAGTACCGTGGCCCAGGCAATGGTGGGAACCACAGTGGGGTTGGAGGGAAGAAACGAGTTGTGCTGATAATTCCAAATGTCAAGTAATAACACAGGATCAGTGAGGTCTCCAGAGCTGTGCTTCTGGAAACACTCTGGGTCTCCAGTGATTAGCTGGGATACAAGTAGGTAGCCTGAGCCTGGTGTGTGGTGCTAGCCATGGCTGGGTGGGAATCAGGCCACTGACAGATGAGTTCTCTTCCTTTTGCTGGGGAACTATTTTTCAAGACAGGATCTCATGTTGTTGCTCAGGCTAACTTAACCTTCTGGAGTGAAGTGGTTCTTCTGAGCTAAACCCCCCCCCCAAATTCTGAGACAAGTATTGATGCACCTAATAAAGCAATATTTTATTCTTTTCAGATGCTCAGAACCAAAACATATACGATTGCAATCAGATTGGAAATGGTTATAGAAATGTTTAAAAAACCCTTCAACTATATTATATAATAAGGTATGTTTATGTTACTATTTATTTTTGCATGTTGTGGACTGAATTTAGGATGCCAAGCATATGATCTATCACTAAGTTGATCTCTTGATCTCAGCCTGTATTTATTAATGTACTTATTTGTTTATTTTTGACATTTTAAAGTGGCTAGATAAAATAGTAGGTGTGGTATTATAGCTTGGCTGGTGATATGCATGCCTAATGTGTACACCATGTATGCTGGGTACAGTGGCACAGAGATGCTATCCTAGCACCTGAGAGGTGGACACAGAAAGATGACTCTAAAGTCATCCTTGGCTACGCAGAAACCTCATACCCAGCCTGGACTGCGTGAGATACTTTATAAAAATCAGGGAAAAAAAATTCTGCTGCAACAATTATTCTAATTTTGAAAGATGGTTTAAAACGACATCTTAAAACACACGGAAACTGAAGACATTTGAAAATTCTGTTGGTAAAAATATCACGGGTCCAGTAGTTTGTTGTCTTAATTCATAGTCGAAGAAAATATTAATCTTTAGTTACAACAGAGGCCATCAGACTTTTTCTGTTAAGGTCCTGATCATGATCAATTGAGCCATATGGTCCCTGTCAGGAAATATTCAACTCTTCTGATGCTTGTGAAAGCAGCCACAGATAATATGCAAATGAATGGGCACAGTCATATTTTAATAGCTTGACTTAAAGTTTTATCATGGACAGTCAAATTTGAATTTCATACAATTTCGCATGTCCTGAAATACTATTTCTCTTTTAATTGTGTTTTCCATCCATTTGAAAATGGAAAAAAATATATTCATGGCTCACAGGCTAGGAAAAAAAAATAGGTGCAGGAGAGCCACATTTGGTTTGTGGGCCACAGTGTGCTGACCCATGCGTCAGAGTGAGTCAGAATAATGGTGCAATCTTCTGATAGCATCTAGGTTTGTAGAAGGTTTTGACAGATGTTTATCCCAAAGGAAATGGAGAACCCTGATAGAACCCTGATAGCAAAGCGTAGCGCTAGTCCAGATTCACAGACAGTTCAGTATAGAGAGTTAGCAGGGCTGGTGGAAGCCTCAGGGCTCCCAGGAGAGCTGGACACTTAGACCCTAGTTCCCACTGCACGGTGAGCAAAGGTCCCTGAAGCATTTATTGCTGCAGCCAAAACCATTGCTCACTTTAGTAACTGGCTTTTCTTTAAGTGATCAGCATTCAGCTTGGCGCAAAGAAGGCATTCAAATACCATATGTTAAGTGAACGACTGAAAGCTATACAGGGCTTGTAAGTGGAATCAGCAGAAGATGAAGCTTCAGGAGATGGAGAAAAGGCTGGAGAAGGTTGCTGCTGCTGAGCAACACGTCTCCTGGAGTGGGGTGGTACCCTGCAAATCAGAGTCCACAATTCTAAGTTCCAGCTGGATGTGCTGAAAGCCGGTCATAAAGACGATAGTGTGTTTGCAGTAAGCTCTTTATTTTCCCCAGATGCACAAAGTGTTATAAATCCTAGTCTCCTGATTTCAATAAGATCACATGACTGAACTGTGTCCAATACAAGGTTGAAGGAAGTAATATACAATGTTTGTATTGCTTAAAGCCTTGGCTCTAAGCAAGTCTTAGAAATTTCCATTCACTTTCACTTTCCTCCATATTCCTCATAGAATAGGTTCAAGACATTAGAGCCAGGTGATGGGAGGGGCAGGAACCCCAGAAAGGCCATCTGGAGGCTGAGAAGTCACCCAGACTGTGAGAACGTTTTTTTAAATGTTAAGTTCCTTTTGTTGTAGTAATATACCTTAGTCTACCTGAGATTGCACTTTGTTCTCAAGGTCAGAGGGAATTCAGATTTCATAAAAGAATCATTCTTTGAGTTCTCTAGAAATAGGCCCTGAAGTGCGAATCGCCCTGAAGTGCGAATCTGAGTACACGTATTTATATGGGAGGCATAGGAAATAACTTCAGGAACGTGAGTGGAGAGAGACCAGAACGGGAAGGAGCTAGAATGGGTGTTTATGGGGCCAGCTACTTTCCGTGCACAACTGGAGCTTAATCGTGCGGGGAAACTGAACCAGAGTAGAAAGCATATCTCTGAGTTCTCCCATCCAAGGGGAGGAGGCCAGTGTATGAATATGTCTCTTTCTGCCGGTCTTTGATCCAGGGCTATTGGGGATGAGGGGTTTAATTTCCCAGCCCAAGAAGTTGATGATACTTAGGCTGAGGCAGACAAGGGCAGTTGGAACTAGGCTGGAATGTATTGAAGTTCTGATGTCTCCCACAACATGGGCGGGACCATCAGCATCTTTATAAACTATTTTAAAAAGCATAACAGATCCAGGAGTGGACTTCTGGGGCCGTTCAGACCACTATGACTGATTTCTCTTGGTTAAGCCCTTTCTTTTGATAGCAGCAGTTTGTTTACAGTTATGGTGAAGACAACAAAGGGTATCAGAACATTTGCTATCCTTCAGTTTTTTTCTCTTTGGACCTCTCAAGTGTTCATGTGCCTCAGTTTCCCCATCTGTAAAATTGAAGGGGCTTGCATGATGGCCTAACCTCCAAGTCCTCTTTCAACTCTACAACTGTTACTCTAATATCTTCCAGACTGAACACTGGCCCGTGTGCCTGTTGGTGAGTGGTGGTGAGTCAGTTGGATGTGGAGGAAGCATAGGGCCAGAGCAGAGACTGGGAGCTTCTCATGTAGGAGAAATTTTCTGGGGACTAGTAGGTCAGAGAGCTAGCTGGAGCATTAGCTGAATTCTTAAAACACACTCGACTGGGGTCTTCACCTTGATAAACTCACTAAATATGTCATGGACCAAGAGATATAATTTTGAGGGCGAATACAGATTATAATATGATTTTAATTTCTGCTCAGGAGTCTATGTAGTTAGTGTGCTAGGCTAAAGAGACGCTTGGCTGATTCTAAGATAGCTTCAGGGTAAGATGAGACGTTCTGAAATGGGAATTTGAGATCTGATTGCATTCTCAACTCATAGTGTGTCTGGCTTCAGGCTATCTTGGATTTTAGCCCCATAGAGTCCTAGTAACAAGACAAAAATGCAGAAGATACAGGACAAAGAGTAGGGGCAGGAGTCCCGGCTAAGCTTTTTAAACATTCTCTATTTTTTTTTTAAATCAAACCTCCAAGCTATGCAGTGGAAGGAAAGATAACGGAGTCTTAGGTGATATGACTTTAGTTCACTTGTTTCTGTTTACATTCCAGGTCCTCGGTTAAATGACAAGAGTCATCTGTGTAAGTTCACTAGTCAGCCGGGAGCCTTTCTCCTGAGTAATTTCCTTCACCCCAGAGGAATAAACACTGAGCAGCCTAATGCCCCTAACCACAGATGGTTAAACTAATCTAGAACAATCAGACATTTTCTTGTTTCGATACTGATTTCAAATTGAGAAGCATAAATGGTGCCTGCCTTGTCCCTAGGAGTGGCTGTCACAATTAAGGATGAGACTCTGGTCCTATCTTCAGTAGATTTGTTTTTCTTTACTAACTCAGAAGTAACTGTATGCCCAGCTTGTGCAGAACAATGGCCTGAGTTCCCCCCAACCCCCATCTCTTTCTGCATTTTCAAATTCACTCTGGTTTCCTAGGGTTTCTTCTTACTGGCTTAGTTTCCTGTTTTCTGGAATTCTTTTCAGAGCTCTCTATCCTGTTCCATTGATCACTTTGCTCATGTGTATTTTAAAATTAAAGATTTATTTTTTAAAATTGTTTATAGGTATGGGTGAGTACACATGAGTGCAGGGGCCTACAGAGGCCAGAGGAGTTGAACCCCTTGGAACTGGGTTACTGGGAGTTGTGAGCCACCTTATGTGGAACTAAACCTGGGTCTTCTACCAGAGCAGAAAGCACTCTTAATCACTGAGCCATCTCTCCAGCCCCTGTTTCCTTATCTTTACAAAAATATTTTGACTTACAGTAATCTTACCATCATATAGTACAGATAAATCCCTTTGTCTCAAAGTTGATTTTGTTATTCACACATATTCTTCTTCAACACAGATCTTATAACCAAGCTGTTAAATTCCTTCAAACTAGTCTGCATTTTTAAAAATTAGAAATACATTGAGTTTATAGGTTAACAATAAGAATTGATCTTTTATACTAAGCTCTTTTGTCTGACAATGTGTGTAATTCTTAACTTATTAAAATATATTATTTGATGTCTTTTAATTATTATTTTTAGAGAAGTTCTCATTATATAATCAGGCTGACTTCCAACTCATGAACCTTTTGCTTTAGCCTCCTGAGTGCTAGAGCTATAGATGTGACCTACCACACTAGGTTGGAGGAGGTGTGTCATTGGGAGTGGGTTTTGAGGTTTCAAAAGCCCATACTAGGCCCAGTCTCTCTCTTTCCACCCCTACTTTGCTTCCTGCTTATCAGAATGTAAAGCCCTCAGTTACTTTTCTAGTGCCATGCTTCTTGTCTGCTGCCATACTCCTTGACAGGGTGACCATGGAGTAACCCTCTAAAACTGCAAGCAAGCCCTCAATTAAGTTCTTTCCTTTATAAGAGTTGTCTTGGTCATGGTGTCTCCTCGCAGAAACAAGAAAGTAACTACAACAGAAGTTGGTACTAGGAATGGGGTTATACGTGCCTGTAAAGTCAAAGGTAAACATTAGACATTTGATGTCTTCCTAATTGTTCTCTACAATAGTATATTTTAAAAACAATATCTTTCACAGAGCCTAGATATTACTGCTTTAGTTAAACTGGCTGACCAGTGAGCCATAAGGATCTTTTGTTTCTTCCTTCCAGCACAGGAATTACATGTGTTCGCTGCTGGGCCTGGCTTTTTATGTGGCTGCTGAGGATTTAATCTCATGTCTTCATGCTTTGTGCAGTAAGTACTTTACTGACTGAACCATCTCTACAGCTCTAACTTTGTTAAATGCATAAAAGTTGTATGCATTGTCATGTACTTTTAAAAGGTTAGTTTAGAGATCTTTACAATTTTGTTGCTATACTGGCTGGCATTTTATTTTCTGCTGGTCCTTACTGGTATGAAGAAACAGGGTGGTCAGTAACCCTTGCATTTTGTTACTTTGGTGACAAGAGCATACGCTTATGGGCATTGTCTAAGACGCAGTCTTAGCAAAACTGAAATGAAGCTGTCAGCTTATATGAGACCCTCAAGTTATACATTTAATGAGAATTTCTTGTCAACTAAGCTCTATGTCTCTTGGTGTCAGCTGTCAACACGTCACAAGAACTTAGAGCTCTTGATCTAGGATGACATCAGAAGTCATCTAGTTCTCTTCTGGGTGATTTTATTTTTTCTGTGGAATATTAGTTGTATGTCTGGCCAGCGGTTGTGAGAATTCCTCAGAGATGTGACATCCACCACTCGGTGAAGAAGCCCAGCCCTCATCAGTGGGCTCCGTTGCCTACCTATAGGAGAAGTAACACTTTCTCCATTGCATCTCTTTGTTATGTCCTGACTACATATATATCTGACTTTATATTGCAATGATGGCATCTGGTGTATGCATAGAACCATAGGTACCTTTGGGGAGATAGCCACGACTTAATGCATTTTATCTATCTATCTATCTATCTATCTATCTATCTATCTATCTATCATCTAAATTCTCATTGTCTAACAGGTTCTTAGTACCAAAAGATGACAAACAAAGAAGCCTATATGGAATACTTCTTGTATTTTTTCTTTTGATTCTCCTGGTGCCTTAGCCTCTTGGATATCCCCTTTATTGTTCACTTCAGCCCTACTGTGCCTCCCCTTCTGAGACACTACTCGCAGACATCACTTTGAAAGGCCCTACAACCACTCCTCAGCTCAGTTCTACATGTCTTTATTTCCTGAGTTTCATTATTGCCTGTCCAGGATCTCATTCCTCTCCTTGGGCTGTTGCTCTGTGGTCTGGCTAAGCACTTGCATACTTACAGACTTACTATCCCTGCCACTGCTGTGAGGTTCCTGACACAACATTCCTAGTGACTGCCAAAGGAACAGTGTTTCAACTTGGAAATGGAGGGAAGGAAATTTCTCAAGCTGTCAAATTTCTACCAATGGAAGACAAATGGCAAGAGGTCTGAAGTCTTCCTTCCCTCCCCTCCTCTCTTAAACTGTTCCAAGGCACAGGTTACCGACATGCCTTCTTAAGAGCATCCTTCGTGAACAGACAAATGCACTGAACAAGTGACCATCCACGTCTCCTCATAGCTCATGATGCAGACTCATACATGACCTCACACAGTGTATAACCCTCACTCATATTACATGCCATGTGGCTTCTGCTTCTTTTTTTTCCCTTCACTCTGTGTCAGAAAATCCTACTTCTCAAGTAGACTGTGAGCACTTAATTCTTACCTCATGCTTTTTGTTGAAGAGGAATCTTGATCTGAGACAGAAACCATAGAGGAAAAAAGCAACAACAATGAGGACAGCAAAAGCCCTCGGGACCGGACCCTTCAGACCAGGACTGTCCTTTGAGAGTCTGACCTTAGCTTTCATTGAATGTTTTTCTGCAAGGTAGTGTTAGGTTTGCTCAAGCAGGTATGGGTGGAGGCCAGAGGTTGATATCTGGGTGTCATGTCCTCAATTACTTGCCCACTTCATTTTTTTTGAGACCTCATTAATGCACTGAACCCAGAGCTTACCATTTCAGCTAGACAGTTCCACCCACCTCTGCTCTTTTCCACGGGGGTGGGGGGGCTACAGGTGGAGCCAGCACCGCCACACACAACTCTTACCTGTGTGCTAGAGCTCTGAATTCAGATGCTTGTGTTTGTGTGTTAAGCACTTTAACCACTGTGTCATGCCCCAGCCCCTTTCTTCTTATTTCTAAGTGTTCATGTATTCCATTCCGTCTTGAATTCTCTTCTCTAAACTGGATGCTTGTTAACACCCCTCTCAACTACACTGCTGAGAATTGAATGCCACGCACAATAAAAAGTATTGCTTTTTAAAGAATCGTAACTGTAAGTCAACTCTTCTGTTGCTTTAGAAGGAAAGCGAATCTGAACATGGTGCACACTACTGCATCGAAAACGTTCTGTTCCGCATCATCTTACTTGACCCTAACTATTGGGAGCTGACTTTTAGCAGAAAGTGGCTAGAAAGCAGCTATCCACATGCTAGCCACGCCTCCAAGGCTTACATCATATCTACGCAACTACAAGGGGCATGGCAAAAGTGTATAAATACCCCAGATTTCCCTTCAATAAAAGAGACTTGATCAGAACCTCTGTCTTGTCTCCATTCCTTGCGTCTCTTCCCCTTATCCTCTCTCTCTCTCTCTCTCTCTCTCTCTCTCTCTCTCTCTCTCTCTCGACCCTGACCTGAAGACCAGAATGGCAGTGGTGGCGTATGCCTTTATTCCCAGCCCTTGAAAGGCCAAGCCAGGCAGAGCGGAGCAGGCCGCAACATAGTAACTATTCAGGCATTGTTGTCTCAAGCCAGGTAGAGCAGAGCCAGTTGCAACATTTTTGGCGCTCAATGAGAGGCAGAGGGAACGAGAGACCCAGTGAGGGACTTTAGTTAGGAACGAGAGACTCAGTTAGGATGTTAGAAGGATCTGCGGATTGCCGCAGGAATCTGCTGCGTCAGGAAAGTTATAATGAAAATGGGGCAAGAAATAAGTCAGCCTGAACTTAACTCTCTGTTTTTGTTTTGTTGCTTGCTGCTCACGTGTGTTAATTGCCTGCTTTTGTTTCGTTGTTTAAATGCTGTCTTTCAGGTTCAAAATAAAAAGAAACATATATATCCAAAATTAGAATCCAAGAAACAACCAAAGGTTGATGACAATTTGTCAGAGCCAGATTGTGCTGACCTAGAGGAAGAGGCAGTTAAATATTATGACTCTGAAAGGCCCTCTCCCAGTGCACCTCCACTTCCAGAGGCTCCCATTGTGGAGACAGTGGTTGTAGATCCCAGAAAGGAGTTACAGGATAAAATTTTTATTCTTAAACAACTAATAGAGTTGGAAAAAGAGTATCAGGACTTAATTAATCAGCTACAAAAATTAGGGACAGGAAAGAGGTCTCGAGAGGCCAACTATGAAAATCCCCCAGATTTTCACGTTCCTCAACCCGGTGTCCAAAGGCAGTCCCTAGCCTCTAGCTTTAGTTCAGCTACAGATCAGCCAGAGGAGGGAGACGATAAGACTTTCCCTGTATCAGAGACCAGAGATGCTCAAGGGGTTGCTTGGAGACATCACACAGGGTTTAATTTTCAAATTATTAAAGAATTAAAAAATGCCGTATCTCAATACGGTGTCACCGCTCTCTTTACTCTTGCAATTTTAGAGTTTGTGGCAGAGGAGTGGCTGACTCCTAGTGATTGGAATACGTTAGTGAGAGCAGTTCTTAGTGGTGGAGACTATCTTATTTGGAAATCAGAGTATCATGAGAATTGTAAAGAGACAGCTAGTAGAAACATTCAGGCAGGCAATGGTTGGTCCTTTGATGCCTTAGTAGGAGAAGGGCAATTTGCTTCTAGTGATAACCAGATGCAATATGATCCAGGTTTATATGCTCAAATTCAAAATGCAGCCATGAAGGCTTGGTGTAAACTCCCAGTAAAGGGAGACCCTGGTGCATCTTTAACAATAGTCAGGCAAGGGCCTGATGAACAATTTTCTGACTTTGTTCATCGATTAATGACAACAGCAGGGAGGATTTTTGGTAATGCAGAGGCAGGTGTAGATTATGTGGAACAACTTGCATATGAAAATGCCAATTCTGCCTGCCAAGCGGCCATTAGACCCTACAGGAAAAAGGGCCATTAGACCCTACAGGAAAAAGACAGATCTTACAGGGTATATCAGATTCTGTTCTGACATAGGTCCCTCTTACCAACAGGGCTTAGCTATGGCAGCTGCTATGCAAGGACAATCAGTAAGACATTTTTTGGCAAGTAGAGATAAAAAGGCCTGTTTTAAATGTGGCAAGCCTAGACACTTTGCAAGAGATTGCAAGGCAGAAAATGAGTTAACCCAGAGACAGCCCAGCAAACAGCCTGGGCTCTGCCCACATTGCAAACGTGGAAGGCATTGGGCTAGTGAATGTAGGTCCAAAAGAGACACACAAGGAAATATTCTCATAGTCAGGGAAATGGGAACAGGGGCCAGCTCCAGGCCCCAAACCAACGCAAGCCAAAACAGGCTTATGGGGCAGTCAGTGTCATACCAGCAAACACCAATCCCTTTCTGAACTTGGTCGAGCAACACCAGGAAGTGCAGGACTGGACCTCAGTTCTGCCACCCACACAGTATTAACCCCAGAAATGGGACCTCAGGCCTTACCCACTGGAGTGTTTGGACTGATCTATCCAAATGTGTTTGGCCTGATAGTGGGAAGAAGCAGTACTACTATGCAGGGACTACAAATTTTTTCTGGAGTTATAGATAATGATTATCAAGGTGAGATTAAGGTAATGGCCCAGGCAATTCAGAAGATAGTCACTATTCCTACAGGAAGGAGGATAGCTCAACTATTGTTACTTCCATTGTACCCTACTAATCAAAAATATAAAAATCCTAAAAGAGGGGATCAAGACTTTGGTTCCTCTGATGCATACTGGTTACAGCCTATAGTTAAACAAAAACCTATGATGACAATTTGGCTTGATGGAAAGGCATTCCAAGGCTTGGTTGACACAGGAGGTGATGTGACTATCCTAAAACAAAGTGATTGACTTGCTACCTGGCCTCTGACCCCAACCTTAACCAACTTAAGCAGTATTGGCCAAAGTCAAAACCCACAACAAAGCTCTAAGGTGCTGACGTGGAAGGATAAAGAAGGAAATACAGGGAATATCCAACCCTATGTCATCCCAGGCCTTCCCATTAATTTCTGGGGCCGAGATTTGTTATCCCAGTTGGGATTGATTATGTGCAGCCCTAATGAAGTAATTACAGTTCAAATGATAAACTCTGGATTTTCCCCAGGGAAAGGATTAGGAAAAAGTGAAGATAGGATCACTCATCCTATTGAGGTTTATGGTAACACTGGAAGAAGAGACTTGGGATATTTTTGATGGGGGCTACTGATTCAGCTACATCCTTAGGGTGTTGTGCGGATCCCATTACCTGGGAGGGGGACTTGCCTGTCTGGGTGGATCAGTGGTTCCTAACCACCGAAAAATTACAAGCTGCCCAGTTGCTAGTGCAGGAGCAATTATAGGCAGGACATTTAGAAGAGAGTAACTCTCCCTGGAATACCCCAATATTTGTCATTAGGAAAAAGTCAGGAAAGTGGAGATTGTTGCAAGACTTGAGGGCTGTTAACATGACCATGATTAGGATGGGAGCCTTACAACCTGGGCTGCCCACACCGGTGGCCATACCTTTAGGTTATTATAAAATAGTTATAGATTTAAAAGACTGTTTTTTTTTTTTTTTTTTACTATCCCCTTGCATCCTAATGATAGAAAATGCGTTGCTTTCAGTGTTCCCTCTATAAACTTTAGAGAACCTATGAAAAGATTTCAATGGAAGGTCTTGCCTCAGGGTATGGCTAACAGTCCTACCTTGTGCCAAAAGTTTGTGGCTTCTGCCATAGAGGGTGTTAGAACTATGTGGAAGCAAATCTAAATGATTCATTTCATGGATGATATTCTAATAGCTGGAAAAGAAGGAAAACAGGTACTCCAGTGCTTTGATGATCTTAGAACAGCTTTACAGACTGCAGGGTTACAAATAGCACCAGAAAAGGTACAATTACAAGAACCATATACTTATTTAGGATTTCAGATTAATAGTCCACGTATTGTTAATAGTAAGGCCACACTGAGGACTGATTCCCTTAAGACTCTTAATGATTTTCAAAAACTACTGGGAGACATTAATTGCCTATGACCATATTTGAAACTCATGACCGGAGAATTGAAGCCTCTGTTTGATATTCTCAAGGGAGATCCTGACCCTAAGTCTGACAGGGCTCTAACAGAGGAGGGTAGAAAAGCCTTACAAAAGGTAGAGAGTGCTATTTCATCCTAATTTGTAACTCATATTAATTTTTCTAAGCCTTTATATTTTCTTATTTTTAACACTAAACTAAATCCTACTGCAGTTTTTTGACAAACTGCACCCATATTATGGGTTCATCTTCCCTCATCCCCAAGAAGGTTCTTAATCCATACTATGCAGCTGTAGCAGATATGATTATATTAGGCAGAGATAACAGTCAAAAATATTTTGGAAAAGATCCTGATATCATAGTACAACCCTATACAAGGCATCAGGTTGATTGGCTTATGCAGAATTCTGAAGTCTGGCCTATTGCATGTGCCTCATTTGGTGGTCAGCTAGATAATCATTATCCACCAGATAAATTGGTTCAGTTTTGTAATCAACATGCATTTGTTTTTCCAACTCGTTCTGCACATGCACCTATCAAGGAAGCATTGCTAGTTTTCACTGATGATTCCTCATCAGGAACAGCTGCTTATGCCTTTAAAGATCAAGTAATCTCCTTTGCAACATCATCTGTGTCAGCTCAATTGGTTGAGTTACATGCTGTTATTGCTGTGTTTCAAGCATTTTCAAATCAAACCATTAATATTTACACATATAGCTCATATATAACTCAGTCTATCCCTTTGTTAGAAACTGCTGAACAAATAAAGCATTCCTCAGAAGCAACCGATTTGTTTTTACAGTGCCAACTATTAATTTTGAGGAGAAAGTGTAAATTCTTTATAGGACACCTGAGAGTCCACACTGGGATACCAGGTCCTCTCTCTGAAGGAAACACTAAGGCAGATTTAGCTACTCTGTAGCTGCAGTGACTTTATCAGATCTGCCATCTAATTTGGATCAGGCCATAAAGGCTCATGAGTTACATCACCTTAATTCTAAAACTTTAAAAGTTATGTTTAAAATTACCAGAGAACAAGCTAGACAAGTTGTTAAACAATGGCAATCATGTGTTAAACTTTTACCAGTTCCTCGTTTGGGTGTAAATCCAAAGGGACTGATACCAAACAGTCTCTGGCAAATGGATGTTACTCATTATCATGAATTTGGCAAGCAAAAATATATACATGTATGTGTAGATACATACAGTGGCTTCATTTATGCGACATTACAAACTGGAGAAGCAAGCAAGCATGTGATCACTCATATGCTTGCTGCAATGGCTGTATTGGGTGTGCCTTAACAGATAAAAACTGACAATGGGCCAGGTTATACAAGCCCCAGTTTCCACAAGTTCTGTGAAAAATTGGGAATACTACATAAAATGGGTATTCCATATAATCCATAGGGCCAAGGGTAGAAAGAGCACATCAAACCATTAAATGTTATTTTGAAAAAATTAAAAAAGGGGAATGGTATCCTACCAAGGGATCGCCCCGAAATATACTTCATCACAAACTTTTTATTTTAAATTTTTTAACTTTGGGTTTTGAAGGAAAATCTGCTGCAGATAGATTCTGGCATCCTGATACCAAAAAGAATTTTGCAACAGTTCTCTGGGAAGACCCATTAACTGGAACTTATTTAACAGTTGTGGTGGCTTTAACAGGAATGTACCCCATAGATTTGAATGCTTGGTCATTATGGAGGAGTGCTACTTGACAGGTGTTAGAAAGTGTGACCTTCTTAGAGTATGTGTGGTCTTGTTGGAGGAAGTGTGTCACTGGGAGTGGAGTTTGAAGTTTCAAATGTTCAAGACAGGCCCAGTGCCTTTCGCTTTTCCAGCTGCCTGCCGATCCAGATGTAGAACTCTCAGCTACTTCTCCAGCACCATGTCTGCCTGCACACCACCATGCTTCCCACCATGATGATAATGGACTAAATCTCTGAAACTATATGACAACCCCAATGAAATGTTTTCCTTTATAAGAGTTGTTTGGTCATGGTTTCTTTTTGCAGTGATAGCACACTGACTAAGGGAATTTAATAATGTAGGAACAAACTTCTGTCACAGCTCATACTAACTGTTCCAAACATTGGATCTCTGCATGGAGGCCCAAAGAGGTCTTTGCATGAAGCTATGAAGGTAAAGCCTAGATTTCATTGGTGACCCCAAGATGTTAGAGATGCCAGAGTTGTGAGATACCTGTCAAGGAGAGCTGCAAGGAGAGTGTAGAACCAGCCCAAGAGAGAGGAGTGTGTTGCAGTCAACAAAGTTGAAAGGAGTTGGAGATCTGAAGAGCGCTTTGCATTGGACACAGAGATGTGGAGTTTGGAGCTTGCCCAGTATGCCTGACAGGATCACTGACAGAAAGAATAGCAAGCTAGCATATCATCATCTACTCAAGACATTGCACTATGGCTACTGAATCCAACAGGTGCCTCAGATGTGGGAAATAGTAAATAACATTTGCCTCTATGATACAGTTGGGGTGACTGAACAAAGACAAGGAGATCTTCACGATAAATATAAGTCATGCAACTAATTGTATCCAACCAAAAAATCAGGAATTTCTGTAACTGGGAAACCTAAGATATCCAATGTGAAAAGGTTCACCCACAGAATAGTGGGGAAAAATATAATCTGAGTTATAAATGTGGCTGAGGCAGTGCCACAGACTGGGATATATGTGGGAAAGCTATCAAAGGGGAGGTAAAAGAAGTGTTATGCCTTCTAACCTCAGCCATAAATCTATTATGATTCTTGCTGTGTGGCCATCCATGGGCTTACATCTTTCTTTCAGACTTTTCAAGCAAAGAATTATCCTGCCTAGAATGGAAGACAGCAGATAAACAGTCATGTCACTTGTGACCTGAAGAAGAAATGTTTGGAACCGAGAGCTCTGCGCAGCTCAATCGATATCCCTGGGCAGTGTGCATCGCTGCGTTTTTATCTAGTCATTTCTCAGCTCCAATGCACTCCCCAGGGAGAGACAGTTAAGACATCTTTCTTGTCTTTCTCTCCTCCATTGCCAATACCATGTTGTCCTTGTCTCCTAAGCGAATCCCAGATGGTCCCTGACTTACAGTGGTTCATCTTAGAATGTTTTGAGTTCACAAAGGTACGAAAGCGATATGTGTTCAGTAGAAGCTGAACTTTGAATTTTGATCTTTTCCTGGGCTGGTGATAGGTGGTGTGGTACTCTCAGGAGATGCCAGGCAGCAGTCCTGAGCCTGTTGCTCCCAGTTAGCTATGAGATCACGAGAGCAAACAACTGATACTCTTTGGTGTTACG
This sequence comes from Arvicanthis niloticus, assembly GCF_011762505.2. NCBI lineage: Eukaryota > Metazoa > Chordata > Mammalia > Rodentia > Muridae > Arvicanthis > Arvicanthis niloticus. Next base: position 20,977,113 of record NC_047675.1, on the reverse strand, counting down.
TGTTGCTAAGCTGTGCTGTTTGCTAGGTTAGTTGCATTAATACACTCCCCACTTAGGATATTTTTCAATTGCCAGTGGAGTAAGTGGGACATCTGTGGTGTCATAATCCCAGCCCATTTCTCGACCCATCCTTCTTCCCTCCCTCCCACTCTCCCACTCTCCCACACTTTACATTGTGGAAAGAGCTGCTTTCAATGACACATCTTAGTGTGGAAGGTCACATCAACATCCTTCATATTTTAGATGCCCTTGAAAGCTTTGATTTTGTAATTGCCACTAATAGAGTGGAGAAAAATATCCTTTATTGGTTTTGGGTTTGACCATGGTGTTGGTCAATAAAGTGTAATGAATCCAATGATGTGCCAGTTCCAAGCCCTGGGGTTTAAGAAGTGTGTGGCATTTCCTCTTGCTTGCTTGTTCTTTCTTGTCACGAGCAGCAGGGCATTTAGTTCAACTGTCATTCCCACCATGAGAAAGTCTCTGTATGTAAGATGTGTCTTACTGTATCAGTTGCCCCCATTCCAAGGTCTACAATAATCAATCTCTGCTTTCTTTCTGATTCCATAACACTTTGTTGCCATTTTTTTGGTGTAGTCCCCAAATATTGAGTCAGCTGTTGCTGCCCTGACTAGTTAGATACCCAAATCTGTATTCTCTCCTTCTTTCTTATTGCTTCAAAATCCTGATTTTGTCTAGCTTGTCAGTGTTCCCAGGGAGCCCCGCTTACCTCCCTCTGTCTAGTCCAGGGTCTGATAAATACAGAACATACAATTCTGATATACTTGTTTTTATTTTTTTACAACCTCCATATAAATACCCACTTTTGTATCTTTAATACCCAGCAGAGTGGCACACACATAGTAGATCCTTGTATAGGCTTGCTGAATTGAGTTGAAACCTCAAGTGGTGTGGAGGCTCAAGGTTTGGGGATATAACTTGGGTTCCATCCATCACCAGAGACCCTAGAACTTCTACTAATCTATCTGTTCCCAATTATCTCCTAATTTCTTCTGTGTCTGACAGTACACCTTACCATATTCTACAGGGAACTAGAAAAGACTGTTGTTAACGCATGAACTCAAGGCCACTGTTTTACTGTCTGTTAAGAACTTGAAGCCACAGTGGAATACAGCACTTTACCTGTTAATGAGCTAACACCTCATTAGAACTAGTGTGAGGCAAGGTAGTTACTGGGATAACTCCCCCATTAACAACATTCTATATAGCTTATGTAAAAGACAAACAGTCCTGGTGTTTTCATTACTTAATTCTTTGTACTTGTCTGAATAGTATTTCCTTGTATGGATTGACCACATTTTGCTTTTCATTTGCCACTTATATTTGGGGTGTTTCCCCTTTGTGGCAATGATAACAGACTGGGGCCACTCTAAGAACATTTATATCAAGTTTTGTGTGGGCATAGGCTTTCAGTTCTGTTTTAAAAATTAATTTTATTTCTCTCTCTCTCTCTCTCTCTCTCTCTCTCTCTCTCTCTCTGTGTGTGTGTGTGTGTGTGTGTGTGTGTGTGTGCGTGTGTGTAAGCACATGCATGCGCGCATGCCATGGTGGTGTACACGCAGAGGTCAGAAAATGGTTTTTAAGAGTCGTTTTTTTTTCTTTCTATCATATGGATCCTGAGGGTCACATTCAGCTTGTCAAACTTGGTGACCCAGTGAGCCATCTTGCTGGCCCTCAGATTTCTTACATGTACACACATGGGAGTATAATTGTCAGACTGCATGTAACACTTGAGTTTACATTTTTGAGAAACTTCCAGACTATTCTCGATATATTCATTTAAAAGAAATTCATGATAGGTGTGTGGGGCAGGGGAGTGTACCTCGAGAGAGGGAGAGGATGAAAAAGAGGTTCAGGGTGGCAAGGCCTCAGGAACTGTATGAACTGTATGTATGTTCAGCCAAAGCATCCGGTCCTAGATTGACTGCTGCCATGGGAACAGAGCCAAGTTAATCTACAGAAGTGCAACAAAGCACAAAGGGTGTTGGTTATGTTTTGCCAGGCTCAAAAAAATGTCCCAGAGTTAGATGTTTTGATTGGGATGAGGCAAGAACAGGAAGTTCATTTTTGACCTTGGGGCAAACACACTGTGGAGGGGCTGACACACTGGGTTTGTTAGCCTAGACAATTGCTGTGACCAGGGAACTCATCACCAAGCCTGTCCTCGTACCAGCCCACCCCACAGAACAGCAAGCCTGGCTGGGGTCATGTTTTCTGACTGTTTTTGTCCTCTCATCTGCTTAAGCTAGTTACACTGTCACTTTGAGCTCTGGCTCTGATTCCTCTGGAAAGGCTCTGTCCAGATGTTCATGTATTTAGTAAATGCACTTTTCTGATGCTTTGGCACGGTTGCTCTCAGACGGGGATGGATATTTGATGCTGTTGGCTGTTGGGTACACGCACACTCAAATGAACAGCAAAGTCTGTGACTCAGAGTCCCTGTGTTTCTAATTCTTTCTGTAATGCAGCTGATACATCATTTAAAGAGAAGCTGACAAGGAAACACAGGGGAAAGCAGTTCTTACACACTCTCATGGCTCATGCAGGAGCTTTACAGATAGAGAAGAGAGAAGGGTGTCTTGTGTCTCTTTCCACATTATAGGATACTACTTACTCCTTGATTTAGGGATTTGCTTCCCATTTTTAAAAGCACTCCTTCCATATATAGGCAGAAACCTTTAACCCACTGAGTTTTGTGGCCTTGCCAAATACTTTGTATTTTTGATCCTCTTTGAGCTAGGAATATCTCAGAGATCCTTTTACATTTTATAGAGTGCACTGGGGCTAGAGATGGAAAAGACCTTCTTAAGGCTACCAGATCAGTGGAGGACCTGCCTCCTACACCTCTCTCTATACCACTCTGCTCTCAGACATCACTATCCTGGGATTGTGGGGTTTTGTTCACTGTTTTATTTCCATATGTCTAGCTCAGTGCCTGGCACACAATCCTGAAGTCAGTCTGTGTCTTTTTGAAGACTGATTCCGACAAGTACTGCTTGTGGAGAGACTCGAATATCTTTCTCTCACTTTCTTTATGAAGCGTAGCTAATGCATAGCATAGCATAGCAGCCATCTCAAGTGCATGTATACTGTAAGAAGTAAATGAATTAGTGCATTTGGAGTGATTTAGAAAAGTGTCTTTTGTGTCCTAGGGCTTCATGAATTGTTGACTGGGTGGATGGATGAATGCCTAGGTTATAGGACTACCCCCTCAGGAACTAGCACAGCAGCCTTCAGTCGATTAGGTCCTATTCTATGCAATCAAGTCTGAGGGCTGGAAAGCTGGGGTAAGAAGGGCAGTTCTGTAAAGGCTGATGCTTTAGCCAGAGGGCTTTGGGGCATAATAATTTCCTCCTGGGTATCTCTTCAACCCTAACTGAGGATAACTCGTGGGGATTCCATGGGGGGATTTGAAAGCACAAGCACAAACTCTGTTCTGGATTCAGTTCACTGCTTTGGGTGATCACTAGTTTGTGTTCGAGGAGATCTTGTCTCAGCTGCTCTTTCATGCCAAAGCCTTTGGATGCTTAATATAAAATTCAAAGATCTTGAGTCCACTGGGCTTTGCTTAGGAAGATAACGGAGTTTTCAGCGTCTCAAAGGGAGGTTTGGGTTGACAGAGATATGGATCGAGGACATTGGCATCTCTGCTCATTTCACTTAAATGCTGTTGTTAGAAGGTAGCTTTCCTCTATCTGTGATAGCCTGTAGCCTGGCTGTGTGGTGTGGGGATCCTGAACTCTAGCTGACAGTGTGTGAGCAGGCCATGACCAACACTACTGAAAAGCCATCCATGTATGATACATATACAAAGCCTGGCAGGGCAAGGAGTAGATACATGCCCACGTTTCTGGCATTTACCTGACTTTCTGCATCACTTACCCATCCCTCTTCAGTTCCGTGATTCAGAGATGCTGGGTTGGAAGGGAGTCCATGAAGTCACTGAGCTCTTAGGCAGGATAGTCTAATAAAGGGTGCCACAAGGAAATGAATGAGTCCTCAATGCTGACCCCAGGGCCAGCAAAATGCACAGAGTAGTGAAGCTACATGAGACCCTTCCATGTTTAACTTGAAACAGCTGTCTGTGATTTCTAAATGCCAGGAAGATGGCTGAGTTGGTAAAAGAACTTGCCATTCAATCCTGAAGGTCTGAGTCCAATGCCTAGAACAAATGGTAGGAGGGAAAAACTGACTCTTGAAAGTTGTCCTCTGATTCCACATACACTGTGGCACATATGTACCTGTATTCAAACACAGACAGACAGACAGACAGACAGACAGACACACACACACATACACACACTTACTACTATTACAAATAAAATAAAATAAAATAAAATAAAATAAAATATGTCAAATTTCCAAATACCAGCCTGAACCATGAGAGCAGTATTTAGGAAACTTGAAAACATAGATTCTTTGGCTCTAGGATTTCTGACTTAGAATGTCTGGAGTATAGCTGAGGAATCTAAATTTTTATTCAAGTTATCCAAAAGTAACTCTACCAGAGAGTCATGCCTGTAATGCTCTCAGTCAGGGCTCATTGCTGACTGCATCTTAGCTGTGCTTCCAGAAACTGATTCCATGCACTTGGTTAGAAGGTTCTAGAGACTTCTCTTCTCTTCTCTTCTCTTCTCTTCTCTTCTCTTCTCTTCTCTTCTCTTCTCTCCTCTCCTCTCCTCTCCTCTCCTCTCCTCTCCTCTCCTCTCCTCTCCTCTCCTCTCCTCTCCTCTCCTCTCCTCTTCTCTGCTTTTTTTCCTCTCATCTTCCTCATCTTCTTCCTCTTTCTCTTCTTCCTCTTCTTCCTCTTGCTTCTCCTCCTTCTTTTTGAGACAGGGTTTCTCTGTGTAGCTCTGACTGTCCTGGTACTCACTTTGTAGACCAGGTGGGCCTTGAACTCAGAAATTCACCCGCCTCTGCTTCTTGAGTACAGTGATTAAAAGTGTGAACCACCACCACCCAGATTTAAAGTTTTCTTTATTTCCAAGTTTTTCTACAAGCGTGTAGTGTCTCCTGGGCATCCTCAGCATCACAGGCTGCCAAATGAACCTAGGTGTAGACATAGTAAAGAACCAGAAAAAAAAAAGCCCTGAGAAACCTGACAGTCAGCTACCCCTTTCCTTAGTAAAGGAGGTGATGAAGGGGACAGATATGACAACCTGACCCTGAGTATCCTTGTCATTAGGGGCCCAGAGGCCATTCAACTCAGAGGGTCCTCAACATTTAGTTGTTTTGGAGCAGATTATTGCAAAAGATCTTTTAGGACTGACAAAGTTGCTGTTTTTCTATTTATTTATTTATTTATTTATTTATTGATTGATTGATTGATTGCCCACTTTTTATTTTGCTGTGTTAAGGCATCGAAACCAAAATACAACCCAAGCACCATTTATCTGTACCATTCTGTAATTTGTTTTAAATGATAGGGATGGCTCAAAAGCAAGAGCACTTGTTCTGCTCAGAAGGATCTAGGCTCACTTTCCAGTACCCACATGGCCTCACAGCCACCTGTGACTCAGGTTCTGGGGGATCCGACACTCTCTTCTGGACTTTGAGGACACCAGGCACATATGTGGTACATATACATATATGTAAGCAAAATGTTCATACACATGAAATAAAAGTCAATCTTTAAATGAAGTTTTTACATGTTATACATAGAACAGGCCTGAAATAAAGCCAAGGGTAGTTCTTACGGTGAGAGTATTGGCTTAAGAAGAATTTGCTTCAGGGTCTTAATCTTCCTTCATTAAATTCTAGTTAGACAGTAGTCAGCTTCCAAGCCAAGGTCAAACTTTCACAGGTGAAACAAGTGAGCCCCAGAGAAGGGAATGTCTTTGGCTCTGGCCATAGATCTGGGACCAGAACCTATTCTAAGGATGTCTGCTCATATTGCTTGCTATACAATGCTCTGGTGACAGGCCTGGCACCCTGTTTTTCCCAGCTAACATGTATGGATCAGAGCCACTGGGAATGGCTGCCCAGTCCCCTAGCCATGGTCAAGCTTACTTAGAATGGCCGCCATGGTAATCACCAGGCCAATGACTCTGTTAGGTGGGATCATCTCAAGGCAAGCATTGCTGTGCATGCTTGCCCCAGAACCTCAGTCACAGGTGGCTGTGAGGCCATGTGGGTGCTGGAAACTGAGCCTAGCCTGTAGACTCCTGACTTGAGAGCTGAGGCAGCAGGATGGTGACTTCAAGGCCAGCCTGGACCACATAACAAGGCCTTGCCTAACAATAAACAAACAAACAAACAAACAAACAAGGAGGTAAAAATCTAAAACCTCTAGCAACAATGGAATATAGAGTCCCATTGTGTGGGTCCCTGAAGTGGCAGAGGGGAACTTCAGTTGTACGATATAGGAGCATATCACTGTTCTGTCACACTAGGACATTGCACTTTGGACATTAAAAAAACCTGTGAAGGATTAATTTTCTGATTATCTCCTGCAGAGTCTAAGAATCTTCCCTTACCATGTTGTTACTTTTAATAAGTCAACGAATTGGCTAATTCTCTTGGAAAGGTTTCCGCTGAGGAGATTTTACACAGTTCTCTTGGAGAGGGAAGAAAACAGACTTCCAAATGCATTATCAATAAGTAGGGCATTTGAAGCCCGAGATATGATGTGAACAAGATGTGCTGAGCTCTTGGGTGCAGACACTCAAGTCAGTGTGTGAAGGAGGTGAGGCAGCCATGGTTTTGGCAGAGTGGTTGTTTCCTCAGGACCAGTGTCGGACTTTTGAAGGGCAGGCCTACATCCAACTTGAATCTCAAGTCTACCCAAAGTGGTCAGACTCACCGCCTTGAGCCGAAGAACAGTCAGGAGGCGAACACTCCTCTCCTGAAGGGCAGGGCCATGACCTAGTGTTTCCTAGCACAGGACTGGCCCTTATAGATAGTAACACCTAATTTGTTGAAACAAAGTATCTTTTAGGGACCCAAAGGCATTTCCCTACATTGCAATCAAGTGGAGATCTGGAGTAAACCAGGGCAGTTTTGTGGGGGCGGGGGTGAAGAGCCTGGGAGCGGTCAATAGGGACTGTCTGCCACGAAGCCATTGGATAGCTGCCCTGAAAATGGGTCGTGAAGGTGCCCTGGGTGGGGTGGAGAAACTCAGAGCAGAAATGTCATCAGCCTCATAATTTGGCTGCTTCCCTAGCCCATCCCTTTTAAACCTATTTCCCGCAGCCAAACTGCAGGTTTAATATCCCAGCTGCGGATCCCTCTGGACACTCCGGCTCCTTTGGGATCCTACCTACCAGAGGTAAAAAAGACCGAAGGAATCCAGTTTCCTTTAAAGTCATCATCCGACTTCATTTTTGACCTGTTTCCTCATTCTAATTTAGTAAAATAAACCCACATACCTTAAAACTATGTCCTGCACTACCGAGGTGTTGTGACTCATTTAAGCATCGGGAGGACAGTAGCTCGCTCCCGGCTCAGCCAAACCCCCATTCTGCAGCAACTCTGTCTCACTGGATCAGAAGTGGGACAGGACACCTCCCTGCCCGTCGCTGAATGATGAAGGAGGCTGAGAAACCCACTGCCACAGAGCCTAAAGTATAAACAGAGTGTTGAGACCGGAGTCCTTGTTTTCTTTTTGTGGGGAGGGAGGAATTAGAGGCAACTGGAGCACATGGAGATATAAGCATCATCAGCCTGTGTCAGAGCTGGGCCTAGAACAGGATACTTCCGTCCTCACAGACTCACACTGACTCTCCAAGGACCTGGTGGAATGGACTCATGTCCCCCTAACTTTAGGCAACAGTCTTATTTTGGAGAAACAGGAAGTGGTCAATTTAGATGCTAAATGGTATAAGTGATTCATAGGGATTACGTTGGACAAGCCTTGCTACATGTTGCGTCTGTATGAGAGAGCCTACAGCGACCCTATTAACAATAATATATGGCGGCGTGTGCCTCCGCGCGACTCGTCTCTATGCCTGCGTAAATATTTAAATTGGGATGAAGGAATCACCAGGGTTGGGGAGAAGGAGGACCAGCATGAGGGCTCAGCTCAGATCCTGGCTCCTGAGCTCTGAACACACCCAGAAGAACCTGCCCTAGGTATGGGCTGAGATGAGCTCACCACTGCCCTCTGCTGCACTGAGGTGAATCTGCTCCCACGGCAGCTTCCCCTTGGCCAGGGTGAGGGTGGGCACTGAGTAAACTGCTGCACACCAGCTGATCTGTGCCTCTTGAGGTCACACCCCCCCCACCTTTGATGTTCTTAGCTGCAGGTTAGGTAGGGCAGGAACACCTGGTGATTGGGGGCTCAATTGTGAGCAAGGTTGGCTCTTGCCCCAGAGCCTCCCCAGGCCCAGTTTGAAGAGGCTGAAAGTTCTGGCAATTCCATCTCTTCTCTTTTTTTGCTTTACTGGCGGTCAAAGCTCAGAATATTAGAATACTTCTTAAAGGTAAAGCCCCCTATTGGCTTGGACTAGTTCTCATTTGTAGGCACAGAGACTTGGGAGAAGAAGCCAGAAGACTACTTTTCTGAAAGAGCTTCCTCTTCGCCTTGCAGAATTCGCTGGCTGAGTTCCCAAGAGTCGCCTCACATGATTCTCATACACCTATGTGTTATGTAGAATGGTAATTATTATTCTCATTTAATAGACGGGGAAAGTAAGGCCTGGGAAGTTTGTTGCCTTTTGATTGATTTGGAGGTGATTAGCTAAGACAGAAAATGTTCCTCCAGCTGGAATGAAATTCATCAGGCTTTAGATGAAAACAAATTAAACTTCAAAGTAGCGACAAACAAGGCATTCAGTAATTAACTGGGTGATTTGAGGGCAGAGCTCACGGCAGTGCCTTGAGCCTCATTCCCGGTATCTCGGAGACCTCAGCCTATGGTTGACTCCCGAGGTCTAAGATATGTCTGTTTTTAATGGGGTCACTGGGGAGCCTCATGGTAGAGAGTTATTTAACCACCATTTTCCTTTACATGATAAAAATGTTTATGAATTTTTGGTCTCAAGTTTAAAACAAGCTATCCTAATCTATTTAGGGCAACCCGTTATTGCTGCTTCCGCTTTGATGCTGCTGAAATAACTTTCAGAAGAACCACCCAGTCTCTGGCAATCCGTGTCTGCTTTGGTGTTCATTCTGTGTCAGGCTTTCCCTTAGCCCAGGGAATACAGGGGTGGCCAAGGCACATGTGGTCTTGGTACCCATGAAGCTTATAGCCAAGCAGGAAAGAGAGACACAGAGATAACTGCCCAGTTGAGAGAGAATGTATCCCGTGGAGTGTGCCACGAACTGGGACCAGGCACTGTGGACTCTGATGGTGGGGCTCTGTCTGGCCAAGACTTCAGAGACACTTTCCTGGAATCCACAGGCTTTGCAGAGTTGGCCTAGCACATGGTGCCAAGTAGTTAAGGCAGAGGTATTGTGAAGGTCCTGGAGGAATAAGTTGTTTGGGACATTTAGTGAACCAACAAAACCATCCTAGCTGAAGCACAGAGGTCAAGAGAGAATGGCTTAAGGTATGGTCGGTGGGGTCTGGAAGGCAGAAGTTAATCTTTTAGTCAAAAAATACAGCGAGTTACAGGCACGGGGGTGGGGGGGGGGTGGGATTAAAACAATCTGTTCTTTTTGCCGGAGTTGCTTTTCCTTCTCCCACTCTGCTACTCTGTATTCAAACCCTGATTGTTCAGGACCATAGCTCTTCCCACCCCAGTCTCTGCTCTGGCTGTGCTCCCCACAGCGCGCCCCAGTTAAAATCCCACTAACTCCTTCATAGTCACACACTTTTTAGCAGATGAGGTCAATGGGGCAGATGATACTACCAAGTGGTGGGGGCTCTACACACTGAAGCACGCCGTAGGTTGCATGTGATTTGTCCTCCATGGGTTCCTGTGTCTGAACCCTTGGTCCCTAGGTCGTGGTGCTGTTTGAATATGTGAACCCTTTAAGAGGTGGAGCCTCTCTGGAGGAAGTAGGTCACTAGGGGTGGGCCTTGAGGTTTTACAGATTAGACTCACTTCCTGTCCGTTCTCTGCCTCATGTTTTTGCTACATTGTCTTCCCCTCCGTGATGGATTCCTTCTCTAACCCCAAATAACCCCTTCCTTCTTTAATGTGCTTCTTGTTGGGAGTTTGATCAGTGATGAGAAAAGCAACTAATACACACAGCCCTTGTAGCTAGTAGGTAAGCACAGTGGGTAGCCCGGCCTACGCTATTTCTTCCCATTATGGGCCCAAGATTGCCAGATATTTTCAAGAGAAGCAAAAATCACTGAATTCTAATTTGAAATTTTCTAATTTAAAAGTATTGGCAACAATTCAAAATTTAAAGAAACACAGTGGGTACTTGTGCCTTTGAGAAGAGAGAATTGATACATTCTTATATTCTTTATATTCTTTAAATGCATATATATGTGTATATATATACATATGGGGATGTGGTGCTTTGCAGAATATTTATATATTTATATTTATATATGTATATATGTACTTATAGTGCACATATTCATGCATATATATATGCACACATATTTATGTTTATATATGTATATATTCATGTTTATATATGTATATATATTCATGTTTATATACATATATATGTAATAGAAGATAATTCTGAACAGTGGAAACAAGAAAGCAAGATTTTGGGACCTGTTATGGTCTGTAACATAAATGCCCCCATTGGTTCATATGCCTACACCTTAGTCTTTGGCTTGTAACACTATTGGGAGTGACGGAAACTTTAGGAGGTGGGGTCTAGTGCAAGGCAAAGATGTCAGGGCATGGGGGGGGCATGCTCTTAAAGCAGGGTGTAAGGGATTTTGATCCATTCCTTCTCTCTCTGCTTTTTTCCTAGCTAGAAATGATGAACAGTTTTGCTTTAACCCAGGCTTTTCCCCATGACGAGCCTTCCCACAGGCTCAAAACAAGACAGCCAAGTGCCTTTGAAGTCATGAACCAAAATAAATCTTCCTTCCTTTCAGTCTGGTCATCTCAGACATTTTGTCAAGTCAATAGAAACCTAGGTGACACAGGACCCAAGATAAAACCCATTGGTGAGCTGTCTAGGTTTTCTTCTTATGTCACATATTCTAGGCGTGGAACCAAAGGACACACCAGAAACCCCGACAGGCATAGAAAAGCTGAGTTCCAACGAAAGCTCCCTGGCCAAATACTGGGAATGGAGGCCACCTCTTGGCACAAGCAGCTTTCAGACAGAATAACTCGACTCGAGTCAAATGCTATGAAAGACTGTGTAGTTCCTCCGCCACCCACGCTAGCAAAGGTCAGGGCTTTATCCACGGAGGCAGCAGCAGCTCCGACTGGGCCTCTTCACAGAAAACCAAGAGGAGAATTGCAACTCGCCCTATCTGTGAACTTAGGAGAAACAACTGCACCTCCTTTTCCTCCCACACACAACTCTGTCAACAGTGGAGACCACTTGGGGAGCTTGTGAGCTTGGGCTTTCTCTTCTGCTTGCAGTAGTGGGGATGCCCTTACCTTTTTGCTGGGCTGGTGCTGGAGGGGGTAGCAGAAAGGAAGGACTCCGCAGCAGCATCTCCATTGGCAAGATATGTATGAATAACGTTATTCCAAAATAATACTAATAGGTAGACGACTGTGCAAAAATAAAATCAGAAGCAGTATGCACAAACAAAATGGTTTGGAAAAGAATAGTTTCAGAAAGCCAATGAGACAGGTGTACTGGCTGGTTTTGTGTGTCAACTTGACACAAGCTGGAGTTATCACAGAGAAAGGAGCCTCCCTTAAGGAAATGCCTCCATGAGATCCAGCTGTAAGGCATTTTCTCAATTAGTGATGAGGGGTGGGAGGGCCCATTGTGGGTGGTGCCATCCCTAGGCTGGTGGTCTTGGGTTTTTATAAGAAAGCAAGTTGAGCAAGCCAGGGGAAACAAGCCAGTAAGTAACATCCCTCCATGGCCTCTGCATCAGCTCCTGTTTCCTGACCTGCTTGAGTTCCAGTCCTGACTTCCTTTGGTGATGAACAGCAATGTGGAAGTGTAAGCTGAACAAACTCTTTCCTCCTCAACTTGCTTCTTGGTCATGATGTTTTGTGCAGGAAGAGAAACCCTGACGAAGACAACAGGAGGACATTAGGCAAAAAGAAAGACTGGAGGAAGAAGAAAACATTATTCTCAAGACTGAGGATGAAGCAAGGATGGCCACTGTCATTGTCTATATCCAATAGAATGTTGTTTTGGGATCACCCAATAGTGTCTTAAGACAGAAAAATAAAATAATAAAAAAAACCATAAAGGAAGAAACATTGTCCTTGGTAGGTAGCATGACTGACTATTTGGAAGCTCTTAAGGAATCTACCAAGCCAAGTCAAGCCAAATATACCCAGTGTCCTAATAGATTAATTAAGCAGGTTCACAAGAAATGAAATAAGCATTAAAGGCTTCTAGAAGTGGACACATGGACAATGATGCTGAAATGCAAAAATATAATCACTCAAAAGTAAAATACTTGGGTACAAATATAATAAAATTAGGAGTGGTGAGGAAGACCACAAAGATCCTATAAATAGAGAAAAGCATACCTCTGGATTAGAAACACAGTAAAGCTTCACTTCATCCCAAGCTGATATAATGACATACAGGCTTAATGAAACTCCTATTAATACTTCTGCAATGCCTTTTTTCTTTCCATTTGTGTGTGTGTGTGTGTGTGTGTGTTTGTGTGTGTGTGGTAGGCATAGGTTTGAACAGCGTATGTGTATATGGGTCCATGTACATGTCAAGGCCAGAGGTTGAAGTCAGGATTATTCTTGATGGTTCTTCCACCTTACACAATGAGACAGGGAACCTAGAACCTGCCGTGTGCCTGATGTTGCTAGCCAATTTGCTCAAGGGGGGGGGGTCTTCTGACTCTGGTTTCTGGGCTATCATGCTCATTTGGTATTTACATGGATTGTAGGGATCCAAACCTCTGCCTGTATACTCGTGTGGCAAACACTTTCACCTCTGTACCACTTTACCAGCCCTGCAATGTCTTTTATGGGCATAGGTAAGGATATTCCCAAAATGTACATGGCAAAGCAAGAGAGTTAACTAGCTAAGGTAATTTTGAAGAGAAGAATAAAGTAGAAAGAATCAGTGTATCTGGTACTGAAATTCACCATATAGCAGCGATGTTAAGACTGTGTCTTACTTATGTTGGCAGAGGTCAATGGGGCCAAATGGAAAACCTAGAACCAGACCTGCAGAAACAGACCCCACTGCTTTTTGGCAAAGATTCAAAAGTGACTCAGTGGGGAAGAAAACCTTTCCAAGAACCACGCCATAGCACCTGGACATAGTATAACAACAATAACACAACACAACTCTCTCTTTGTCTCATATTACACATACAAATTAACCCCAAATCAATCATGAACTTCATGTGAGAAATATAAAACTATGAAACTTTTAGAACAAAATGTAAGAGACCTTTACAATCTAGGTTTAGGCAGGATTCTTAGACAATGTGTAACAGCTCAATCCATAAAAAAGAAACACTGATAAATTGGGCTTCATTAAAATTAAAGACTTCTGTGAGAGGCTGTTGGGAAGATGGAAGAAAGAAGCTCTATCTGGGAGAAAAATGACTACGACTGCACATCCAACAGGGTCAGAACCTAGAATCCACCACACAGAGAAGCCCAGAAACGCAACACAAAATGTGTCCAACTAGAAAACATTGGAAGGATATGAACAGACATTACAATGAAGAGGATCCATACGTGGATCCACGGACAAGTATTCCAAGGAGGACCATATGAGATGCTATGACAGAACCATTGAAGCAGCTAATAATAGAGTAGTAAGAAGCTCAAATGCTGTTGCTGCAGAGAAACTAGATCATGTACACACGGCAAGTGGGATTGGAAAGTGGTGCAGCATTTTGGGAAACACTTGGGCAGTTAAAAAAAAAACACTACTGAATGTGGGGTTGGGGAAACGGCTCGGTGGATACAGTGCTTGCTGTGCAAAGTGCTGATCTGAGTTCATATCTCCCTCACCTACTTTTTATAAGTCAGGAGTGGTGACACTTGCCTGTAAACCCAGGGATGCGAGGCAGAGAGACAGGAGGGTTACAGGAGCGTGGTGGCCAGGTTCAGTAAGAGGATGTCTCAAAAAGAAGGTGCAGAGAAATTGAGGAAGACAGGCAGTATCTATTGCTGCCTCTACATGTGAGCACATGGGCACAGGCACCCACACATGTATACACACATGTATACACCCCCCACATGCACCCACACATGTATACACACATGTATACACCCCCCACATGCACACCTACACACAGCTGCATACTTACTTGTATACATGTTCTAAACATGCAGCTGTATCCCAGTTCAGCAACTGTACTGTGGGTCATACATATTATGATACATTATTCAGGAAAAAAAGAGAAAGGACAAACTAACGGTATATGCCAGTGTGGATGGATTTCCAGAAGGGCACAGCGAGTGAAAATTTCCATTGTTTTGTTAGACCTGGAATGGAGTTAATCTGGCTATAGGTGTAGATGTAACTAGACTGTGATGACGGATATGTTTGATATTTTGACTGTGTAGTGTAAGATGTTATGGTCAGGTACCATCATGTGAAGGACACATGGAAATTCTTTATGTTATTTTTACAACTGCGTATGAGCAACAATTGTCTGAAAATAAACAAAAAAAATGTAAAGAATATGTTATGAATACCAAATAAAAATTCATCTCTTGGGGCCAGAGAGATGGCTCAGTGGTTAAAGGTGCTGATCAACAAGTTTAATGCTACCAAACCTGATGACCTGAGTTTGATCTCTGCAACCCACAGTGTGTGAGGAGAGAACCAACTCCCGTAAGTTGTCCTCTGACCTCCACATATGAACTGTGCTACACATAGTTGCACACACAAACACACACTCACAATAAATAAATGTTTAAAAAAAAAGAGTATGTGTATGCATCTCCTAGGCCAGACATTAGGACTCATGTCTTGAATCCCACAACTTGGAAGACTGAGACAGGATTTCAAGTTCAAGGCCAGCTTGATATATATATATATATATATATATATATATATATATATATATATATATATATATAATTGTGAGGCCAACTGAGCTGTATAGTGAGACTCTCAAAATACCAAACTACACATGGCACGGTTACCACTGTCTTCTGATGTGTGCCACCCAATTCCTCTTCCTCTGAGTCTTTGCAGGCCTTCCCTTGGCAGCCTGGAGTGTACTGCGACTCTTCACACCTTCCCCCTGGTTGTAGAGCTTCCCATGTGTGAGTCATGTCACCCTACTTGCTGTGTGCTTGCTATATGGTTTCCATTTGTCAAAATTCGATTTAGGTGAATTTTCGTATCTGCTTCGCCTCTCCCCCCCCACCCCCCCACCCACCGCTTTTCCCTCACATTCTTTTCCTTCTGTTCCCTTGATGATTTAAAATATATACGTTTTATCTACTGTAGCTTAATTAATTTATTTCAAGTCTCTGATGTTACAGCAGGAGAGCCAGCTTATTCTCAGTATCTCCTAACATAAACGAAAACACAGTGCTCCTCAGTGATGCCGGGATGCATAGAGATAGCTCTTCACCAGCAAGCGGGCAGCAGGTCTGCCGAGGAGACCAGCTGCCTGGCCCCCAACTCGTTTTCCGACCTGCTGCTCTGCACCTGGAGATGGTGTCAGCTCTCAGAGGTTGAGGCCTCAGTTCCTCAGACCGATCCCAGGTCGGACATCAGCTCCAAGTCCAGGCCTTCTTAACTTCTGACCCATGTCTACACAATGGGGCTTGCATACCTCGACCCCACACCTACCACGCCCCCGTTCAGCTCTCGGAATTCATAGAAACGCTGTGCTCTTACTGCTGGGTTTATCATAAAGGACACTTTAAAAATGCTAACAAGCATCCTGTGAAAGTGAAGTCTGGGAGGGTCCTGGGTCAGAAGCCTCTGCTCTTTGCAGCTGGAACATCACATCCTCCTGGCATGTAAGCGAGCTGTTTCCTGCCCCTCCCCCCCGCTATGTGATTGGCTGTCTGGATGCTCTCTGCGTCTAACTTGTTCTTTGGGTTTTTACGGAGACATCTTTGCACAACCAGGATTTAAGCAAGGACACCTGTGCTGAAGTGGGATTGGACAGAAGGGTGTGCTCTAATGCCAGCAGACTGAATGGGAAACCTCAAAGGACCCATCTGTTCAACATCCCCTCTTCCAGGGAACAGAACAAGACCCCCTTCTGGAATAAGAGTCTTAGAATCTGCTGTGTGGCATGGTAGACTGTAGAGTTTCTATCTGGTCTCCTCACGCCAGGAAGACAGGGAGTGGGTGGTTGGAGTGCACTTTTAGTTTCTATGACCCTCTATGGGGAAAAGAGATTCTGTTTCGATGGTGCAATTTTGAGAGATGAAAGGGACAAATGAAGGGAACACAGGAGCTTATAAGAGAGGAAATAAGGGAAGGAGGGAGGCAGCGAGCTAGGGAGAGAGCTCCAAGATTATGGTGAAGAATGCTTAGACAGCATCCTGGGGAGGGGACCAATGAGAAGAAAAGAGTATGAGGTTTGTCTTAGTTGAGCTTTTACTGCTGTGAAAAGACACTGTGACTAAAGCAAGTCTTATAAAAGACAACATTTAATTGGGCTGGCTTTCAGGTTCAGAGGGTTAGTCCATTATCATCAAGTGGGAAGCATGGCAGTATCCAGGCAGGCATGGTGCAGGAGGAGCTGAGAGTTCTACATCTTTATTCGAAGGCTGATAGCAGAATACTGACTTCCAGGCAGCTAGGATGAGGGTCTTAAAGCCCATACCAACAATGACGCACCTACTCCAACAAGGCCACACCTATTCCAATAGGTCACACCTTCTAATATTGCAACTCCCTAGGTCGAGCATATAAAAACCATCACAAGGGTCAGTGGCGGTAAGGGAACAAATAGGAACAAAATATATTGATACTTATGTCATAATTAAATCCGTTACTTTATATACTAACTTAAAAGAAAACAGAATCACTCTGGGCCTATGAGATGGTTTTGTGGTCAAAGGTGTTGGTGCCAAGACTGATGACTTTAGTTTGATACCCTGGTGACCCACATGTAGGGATGCACTGTCCAGTGCAAAACTGTGCATGCATACACATACAATACTACTACTAATTATTATTATAAATGTAATTAAAAATGATCACTCTGAGCCAAGAGAGGATGGCATACATCTTTAATACCAGCACTAGGGAGGCAGAGGCAGGCAGATATCTGAGTTGGATGCCAGGCTGGTCTACAGAGTATGTTCTAAGACAGCCAGAGCTACACAGAGAAACCTTGTCTTGAAAACCAAACCAACAAAAAAGATCATTCTGAAGCATTCCAAAGCTGATCCAAGAAGCAAGATCAAAAGGCCAAATACTGTTCTATTATTATCTATTATTATTATTCATCTATTCTTATTGTTCTAGTGATTCAGGAAATATCAAGGGGTATGGAATTTATGAGCCAAGAACCATGGATGAAAATCAAAACACATAAAACAGAACAGCAGACAATCTATTCCATGGCTTATTGTAATTTTTTTCTCATGTGGTAGTTGTTGCATCCAGTGTTACAGATTTTTCTTTTGTGAATTTATCCTCAGTGAGACTTCATAGGATCCCAGGAAGCCTGGGTTGACAGAGCTTTCTGTAACAGTGATCTTACAATGATCAATCTGGAGACTCAGTGGGAATCAAAGGGGGAATTACCAGTGCAAGACAATTCCCAATCTCCTTGGCCTGAAGCTGTTGCCAGTAGAAGAACCCTTGCCTGGCATCCGAGAGACCATGGACGCAACTCTCAGCATTGAGGAAACAAACAATCAAAGTATGCCAATGAACCAATAAATAAAAGCACCGCTTCCTTTCCTTTCCAAGGAAGGCTGTGGAGACGACTAGCATTCCTGTTCCCCACGGTGGGCAGCGAGAGGATTCCTCCACCTCACAGACGACCCAGTGTGAATCTCAGCAGCCGTAACCCTGTGGCATTGCAGGAGTACTGCCTTCTCCTGTTCCATCCAAAGCCGAAATTAATGATTACATTTCTTCTTCTTCTTTTTTTTTTTTTTTCTCTTTCTCTTTTCACTTGTTTGCAAATTGCTTCTGGTTACCTTGTGAATTTTATTAACATGATTTGATGTATTTGATGCAGCTTCCTTTGCTATTTCAATATACATATTTCAGTTGCTAACATATACTGATTTCAACATTTTACTGTTTCCAGTGAACTGTGAAATCCTGCCCTCCATTTAATTCCCTTTATCTTTACCAATTTTTAATACTAGTGTTGCAGGAATTATAATTCTATCAAAAATAGTGTTTTTTTTTTTTTAAAAAACTTGATTTAATTTTTTTTTTACTTACTTTACATTCTGCTCCTGCCCCGCTTCCTGGTCACCCCCTTTCATAATCCTTTCCCCATCCCACCTCTCCTTCTTCTCTGAGCAGGTGAGACCCCCTAGGTATCCCCTCTCTCCTGCACTTCAGTCTCTGCGAGGCTAGCTGCCTCCTCTCCCAGTTGAAGCCAGATGAGGCAGCCCAGCTAGAAGAATATATCCCACAGACAGGCAATCGCTTTTGGGATAACCACTGCTCCAATTGTTTGGAACCCACATGAAGACCAAGCTGCACATCTGCTATATTCATGTGCGGGATTGGTGCTTGCCCATGCGATGGGTCTCAAGTTGGGGTGGTTGTTGATTGGTTGTCCCCTCAGTCTCTGCTCTATCCACTGTGCCTGCATTTTTTGTAGACAGGATAAATTTTGGGTTGAAAGTTTTGTGGATGGGTTAGTGTCTCTATCACTTCACTGGGGTTCCTGCCTGGCTAAAGGTGGTGGCCTCTTCAGGTTCCATGTCTCCAATGTAGTGAGTCACAGCCAAGGTCACGCCCATTGATTCTTGGGCACCTCTCTAAAAGTACAACTCACCAAGAAATATAATCCACTGCATGTAAGCCCCACTTTTAGTCGTCTGTTCAGGAGGCCTCTGGTTTCTGTCTTTTATCATTTCTTCTGTTTGAAGTGCTTCCCTTGATTTCTTAAGAGACATTCTTCTATGGATTATTCTAAAATACCTTTTCCTGTAGTTATCTTCAAGAGCATTAAATACATTGTGTTTTGGTTTGGATTTTTGAACATGGAGACATGTCAGTAGGTGGGAAAATCTCAGGTGCATGTGAGTGACAAGCTTTCTGGGCTGAGCCACCTGTCTAGACAGAATTCTTCTTGCTGGTGTCCCCTGAACACTTGGTATCTCCCATGGAGGAGAGTCATAATCTCTGTGGGGAAGACCACCTCTTCTGGCCATTTATGATGGCCAACAAGAGTACTGTGATTGTTTTGTGATGCTGTTGAGCATCATAAGAGTGTTTGACTCTCATTTGACCCAGGGGAGAAATGAGGCACCCAGATGACTTTCTGTTGGTAGCCAGGAGGTTGGGAATGCATTTTTTCCATTGGATGGGAGGTCAAAAGAAGCAACCCCTTCTCCCTTCCACAGTTCAGAGTTCTCTAACTAGCCCTTCTTTACAACATTCCAAATTCTTCAACCGTGTCTTCATTCTGAGTTTGTAGCTGTCCCTAGGGTTAGGAAGCAGCAGGTCCATGCAATCTTGGCCAAGACAGTACATCCTCTACTCACTTTTGACTTTGGGAACTTGAAATTAGCCTGATTTTATCAAATGAACAGTTTTATCCATATTACTTTTTACAACCTTTCCCATATAAAAATTATGCACTAATTAAAAATATTTCTATTTTCAGTTGGCATACAACAGTTATGCATATTTATATATATAATATTTCCACATCTATATATTATGTGTAATTATAAGCTAATGGTAATTGGCATATCTATGTCCTCAGGCAAATGCATTTTTGCTTTGTGTTGGGAACACTGGAAATCCTCTTTGCTAGCTACTTCAAGATATTCAACTCATTCTGGTGAACCATATTCTCCTAATGTGCTCCAGATTACTGGGAGGCTACTTCCTCCTGCCAGCCTCACCTTTATCCATCCTGTCTCTGTGCCCCTCACACTCCATACTCTCTCCTACATTGTTTTCCCACTTCTTGAGATCAGCTTTGTAGATTCTACATGTAAGGAAAGCGTGTAATAGCTTCTCTTCAGTCTCTGGTTTTTGCCAGCTATAGATAGTTTCCTCTAGTGTGTGATATTTGGAATTCTGGGAACTTTTCAGAGAATATATAAATTCTAGAGCACCGATAGGTTGTGGCTGGTTGATGTGTTGTTGGCTGGATGCTGCTGGTTGCAGTTTGTTAACTAGTCTTGGGCAAAGAAGAAATTAGAAGAAATTCGATATCTTGTTAGCATATATCAAACTTGCCCCAAGGAACTTGATTCCTCCAGTCTGCAGTAAGTAGTCTAACGATAATGATGCCTTCTCTCCCCTCTCTCCTTTTTTCTTTCCTATGTAGTGTTAGTGGTTGAAAGGGTGGAAGAAGAAAGAACCCACAAAGTATCCAAAAGTCCAGGTGATTCTATTTGATGTCCAAGTTGATTCTGCTATGTAGATTTTCACATGATACATTATTACTTTGTTGTTGGTTTTTGTTTTTGTTTTTTTTTTTTTTTTTTTTATCATGCATGAGTTTTTGTGTTGCCTTCATCCCTGCCCCCAACGTTGATTTATTTAACCAATTTTTTCCCTTCCACTGCTGGAGACAGAGCACAGGTCTCATACATCCTAGGTGAACACACCACTACTAAGCCAAGTTCCTAGCCTTGATTAAAAAAATATATCTTTAAGTGATTTGAGGGATTTGTGAATCGTTATGGTTGGGGAAATCATTTCACAAAGATGTGACTTTGGGTGTCTCTCAGCTCACTCCTTTCATGTATAAACAACATGGCCAAATTAGCTGGGGGAACCAGATGGGTTTCGAAAATATACATGGCTGTAAAGAAAGGATGACTCTGCCCCATCCAAGAGACTAGACAGACAGTTTGGAGGGTGTAAACAACAGGAGACAAATGTCTGCTGGTATTTTTATGCCCAGGTCTGAAAGGGGTCACGTCTGGCTGGACTGGCTGAAGGGCATCCGGTTTCAAGTGCATCAGTTCATGGAGAGGGACATACAGGGGTGTCAGTGCTCTGCGGGTCTCCACAGCAACACCACCCATGCTTTAAGCAGATAAGACTGGTTTCCTTAGAAATGATACCAAAAAAGGAAGGGAGTTCATGAGGAGTAGGTTTGCCTCAGTGAGGAGCAAAGAAAATTCCAGAAAGCTGAAAATATATTTTTATTTGAGAAAACTTAGGAAAGTAGTATTAAGCCATATTAAATAGTTGGCTTGGAGGGAGAACGTATTCATAATTATTGTCAAGGTTACCTGTAGGAACTTTATGTTTTAGAACATAATCATGCAAAAACAAACAAACAAACAAACAACAGCAGCAGCAACAACAAAACCTTTTCTTATTGTAAACGACTTCTCCATTATATCCATCAGATGGCAATTTTCTTCTGGCAAAATACCCAAAGGCTAAGAGAACAAGGAGGAGCTTTGGCTGGTGCCACTGGCTGTGCTGTGGAGAAGAACCAGCCCCCTCCCTCTGCTCATTGGATTGCCTGTGGGACCGCCATGTTTCTGCCTCCCAAGGTACAGGATCACTAATCTTAATGTGCACCGAGGGGTCTTAAATAAGAAGGGGCTTCACTGTAAGTGACACTTGTGAGACAGTGAACCTGGCCAGACAATTAAGAAGGAAATTTCAGACTTTGTGGACTTTGTGGGAAGTTTTACATACATGGCCTTTGAAAGTAAGAATCCCTGACTTCCCGTAGGTGGTCGAGAGCAATTCTGGAAATGTTGAGTGGAATAGTTTGCGTTTGCCTCTCTGGGAGACTTGCATGGCATCCTCTGACTCAGGAGAATGATCTAGACTAAACCTGAGAGCTTCTGCATCCTCAGTCAGTGGAAAGTCCTGTGAGAAACAGGGGGGAAGAAGGTAAACAAGGTCAGGGTGTTTCATGCTGTATCTCTGTTGCTGTGGCATCGCCATGAACAGCACACTATAGTCTCTCTAGGCATAATGTGCTGCCTCTGGGTTCTCACTGTCCTTTCCCACCACTGATGCCCAGAGATGGGCAGGAGCTGCCCAGCTATTGCTGCTGGTCTTTGGCTGCTCTGTATCTTCTTGTTCTCTTTATTGGACACAGCATTGTAAGTAATCCCTTTGTTAAACTATAGCCATCCAGCCTCTCTCCCTCTCTCTCTCTCTCTCTCTCTCTCTCTCTCTCTCTCTGTGTGTGTGTGTGTGTGTGTGTGTGTGTGTGAGAGAGAGAGAGAGAGAGAGAGAGAGAGAGAGAGAGAGAGAGATTGATTCAGTTTTCCCAATATGCTGACAGATCTATCTGTCTAAATAGGTGAAGTAAAGGATGCATGATATGCTTCTCTTTCTGAGTTCTGAGAACTTTTAAAGAAGTAAAAGAAGGTAGGGTAAAATATTCTAAAAGAAAAACTGACCAGTGTCTCTTGGCAAAACTTCTGTCTTAAAAAATGTTTTTCAAAACAAATCTCATTGTAACTTCATCATCAAGAGTATAGAAGTCAGACCATAAACTGGCAATCAATTCTTACTTTTATCATCTCTTAAAACATTAGACATTAGTAAGGTAAACTATACTGGGGAGTATGGAAAAATACAATAGAAGCCTTCTAGAAGCAGGCTCCTTGGGCTTTGTTTTGACACACATGACCCAGAAAAGCAGACCTCTCAATTCTTTTGAACTATCCTTACCATCCTTTCCTCATTGATAAAATAGAGGGATTGGGCCATGTCGTTCGTAAATGGTCGTTTAGCTCTAACAGACTATGTGATTAGTGGGACACAGAAGGAAGCCATCATGTAGTTTATGAATAGGGACAGCATTATGTATAGAGTGGAGACTGGAGAGTGGATAGCACTGGCGTGCGGTGCAGGGGTGGGGGAAGGCACTGAAAGTCAACTTTGAGGAAATAGAGAGATTCATGGCGTGACCTGGGGTATCTCTTGATGGCACAGAATCAGAGAGCAATGGTAGCTTTCCATGGCGACAGGAATAACGGCTCTAAGTTTAGTTCCCACTGGCACTGGAGTCAAGCGATACCTGTTTAATGAGCTATGTGAAATTCTATGAGGAAAAGTACAGAGGGTCAAAGTTTGGGGATTCGCTCCTGCTGGCTCGTTATATAAACTTGGCTGCTTTCTCCTCTTTAAGTGCTTGAGTGAAGCTGAATGATAGTTTATGACCTCTGAGGTCACTTCCACACTGGAATCCTAGAAGCCCGTAAACCAGGCTATGTTCTCAGGGAGTTTAAGATTTCTCAGAAGGTAGGATGCTGACTTCTATAAAGCAAGAGCTGGTGATACAGACAGAGACCAAGGGAAGGATGAGGGGATGGGAGAGGCAGTAGATGTCTCCACCTTCTTCCCGAGCCTTCTCTTATGGTCACATGGCATCTTTCTCCTGCATTAGCTTGGAAGAGTAAAGCCTCGTGTACTTTGCTAGCCTTCGTGGCTATTGACAAATATTCAAGGATTCCTTTCTGTCCAGAAAGATTCAGTTTATGTGGGACCTAAAGCATATGTGAAAATGTAAATCCAAAATAAGTCTTAATTTACATTTACAAGGCATACAATCGTGTAAACACATTGCCTTGGCCTGTCCTAGGCACTATAAGGAGCTCCATACGCATGGGGGGAGTGGGGGGCTGAAGGTTCAGCTTTACGACTTTCCGAGAGCACTTTCACTCCAGGCTGCTGGTAGAAACCCGTGTTCTCATCTCTGTATGGCTGTCTCACTGGAGTTAGTACCTGAACTATAATCAGAACCGATACCTGCCACATCACGGTGAAAGATTTTCAAGCCTGTGTGTGATGTGACATGTTTATATCTACCTTGTGTGGGGACTGTGGAAGCAGCTGTCAACACAGAACTCTCACCACCTGGACTCCCAGAACCCTACTGTCACAGGGAATGCACTGTGAACAAAACAGCCATGGGTAGTGTAGAACCAAGGAGACTTTGGGGAATTTTTGTCACCACAATATACTGTAGCCAAACCTGACTGTAACAGCAAGGCCTGATGTGCTTTTACAGGTATGGTGGTATTTATTCTGGAAGATCTGATTGAGCTCAGAAAGGCTAAGTGTATTCAGGAAGAGTCAGTAGTGAATAGGTGGCCAGCCTGCAATGGAGCCCAGGAAGCTTGGCTCTTAGGCCCTGTTGGTGATAGAATGTGGTCCAGGATTCCCTTGCAAGGCATCTACTTTACCTGTCTACTCTGTTTCTCTCCTGGTGATTCCTAGTGAAGTCTAGACATCTCCTAGAACAAATGCTTCACATCCTTTTACATGGTCCAGCTGGGTCACCGAAGGGAAATGTTATCTATCATCAGACAAATGGAACCTCCCAGAGAAGGACCACTGGTTCTCTTTTCTGGAATCCAGATGAGTTAGAAAAGCGTGCTTTTAGAGTATAAAAGGACATACCCACAATGCCTCATCTCTTTTGGACTGTAAGCTATACTTGCACGTGGTTGCTACCAATCCCACCTTACTCCATGGAAAACTGAGTCTTGAGAGCAATCACTTTAGTTTCAATTCTTAGTGATCATTAGACGAAAACCAGTGTGGTTATTTTGACTTTGGAAAAACAAGTGCCTCAGGGAAAGACTCATTTCCCAGGAAGCATACTATAAGCCCCTAGCTACACTTCCAGTTCCAATGCCAGAGGCCAAAAGAAAGGAAAGGATTCCCATTGGTTGAAGGTGCTTGGTTCAGGGCACTGATGGAAACAGCCCAGAACTCACAGCAGCTCATCTGGCAGGGAATCAATAGGCCTGAGCTGCAATGAGACCCATCAGGAAAGTGAAGAAACGCTGCCTGCAGAATTGCATTAGATAAAGACTTTGGTCTTGTTCGCCACCGCCCTGTCTTTGATTCAGGAAATCTTTGTTAGATGGGAATTGGTGTGCTGGAGAAGCCATTACACAGGAGCAGCAGGCTTCCCCTTTGTGAGGACTAAACCCTGTGAACTCTGGGGACTTTAGAATCCCTTTTCCAACAGGTAAGAACTCAATAGTCAAATATTCTTCTAAAAGAAGCTTTTCTATTGGCTTAGGTTTCCCACCCCCCATATGCACTTTTCCTGTTCCTCTGCTTTCTGGTCCCACCCACCCAAAGCCATCACTTCATGAGACTTTCCAAACTCCATCTCCTTGAAGCCTGGTCCAGAGCAACTCATGGAGCAGAAAGTGCGAGCTAGACAAAGAGGCAAGCCTCAGGAAAACCAGATTTTTTTTTCTTTCTACTACACTGTTCTCCTCAAAATAAATAAATTTCAAGTCTAAATAATTCTTCACTAACAGAACAATACCCCCATTATTCACAATAGTGAGGGAAGCTACAGGTCTGTTAAAAGGACGCTATTATATAGATTTCCTGTGGACTGCCAATGCTTGGCTCATTGCAATACAGGGAAGTGTATGTAAAAGTCCGAGCATGTGCTTCTGGTGTTTCCAAAGGTCCATCATAGGCTGGTGGGCTTGTTAACTTGTTATATTCTGAGTGATTCTCATTATTTAGGACACCAACTGGGTGGATATAGGAGGCTGAGCAGAGCCTTTGCTGACACGTGGACCCCCTGAGGGAAAATTTATATATAATCTGTCTGATGTAAGCTTGATTTCCTTGACATTTCTCTCTTTCATAAGAATAAAAGGCTGTAAGAAGTGTCTGTTTATTTTAGCTTTACTTTTGTTTGGGTTCTGAGAAGCAGGAGGCTCATAATCCTCTGGCTTCTTACCATCTTTCCAACGATTTCCCATCTATGACTTCATCCATCATCCTAGCCTCCTAGATAGCTAGGAAGAGACCATCAGCATTAGCCTCATTCCTGCAAGCAGAACTCCCGTCATAAGTAAAATGTATTCTCTCCTGTCTCCCAAGCTGGAACTCCCTTGTGTCTTCATCCGTTGCTTTGTGTCAAGGGCCAAGGAGTGCAGAATCGTCTCTTCTTCTAGTACGCATCCCAGTCCTTTAACACTTGGGCCAATGGTTGCCATCTTGAGGGCTCTTTTCTAAAAGGGCAATGCCGTATAAGAGAAACATTTATTCAGAAGTTAGAGAATTGACTCTCACATCCTAGCTTCACCTAGAACGTCTCAGCCTTTTGCCAAAAGCAATACACTCAGGTTCCCCTGAGTCTAGTTTCCCTTCTGGAAAAGGCCTTAGTCATCTTGCCCATACATCTGTGTGAACGTCTAGTGAGGAATGGCTGCAGACGTTGGCAGGGAAGATTTGCAGGGCTATCCGGGTGAGAGAGCTATTCCTTCCCTTGTTTTTTTTGGTCTCACTGGTGAGGTTTCAGGAACACTGGGTGCTGAGAGGAAGGTGTTTTGAGATTTGCCTGAAGTTTACAAGTTTGGAAGGACCCAGTTTTCCAAGAAGGAAGCACTGAGAACTTGGACCAACGGAAGGTCAAGCTCACGTCTAGATAGAAGCTTGGTGAAGCATCTAGGTCAGGATAGGATACACTCATCAGAAGCACCTGCCCTCACTCCTCTCACTCTTTGCAGGTGGACCAAGGGCAGTGATACACAAGCCCCTGAGAGGGCTGTTTACTTGTCTTCTGGTTCTTCTGGATCTCACCCTCAGCCTTGTACTGAAGAGCCCTCAGCAGGGAAGACCCTGTTCTCTGTCTATACTGCCCACCACAACAACCACTAGCCACAGGTAGGCACTGCATGTTTGAAATGCCTCTCCTGTGACTGAGGCACTGAATTGTTAATTTAATTTAATCTGCATTAATTTAAACAGCCACCTGTGGGCACATGGACCCAAATCCTTCTTTTCATTAAGTTTCACCGTGCGGAACACTGTTCAATTGCTTCTGTGTTATTATTATTTTGAAGCAAGGCCATATGGCTAAAGATGGGTTTTGGCATGTGTGTGGGGACAAAGGAGGGCAGACAAGAGGAAGCTTGCCAGCAAGGCCAGCTTGGTGGCTCTCAGGAGACCTCTAAGAGAACATCTGGCTCTGTCTTCAGGTTCAGAAACAGGATTTTTCAGGGCATAGAGAATCAAATTGATCTTTTGAGGTGAGAGCTCTTTAATCAAGCCTCCCAAATGGGTGCAGTCAGCCAGAAAGCAAACATGTCTGTGTGCAAAGAGGCTGGGAAGCCTCCACCTGCTAGGCACTGGGTGAGGGAAGGACATCTGAGCTCTGAAGTAGAGGGTAGCTTGGTGAGTGTGCACCCTGATCGAGTAACCCATCAACGAGTGATGGGTATGTTCTCACAGTACAGCAGGTTTAACGTGTCCCGGGAGCGTGAGATAGCTGTTCCTGACTGTAGTCCTCTCTGCCTCGAGCATGCTATTTATGGTCTTGCTCTGTGGCTTAGGCTGGCCTCAAACTTATGATCCTCTGGCTTCCTGTGGTTAGAGGCTCATGACACCAAGCCTGGCTATCAAAGCAGGCTTGCTTGTGTCTTCCACTTTTATTTTCTAACCTTTATGGTTGTGTTTTTAGCCCATTTGCTTGGCTGTAACAGAAGTCGTCTGAGAAACCTATACATTGAAAGTTTTCCACTACGGTCCATGCTCAGCTGTTTTGATATTGATCTCAGATTCTGCATTTGGCGAGAGCCCAACCTCAGCTTCACAAACAACCGTGCTTTTAGAGCTATGTCCACATCTAGTGACAAGAATGAGGGAGCTTTCAGGGGACTCAAAACAAGGGCACATAGGTCTTCTTCATCATAACCTCATATGCTCCACCTCCTAATACCATTACATATAGAATCAAGTTTCAGTGTAAATTTAGGGGACAGTTGCAAACATTCAGTCTTTTGTACCCGCTGATACATTCTTTAGTTCTATCACACATACAGTAAGGTTCCTGGCTTTCCCTGCATACTTGCTGGACATGCATTTCTAAAAAAAAATTACTTAGTCTGAATAGCCTTGAATTTATGTTATGTTTTTGTTTCCAAATCCTTGGAGGTCCCAAGTACTGACTGTTTCCACAGCCTGTGGGGAATAGTATATAGGTTAGATGTCAATAGCCATGTGTGCCCTTTGATAAGTATTTTGGCATAAAAACTGATTGCCAAAGTGCTTATTGGGAACAAACAATAATATAACAAGGAACCTGTGTTGGCATTGTTGCTTTGACACACCTGGAAATGGACAGCATCGGTTCAGACTGTGGATACATGACCAGAGTCACCAGTTCTTTCTAAAGAAAAAGTCAGTAATCTCGATATTACTGTGAAAGCTGCTGCTGCTTGGTTCATAAAATGTCCCCCCCCCCCAAAGCACCTGTTTAATGGTCTGGTTTCTAGTCTGTGATACTATTAGGAGGTGGCGGGACCTTTAGGAGATTGAGCCTAGTGAAAAAAAGTCAAGTTATTGGAGTGTGTCCTTGAGCAGCACATTGAGACACTGGCTCCTCCTCCTTCTCCTCCTCTCCCTCTCTCTCCTTCTCTTCTTCCTCCTCTCTCTTTTCCTCTTTCTTTTCCTCATTCTCCTCTTCTTCCTCCCCCTTCCTTTCCCTCTTTTTCCTCCTCCTCTCTTTTCCTCCTCCCCTTTTCCCTCTTCTTCCTCCTCCTCTTTCTTCTTTTCCTTCTTCCTGTATTCCCTGAAGTGAGCAGCTTTGTTCCAGCACACACCCCCTGCTGTGATACTCTATCTTGCCACAGGCTCCTATTGGAACCAACCAAACATGGGTTAAAACTTTGAAACCATAAGTCAGAATAAACCTTTCTTGTTAGTTGATTATCTCAAGTATTTTATCACAACGATGGAAAGCTAACAAACCTACTAATTTTTCAAAGACAGAAACTGATTTAGTTAAAATGTGGTTCTGGGGCTGGAGACATATTTCAGTAATCCAGTGTTTGTCTAACATGAGAAAGGCCCTCAGTTCAGTCATTTGCATTGCAAGAAAGAAATACTAGCACATAAGTAATGTGATATAAACTCACTAAAATATACCAATAAATTGTATTTAACTCATGACCTAAGGCTTAGAGTTTCTGACTACTATGGGAGGCCCTAGTATGCTAGTTTGGGTTTTTGTTGAAAATAAGTCACAAGTGTTGCAAAAGGCACATCTCTTTTCCTCCTCCAACTCTGTGAATTTAGTGTCAGTAAAGCTGATGTCTTAGATTTCCTCTTGCTTGATATTATTCTCCTAGTGCTGACTTACCATGGACTAAGTGCCCAAAATAAAATTTTAGTTTTTCATAATTCTGAAAATGGAAAAAAATCTTTGGTTTTCTGAGATCAGTTTCTTTGGTTTGTAGATGGACAAGTCTTTTGGGCCTACACATGGCTTTTTTTGTACATACGAATCCCAGATACCCCTCTTTTCATCCTTTACTTTCCCAGCCACCGCTCCTTCTTTTAAAAAATTCTTCCTATTTAAAAAAAGTTTCATTAGTTCTTTGAGTGTTTTTGTACATGTTTTGATCATACTCACCTGCCCCAACTCTTCCCAGATCCACCCTTCTCTTCTCTACCCACTCAACTCTGAATCCTGTAAAAGAAAACTCAAAGAGAAATTTGTGCTGTCTAAATATTCTTGTATGTATGGTCTTTGACTAGAGCATGGTTGACTTATCAGGGTCTTAAAGGAAATGGCTTCTTCCTTTCCTAAAAGCAGCTAACAATTGCCAATAGTGCAACTCCCATCTTATGCTGGGATTCGGTCTGACTTGGGCTTGCACTGGTCTTATGTAGTCCATCACAACTGCTGTGAGTTCAGTTGCCTGCTATGTCTGGAAGATACCCTAGTCATCCCCACAACTGGCTCTTATACTTTCCATCCCCTTTTCTGTGACAGTACCTGAGCTTTGGAAGGAGGGGATGCAGGATTCATTTGGGATTGAACATTCTACAGACTCATTCTCTGCACCTTGGACAGTTGTAAATCTCTGAGTTAATCATTATCTGCTGTAAATAGAAGCTTCTCAGAGGGTTGAGAGATGTATGGATTGATAGGTATAATAATAAGTCCTTAGGAATTGATTAAATACTGTGTTCATTAACCAAAATAATAGTAGTAGGTTGCCCTAGTGTTCATGACCTATATTTCCATAGGTTCTTATCTCAATAATAGCTTCGGGTATGAGTTCATCTCTGGACTAGGACTTAAATCCAATCAGAAAGTGATTGGTTACTCCCATTATATTTGTGCCACTATTGAACTAGTGAGTCGGTCTTGCCAATCTATTCATTGCTGTGCCTTACTTACATACCTGGGCATAACTGATAATGACTTTTCTCTGGTCGCGTGCATAGACCTTACAGCACTATAGCCAGTAGAGATGAAGCTTCTAGGTCCGCACCATCTTTCCTTCTTCATGTCCTATGATTCAAGTATAATCAAAGACAATGGCGATAGTAATAATCGATAATAGGCTTTTTATTTTTTAGCCTCTGACATTTATAAGAGCATTGTTGTTCCTTCATAGAGTAACTCCATTTTTCTCAGTGTGTGTGTGTGTGTGTGTGTGTGTGTGTGTGTGTGCGCATGCGTGTGTGCATGGGAGTATATGGATACATGCATGTGGAGGCCAGAGGTGGACATAGGGTGTCTTCCTTGCTCACTCTCCATCTTATCTTTGAGTCAGGGTATCTCACTGAACCTGGCGTTCTTTAATTGGATAGTCAGTAAGCTATGGGGATCTGGCTGAATTCACCCCTGCATTATAGTTTAGCTATGGCTACTTTCTCTCTGTGCCCACACATGACCCTTTATGCACAGGTATCTCAGATATGTCTTCCTATTTTCCTTTTCTTCTTCCTCTCCTTTTTCATTTTAAAAGAAGTCTCTTCATCCATTTTTACTTTTAAATTACAGATTGCACAAACTTGTCCAGCCTTTCTTTCCATGTGGCTTCTGGGAATCTGAACTCAGGACCTCATGCTTATCCAGTAAGCAGCATCATCCAGTGAGCCGTCTCCCCCGTCATTTACCTTACATACCTCCCTAAAGCAATTGTTTTAGGGTTAGGATTCCAGCATTTGTATTTGCTGGCCGTGAAGAAAAATAATTCAGCCTGTGAAATGCTCTTACTATCTACAGCTTACTAACAGGTAACTGTGGCAAGACCATGACTCCAACCTGGCTGGTTTCCTCTTGTCCCTCTAGGTCCTTCCTGTGCCCTATTCCATCCTACCCTGTGCCTGGTCTTGAGTCTTTATGGAAAGGATCACTGTTCTTCCCTGCTTTCTGATTTTGGTTAGGCTTGGCTCATAGGAGGCATAAGAATGTGTGTGTGTGTGTGTGTGTGTGTGTGTGTGTGTGTGTGTGAGAGAGAGAGAGAGAGAGAGAGAGAGAGAGAGAGAGAGAGAGAGAGAAACAGAGAGAGCAAGTGGGGACAGCAAGAGGGACAGAGACAGGGACAGGGAAAGGGAGAGATTGGGAGAGGTTGCCATGAGCTGGCCAGGTTCTTTCTAGGCCTTATCTCTGGCCTTCCAGCCTCTGCCTCCAGGTTCCCCAACAGTCCTGTGAAGGTAATGCTTTTATGATTACTGACCACAGGATTTAACACTAACCCTAGGACTTCCTACCCCACCCCCCACCCCCATGCTACCCCTGCCTGCCCTTTATTATATTAGCTCAAATCACACAGCCTACAGGTGCTGGGGCCTTGACTGGCAGAGCCCTAGGAAGGAATCCCATTGATGTCTCCTCCTAATCCTCCTCTCCTTTTCAGCCTCCCTCCCCTCCCTTCCGTTTCTAGACAGCCCTGCCCCAGACTGAGGCTTGGCTTGCTTCCCTCAGGCCACACACTTTCTTTCTGAGGTCAACCGCATCACGGCTCTCACATTCTCAGTGCACCCACCACCAACCATCACAGCCTCTTTCTTAGAGGAAAAGCTCACACTAACCTCAATCTGCGATGCCCCTGCAGCTTTAGTCTCTCGAGTGGTGGGGTCACAAACACGAGTCACCGTGCTCTGCTTGTCGGGCAGTGGACTGTAAACTGGGTTGACATTGGTGAGAAGGGGAACACAAGGCTATTATCATCCATAGAGGTAGCATAAGACATAAGACCTGTCTGACAAGAGACTGGACACACATCAAGTTCTTGACATCACACAAAGCTAGTTTGGCAGACGTCAACTTAGCTGAACAAGATATGTTGAGCCGCTCAAGTCTGATGGCCATGCCTAGCTTCAGTCAGAAATGAAAAGGAGGCACTTAGTCTTAGAACCACCCAGTGACAGAGCAGCAAGGACTTTGTGCGATTCCGATTTTCATATATATTGTTTTTTTCAGGAGCAAAATTACAGGGCCTACCTATATTTTCACCAAAATGCTGGCATAGAGGTGTCGAGATACACACCTCAGTGGGCAGACGGGGCACAGGGTGTGCATATGCCTGCCTTTGTGTGGGCAGTCACTCAGAGTATGGGGTAGGAACTTGAGCAGCTGATGCCTGTCATTAAAGAGCACATCTCCATGTTTGTTCAGCACCCCCTTGCAGCTCCTGCCCTGTGCTGACGGAGATGACTGCTAACATTTTCTAAAAGTGTTTTTTTTAGACTGTGCCTTGGCTGGCATTTTCCCTCGTGGAAGCTGGGTGTCCCAGATGTAGCAAGAGAGTGCCCCCAAACCCACATAAACTCCAAGGAAGACATGCAGAAAGGCCATGGTCCACCCAGGAAATGAAGGTTGGTTAAACAATAGCATGAGGAGGGAGCCTGAAAGTGCCTGTCCTAACATCCAGGAAGAATTTAACGAACCTTTTCTATTAAAGGTGTATTGTCCCTTTCAAGAGCGGAGGTGGTGCAGGAGGTGGTGGGGGTATGTCCTGAAGGTAAGAGAGTTTAATAGGAGTGAGTCTTTGATGAGAAAGGTTAGGTATGTACACCCATATTTCACACGGTTGATTAGAAAGGCTTGTATAAACCTCAAAATATTTTGGTTAGAAGAGAAAAAAAAAATTCACTCCTCAGTCAGGGAAAACCAAACCATGAATTTTTTTTGTGAACATCAATCCGACCTTTCTAATCATTAATAATTTTCTCTTTTCTTTTTTCCTAGTAACAGGATTAAAATAAATAGGCTCTAAGGCGTTGAAGATAGGAGCAAAATAAAGGGCTGTGTTTTGTTAAATTGGGAGAAATCCTTGCTTAGGCATTTAACAGTATAATAAGGAAAACTCATGTGGGCTTTTGATGTAGGACATTTGATATCTACAGGCTCTAAGTTATCACTTTACCCAGAAGAATTTTTTCTGGAACCCCAATGTTATAACAAATCCAAGGAAGAAAGAGCATAGTGTTTAGACTAAGACCAGACTAAGAACCAACTCAGGGGTGGTCACTTGGCTCTGTAGATATTTTAGGTAGGAAGAGAAGGCTCTGGGGAGTCTGTGCAGACTTACAAACTGTAGGCAAATGATTTCAGGGGTGCGTTTTTACAGAGGGCAGTTGATAGCCTTCAAGAGATTCCCAAAACATCTAGGAACAGCTCTGAGGTAAGCGCCACAGATTTAGATAGTCACTTAAGAAAACTGGAGCCCAGTGATCAAAAGACTCAATCATACCTAATATTTATGCTTGTGGGATACAAACATATAGCCCATTTTAATGTCATTTATGAAAATTCGAATTAATGGTCATGTTATAGATTTTATCAGAGTATTCCAACTGTGTAAGGAATATATCTAATTAAGTAAAGCTAGCATTGTTCTTTTCTATCAAATATATTTCTTAGGGGAGTCTAAAAAGTAAAGAAAACACTAGTAAGCCAGCAGATGCCTGACAAGGACTTATGATATGACAATTGCTTACCTGCCTGGCATTCAGGGATGCTCCCTGCATAAGACATCCACAATTCTGCATCAATGCTGCCTGTCACACTGGGTCCCTATCTATCACCAATTGTGGCCTACTAACAATTGTTGAAACAGAAGGACAGGGGGACCCTGAAGTGTGGTCAGCAGAGCTGCTGACTTAACTTTGGCCTCCAGATGCTTTATTCGCCTTGATGAGGATAAGAACTCTGCTGTGGAAGGGCCGAAGCTTCAGCCCAGGGGAACAATAGGTAAGCACATACAAAATTCTCTTCCTGCATGCCAATCTTGTGTGTTCCCTGACCGTTCCAATGCAATGATTTAAAGAGCAGAGTGACCAAGGGAGTGTGAGGGGTGTGGCCACACCATCCAGAGAGAACATTTGATTCCTCTCCGAGTCTTCAACAGCTCAAGGAGCCGACATAACCTAGAAAACATGTGCTGTTATTCGGTAAGGGCAGAAGAAGTATGGTTTTATGTTAGAGTTTCCAATGAAAAGACCAAAGCTTATTAAAGGCAAAGGGAATGTGGTCCATGGGCTGTAATCTGTGGTATTCCAGAAGGTTCTAAGTACCTAAGAAGATGGGGTACCCAGGGAGCACCCTGTCCAGTGCAGTCCTCTTAGGGCAGAAGCAGAGGCAAGGATGAGCCAAGGCAGCGCCGACCTGGACAGGACTATGAGACAGGCGGGCTCTGGGGCTCCAGATCCAGTTACAGAGACATCGGGATGCCAGCACCTCATGTTCAAAGGGCAGCCATGAGATCAGTGCCTATTTCTATGAGTGATGTGTAACTGTTAGGGTGAGCAGGGACCATGGAGACATTCGGGACAAGCTCTGTAGACTCACAAGCATGCTGCAAGTCAGAGTAGTTCCTGCCTGTGTGCGTTAGACTCAATCACTGTTCCCTTATTTTTCTTCTTCCATGTCCTGACTCAGGAGTAAGGTCAGGAGCTGTTCATGACTGTCCAGAATTCCCCAGAGGAGGCCTAAAATTCATATTCTTTTTGCCGAGGCACAGTCTGCTGCTAGGAGGTCAGCGGATGTGAACTTGGCTGTATTTCATGGTCACTTCGGTAGCTATAGAAACTGCCGTTATGGCAATAAGGCAGACCTAAGGCAAGTACTGAGAAGTGTGACATCATTCAATATCTCAGCATCCCCTTGTGGCAAGGACTGTCACTCTCCTTGCCTACTTATGATGAAACTGGTGAAAGAGATGTTAGGATACCTGCCTCCTTCACACTGACAGTAAGAAAGTGACAGAGATGGGACTTGAACTTACCTTGTCATGCTTCAATGTCCATGCCATCCAGATTCCTAATTCTTGAGGCTCTGAGCTGTTCTTCATGGTTGTCTTTCCCCCAATCTCACCAGCCCAAAGGATAAAGGAAAGAACTATCTTTGGGAATGTGTCAGGGTGTGCATCACACAGTGTTGGAGGTACAAAGTAAACCTTTGTTATGATTCCACTTTGCTACTATTTTCTGAATGTCAGAAAAGATAAGAAGAGGGCAGAATCTTCTTTAAATCCTATCTGGGGGCTCAGTGAGAAAAAGAGGGAAGGGAAAAAAGGGGGAGGGAGAAAGGGAAGATGAGGGTTGGAGGGGGGGCACACTCTCCATGGAGAACATTTGATTCCTTTCAAGTATCTTCCACAGCTCAGGAAGCTGACATAACCCAGAAAACACGTGTTCTGTTATTTTGGTAAGGGCAGAAGTAGAAGTATGATTTTTATGTCAGAGTTTCCTATGAAAAAACCCTAAGCTCACTAAAGGCAAAAGATTACCATGAGCTGTAATCTGCAGTGTTCTAGAAGGTTCTAACTACCTAGGAAGATGGGGGATCCAGAAGCAAGGAGGATGACAGGGAACACCCTGCCCAGTGCAGGCACCATAGCTAAAGAGCCAGGGGAAGAGTGGAAGCTCCCAAGCAGATGGGGAGGGTGTTGTAACTGAACCCAAGGGTCTGACCACATCCAGTGGTAGCACATGGTGTCCTTTCTAGACCTTAACCCCAGAGTTAGGGAAATATCGGTGGTGGGTAGGATAGCACATCTCAAACCTAGGCTATGGGACCTTTCATTCTTGTGAAGTTTTATGTGATTCTAAGTAAACTGCTGGTGTATCCTCAAATTAAAAGCTGAGCACATTCAACTTAAAAGTTGGCGAGCTAGTCATTCATTTTTTTTCCAGCTTCATGGCTTCTTGTACAGAGTAAAATACAGGCTCTTAGTGAGCTGTTTAAATATTGATGAGATGCTGAACATTGTTTTTCCGGCTCATTGAAGTGAATTTATGGTGCTGTGAAATGAAGGACCATTGCATCCTGAAGAAGAAAGAGATGAAAATTGCAAGAGTGTTCCCCTTTTCAGTGTTTTATTCGAGAGGCAAATCAACATGTATTACGTTTCAGCATACACCAAGAAAGCCTGATATCAGAGATGGAATATATGACCGAAACTTGAAAAAAAAAAAAACAAAAAACAAAAACAAAAAAAACCGTGTTTCCAGGTTCTCTGCATGGCTATTTGAGATGTGGTCTCACTTTTGAGCCACGCCCACTGCTGGAAAGATGTTTAGACTATGAGAACTCTGTCTTTATCTTGTTTGAAGTTGATGACCTGCATATGAGAACCAGATCCCCCTTCATCGCTTCCATCTGTTCAGTGAGGAAGTTTACACTACAGGTTACCACCAAGGTAGGAACCCAGGTCAGTTTTGAGAGCAACATTCAGGAGACTCTTGTCTAGCTCCAACTGGAGCCCCTCCCTAGAGGCTGAAAAGGGATTCATTCATTGTTTTTACCCATTAGCTCAGAGCAACGCCTGAGCTCTTCCACCTAATGCCTTTCTGGGTCCATCAGTGCTTATGGGTGGTGGATTTGTGGCCTTAACTACAGTATCTAAATGCATTGGATCCGCATGTTATGTATAAAAACATGCACTTTGGATCCCCTGGAGATTGATTTAGTTGTGGTTCCTGCATTTCCTAGTCTCTGGTCTCTATAAAGTACTGAGCTTGCAGCTTTGAGCAACTGATGGTTTGTCTGCTGTGAAGAGTGTAGACCATATGGACCCTTGTGAACCAGCTCCTGGTTGCCACCCAGAAGACTGTCCTGCTAAGAAGGCCTGTGACAGGTTCAGGTCCCAGTCTTTATAGCCAACCTTACCACCTGCAGTTTTCTCTCAGACCTTTACTTTCTGATCAATTGTAGAGTTGTCCCTTGTTATGATAAAGTAGAGCATCTTCAGGGCTTGTTTTGATCTCCCCTGCTGTGCCGATGGCATCTGGCACAACACCTTCTACAGAGGTGCAAATTAACAAATGAATGATTAGATAATTATCAAACAGAACAGTGACATTCCTAAAATCGGTCACCAAATCAAAGAACCACAGAAATGGAAATCCTCTTATGGTTTTACTTTGTTAAATGCCCTTTAGAACACCATCCTAACCAATTACTTTAGAAACAACCTCCAAACCCAATGTCTTCAAATACCAAGCCATTGCCTTTCTTGGTTCTGCGGACACTCTAAGCTCAGCTGTGTGGTGTGTGTGTGTGTGTGTGTGTGTGTGTGTGTGTGTGTGTGTGTTTTAACTTGAGATCTGTCATGCAGTTTTAGGATGGAGAAGCCAGGGTTAGAGTCATTGGAAGGCTCGATTGGGCAGATATCCAAGATACATTGAGGACAGCTGATGTCAGCTGCCAGATTACCCACACTTGTCAACTGGACAGGACCAGTTTATAACACTTGGCCTCGCCACGTGGCTTGGGTTTTTCACAGAATGGCATCTGGGTGCCCAAAGGGAACATCTGTCAGCGAGCATTCCGGGAGAGCCGATAACGAGCAGCAAGCTTCTTATTATCTAACCTTGGGAGCCATAGCATACGGCTCCAAACAAACATATTATCTTGGGGACTTGGTAGAGTGCTTGCCTAGCGTGTAAGATGGCTTAGAATTGAAAAACAGAAACAAACAAACAAACAACAAAACTTCAAACATCTTATCCTGGAGAACAGCTTATCTCTGCAGGCATCTTTCTTTCTCAGGTGATCTTCTGTGCTGCTGAGCACTGGGAACAGTCTCTATCAGCTGGATTTGGGGGGGGGGGTAAGTGGGAGCAAAGAAGGGGAGAAACAGCATGTGAGATCATGGGTAAGGAGTTAGGTTTAGTGGAGCTAACACAGGATATAAAATGAGATTGGGAGATGGAGGGTTGGGGAGTACTGCAGACAAATCTCACCTGTTCCCTTCACTGGCTCAGTGTGTGTTGGTGTGGATAAGACAGAAAGGTCACAGAGTTTCCACAAATGCTTTTGTCTACTATTTGTCGCGTATAATTCTAATGAAGATTGCCCTACCAGCTAGACTTAAACTAGTTCAGTTCTTTATCACGCAGGTGTCGCTTTGCATCTGTGGCCTCCTGTGATGTTGAGCAGGGGCTCTATGCCTTTCCTCTGGACTCGGTTCAGAAATGCTCCAGTGTTAGCTGCTGCCTTTGCTTGTGTCCCATTCAGGTTGACGGAGCTTGGCGAAGGGCCAGTGAGCTGTGCTTGATTAGGGAGGTGACTCAGGACTCCCATTGTGTAGCCCTCACTGGTGCTTGGATGGAGCACTAGGGATGCTGGATTTGATACCTCCCATTCTGTCTCAGGGCCTGGCTACCCTGCCAGGGAAGAAGCCCTTAGGGTGCTTCATGAATGTTTATAACTGCCAGCAGGAAGCATTCATCCTTAAGGTGGAGGCAAGGAGGAGGAGTTTTCTTCTTTTTCTCTTTAACCTTTCAAAGAGCATGCTGGTTTCTTTAAAACAGTTAACCCAGACACCAAGGTTTTGATTTCTTGTCTCTGTATGGACTTACATTTCTTCCAGGAAGGGGGGTTTCATTTTACTGTTAATAGCAATATTTAGGGCAAGAATCTGCTTACTCGTTTTTCTGATGCTGAGATGCCAGGCTTGGCACACTCTGGGCAGGTAGAGGACACCCCCACAGTCTCTTCAGTGTCCTCTACTGTCTGCCATTGCATCCCTGTGTGTCCCTCAAAGCCCACTTCACATGGTTGGTCTTCCTCACAGCTCCCTCGAAGCCGGTTTCCCTCAGTTAAAGCCTCCTAGAAGACTGCATGGATCATTAATGGACCCTGGGCTGAAAACCAGGGCATTTCAGAGCGTGTCCCACTCTCCCATCTGCGTGACCTTAGTTAAGTCTTTGCAATCCCCTGGTTCCAACTTCTCTAGATTTAAAAAAAAAAAAAAAGAGAGAGAGAGAGACTGAGCTCTTTAGTTTCTTCCTTTTGACCTTAGAGTTTACAGTGGATATAATTTTATAGAATTCTGGCAACTTGCCAGGTTCATTTGCGTTCAATCCCTCCCAATAACCTTGAGTCTTCTTGTTCATAAGATGCCATCTCCAGACAACGTGGAAATGAATGTTATTACTGAAAACATGGATTGGACTCTCCTTTTCCTGCCCTGCCCCTTATCTCTCACATTTCATCTGGTAAGTAGGCTCACTCTGTTCTTCCAAGCTCTTGATGCTCTGAAATCTCCTCTTAGGATAAAGCACAGCAAAATGGAAGCAACTGTCTGAAGCCTGAACTTCAAACACTCTATTAATGCAACACGCAACACACCAATCCCAGCAGAATGCCTGCAGACTGATTTGGTTCTCCTTTGATGAGACTTAGATGCAAGGCAATGACTACCCTCTTGGAGGGAGGCGTGATTAGCTGGAGGGCTGTGGAGTCCCTGCTAGCTCTATCACCAGAGTATGAAGAACAGCCCCAAGGACGAGTGCTCAGCCCTGGGAGTCGCTATTTTGCTCACTTCAACATTGCGAGAGGTTCTGTTGAGCTATAAAGATTATAGAAGCAGTCTTGAGGGAGATGGACATGATTTGGCTTGAAAATCAGAAAACATTAGAGATTTCTAAAGCTATTTTTATGTTCTGTATGTTTGGGGGAAGACACCTTTGTGGTTAGCCAGTGGTCATCGCACGCTCCCTAACTGTGCAAGATGTTCCACAACCACTGCTTTCTGCTTTGGGCATCCGCCTTATACTCCCAGCTCCCAGGCATCTTTTCCTGTTCTTCCCATTGCTTGGGATGCATAGGCCCAAATGGTCACCATCATCATTGCATTCACTCTTTGGGGCCAAATGATGGGCCTTGAAGTCTGAATAATTTAGGATGAAATCCCAGTTTTCTTCTTCTAAGGAAGGTTGTCTAATTTCTCTGAATGCCTCTAATTTTCTTATTTGTAATCTGAAGCTAATAATTCCTGCCCTACAGGGTTGTAGTGAGAATTGCCTGTGACCGCAGGAGACTTAACAGCACTGAACATGGTATCTAGCATCCGTGGGGCCCACTGAGCAGTATTTACTGTCCTTTTCTTTATGCTTATCTCCTATAGGACATGATAGAGCTGCTTTGGGTTGGCTTGTCCTCAAAGGGTTAGTGTTTTGGAAGTCTGGTCCCTAGTCTGAAGATGTTAAGAGGTCATTGGGAGCAGCAGTCCTAGAAGGAACTAGTCTTACAGTCTTAATACTAGTCTTGAAGAGTACCCTAGTCCCTCAGAGAGTAAGTTACTATAAACAAACAAAACTCATGTCTCTTTGGTCAATGGCTTCTTACTTCGCCATGTGACCAGCCCCTCAGTTCACTTTCCTGTGCACCCCTCTCCACAAAGACATCTGCAGTATTATGATGGCTCTCTCTAGAGTCCAAACAGATGGGGCCAGCCTGTCTTAGACTTCCAATATTTCAAACTATAAACTGAATCAATTTATTTGGGTATTATAAAATACCCAGCCTTGAATATTTTGTTATGTAACAGAAATGGAAGGATATACCATTAACAGTGTTACATTTATGTAAACATATAATTTATCCCACTGGTTGAAATTTATCCCATTAAACCAATAGCTTCTTGAGGGTAGGAATTAGTTCAGGATCCTTTGTTTTCAATGTTGGAAATCCACTGGCTTTCAGTGTTAAGCACAGAGATTTCAGCAAAGCCAACTCCATATATTTGGTTCAGATGAATTGAATTGAACTGAACTGAACTGAATTGAATTGACTACTTTATTTTACTTACCTTTACCTTCTGATTTTTATCCAACAAATACAAGAAAAAGTCACTCATGCAGAAAACAGGACAGAACATCTTATATTTTAAGTTTAAAGCACTATTTTATCAAGAGTGCAGCTTTGGGGTTGTGTATGTTCTAGAACGTGGGGAGGAGATTGAAAGTGTGACCTTTGTATGTGCCTTCAGTATTTAGTGCTCTACAGGGTGCTTGCTGAATATTTAAGTATGTTTTTATTCACCATAAAAGCTCATAGAGTGACAGATCTTGGAGCAGAAAGGTAACTCAATAATGCATGTCATCTCAGACAAATGCAGGAGAAAGCCTGCTTAATGTTATAGCTGCCTTAACTACTCAGTCCCATCCCGACATCCTTCACAAGGGCAGCTCTGCAGTGTGGGCTTTCTTCCTGTGAGGGGCCCTGATGTGGGGAGAGGCCCTATAAGCCAGAGTAAGCTCCACTCCAGCAAATTCTCTATATTCTGTTAACAAGTGATCCACCCAGTGAGGAAGTTGTCCTATGAGCTGGCTTTGGCTTCTGTGTTAGTGACACTAGTAAGACAGATAGAGCTTAGGAAAGCTGGGTCAGCACCAATGTCTGGTAAAGTACACTGGCTAGGGCCAGTTGCCTGGGTTTATCTCCAGCCCCACATCCTGCTTGCTTGTGACCTTGGGCACATTACTAAATTTCATCAAGTCTTGATTTCTCTGATTTCTCCATCAGTAACTTGGAGGTGATAGTGTGCCAACCTTCTAAGTCTATAATAAAGGTCACAGGACAGATCTAGAACTCTGCTTGGGATAGCAGTGGTAGTTGGAACAATGTTGTCACTTTACTGGAGATGTAAGGCCTGCTCTGTAGCTTGTGTTTCTTACATATCTCAGCTTGGCATCGTCTCCTCCCTTCACTAAGAAAGGACTCCACAGATGGAAAGGATACCATTTTCAGTGGTCCACGAAGGAGTCAAAGGTCAGCAAGACAACACTGAGGGGTAGAGGAGACAGATTTGAGGAAGGGGTAAGAGGAACACATGGTCATTTCATGCCTAGCTCAGGAAGGGCCAAAGTAGCCAAGACCCAGAGTCTAGGAGCCAGTTATGACTTAGAAGAGTAAGAGACACTCTTGGAAAAGAGGTTCATAGGATGTCAGAGAACATTGAGACAGCACATAGAGATGTCCACAACGTGTTGGTAAAAGGTTCAAGTAGAGCTTTACACTGAACACCAGGAAAGCCAGTACAGCCAGAACGCTTACTGCAAAGTGCTTGGCGTATAGCCCAGATCCAGAAGTAAACACTTCACTGGTTTGGGGCTTTGAGGTCTCTGTTTCCAGTACTCTGTGTCATTTTACTTTGACAATAGTTATAGACCATGTGAAATGAATGATGATATTGTTTTAATAAAACTTTATTTACAAAATAGTTGAAGGAATTGCTTGTCCTTGTTCCAGAGCTGTGCTTTGAACATGGTAGGTACACAATGAATATTTTTGGGTTAATTTACTAGTTCCAGGAACACAAATCTCTCTCTCTCTCTCTCTCTCTCTCTCTCTCTCTCTCTCTCTCTCTCTCTCTCTCTCCCTCTCTCTCTCCCTCCTGCCCCTCTCTCCCTCTCTCTTTCTCTGTGGTTGTTGTTGGGACTTGAACCTAGGACCTTTTACATGCTAAGTTATCACTTGACCGTAGAGACCTACACTCCAAATTCATGCAGGTTTCATATATACTTGTGCTAAATTATTTGAAGTGCAAACAACTTTTATTAATGATACACAAAGATATCCACAAAGACAGATCAGAGTAAGGGTGCTTGGTTTAATTATTGTAGCCATGATATAAAACGAGCTAGAACTGCAAATTATCTGGCTTTAAACTTTTTTTCAACTGAGTCTTAGGCCATTGGCAAAATAATTGCAGTGATGAACTTCAGTGTCAGGTGATGAGAGAACCAGCAGATTTTACCCCACCCAAGGGCCAGGCGGGAGGTATTGGCTTCCAGAAGAGCACTCTGCGAGTGCCCAGGGACCCTGCATGGCACTCACTTCAGGTCCAGAAAATTGACTGCAAACACATTAAATAATTAAGAAACAGAACAAGAGTATGCATAGCGTCCCTTGTGAAGAGCTGGTCAGTGCGAGGAAATGGAACATTTCCAGTGGGAGGAAATGGAACAGTAGATGGG
This sequence comes from Arvicanthis niloticus, assembly GCF_011762505.2. Taxonomy (NCBI): domain Eukaryota; kingdom Metazoa; phylum Chordata; class Mammalia; order Rodentia; family Muridae; genus Arvicanthis; species Arvicanthis niloticus. The sequence goes on along the minus strand of NC_047675.1, from coordinate 20,934,003 downwards.
GAATTGGAACCATGTGAAGACGAGTTCATTTTGCAGTCAGGAAACTAGTCAGAGAAAATGGGGGAGAAAGAAAGGATGAGGGAAAGAGAGGGAGAGAAAGAGGGAGAGGGAGAGGAAAGGGACAGGGAGAGGGAGAGGGCTCCTTTCTTCGAAACAACCACATAGTAGGGCAAGTTGAAAGTTGTGGCTGCAACACTAAACCTGCACTGTTAATTCCTTAGCTACTCTCCCAAGGACAATTCTGAGCTCTGTCAAGAAATGGGAAGCTAACTTGAAGAGGAAGCTTGCAATTGATCACAAGATGCAATAAGTTTTTTTGTTCCCAAGAGCAATGTGTAAGGGGATTGCAGAAGTCCAGGGTTGCTGACGGATCTGGTAGTATGACATATCTATGGTTCGGTGATGACAGCAGCTGCCTTTTTGCACATATGTGTAGATATACATGTATATTTGTGCTCTGTACATATGCACCTATAGCTGTATTATATATGGACAAATTTTTATATATACTCAGCTGGGTTGCTAGCAGATATTGCACTATCTGAATCTGCCTTGTCTCTCATGTAAGTCAGCGCAAGTTCACCTGAAGCATGAGGACAATTCTTTATTTAGTTCTAGAGTTTAGACAATACTGGGGATGGCAAAAACCAAAGGGATGCTATATTTTAGAAATCAAGATTTCTTTAAATTTTTTTTTTTTAAGAAAGCATCCATGTCTGTGGGTGACTTCCCAATCTGGCAATGCGTGCTGGTCCTGATTAGGGACTGTTGACACTGCTTTACTCCTAACATGCTCTCTACAGTTTAGGTAGGCTCGATGGGGTTCACTTCCCAGCCTGGCAGCACTGATGTCCTAAACCAGTCTGATGCACTCAAACCAGTCTTCTCCACAGATCAAGTTCAATTCGAATAGAACTTGCCTAGGGCTCCCCAATCCTGAAAGACAAGCAGCATAAGCTTGCTGGTCTGGTAATGGGGCTTTTTATCACCTCCACCAGATGGCCGCCTCCTCTTCTCCCACTTTTTATCACTTCCAGCCTCATTCTCTACCATGCCACATGTCCTACCCTCTCATTCCCCTTGCCTTCATCTGGCCATTACACACGTCCTTTCCATCGACTTAACCACCTGGTAGATTCTACACAAGCTTTGGAACCCAGCCCATTTGTTCTTCTGTGTGGAGCATGGCTGATCTTCAAAACATCTCATACTTCTGTGGTTCTCAGGGTCTCTGCTTTCGTGGTGTGCTACCTCTTTCTTCTATCTGGACATGGGTTTTGCAGGCATCTTATTCAAATCCTAGCTCTTCTGTTTTCTGTGTATCTTTCTTTAGAAACTTAGCCTTTAAGTCTTAAAAAAAAATGAAGATGTTCAGAGGGTCCAGTCATAGGATTGTTGGAGGTCTTGGTTCAGGTAGGTGTGTGTTGGGGGGGGGGGGGCTATTTATCACAGAGTCTAGAATAAAGCATTTATTCCATAGATTTTTTTTTTCTTTCTTTTTGAAGAACTTTTCTTCTTATTCTCCTTAGCTAGAGATTGTGGAAGTCCAGAATATGACAAATATCTTGGCTACTCGAATGCTCTCATAGTGCATGTCTAGCCCTGAGTTTCTGCTATTGCTGATGAAAACATAGCCCAATGGAAAGACAGAAGATGTACCTGTTTGACTGAAGGGCGTGGTGAATGAGTTTGGGCCCAAGAGTTCACACCTAGTTGTATACACTCAGGATGTTTTCATAGCCTCGAGCTAGTTTCGTTCTTTGGAAAGAACTGAGGAGCATCACCTAGGCTTTGTGGACTGGGTATGGAAATGGAAATAGGAGACAAATATACAATACAGTACAACACAACACAACACAACACAATACAATACAATTCAAAGGGCAGCATTGCTAAGAGGTGAGAGGAGCTTTAATAACGGAAAGGGGAAAACCGCAAAACTCACATCAGATGTCAGATTATGGCTGAGATCATTTTTCTAAGTCTTATTTCCAGGTGTGAATGGGGAGAATGAAGAGATGCCTTTGTGAGCACCACTGTCTAACATGGCCCTTCCATCACTCCACTGGGAGAGATTTTCACAAGTGGAGTGGCCCTGACTGCACAAATGTATTCTGCAGCATTTTTCCAGGAGCTAGTCCAAAATCCAGTTCCCGAGTATGATCTCAAGAGCTCTGACTGGCATTTTCGGAGTCAGGTTTGTCTCAGAATCACAGTTCTATGACCTTCAGGGCATCCTTGTCTCTGGGTCATCTCTGCTAAAAACGAACAGAAATAGTTTGAACACCCACCTCATAAAGCTACTAGGAGCAAGCTTAACTGGATAACAAAATGGTACGTGTGTAGTACAGTGCCTGATGCCAACTCTAATGGATCCTTTCCCTGTGGTGCAGCACAGCACATTGCTATAAAGAGGAAGGAAGAACCAATCTGAACTCCAACTGGGTCCCTTGTGTGTTCAATCCAGAGGCTGAGCCTGTTGGCCCAAAGAAACATGTTTCCTTTCCAGTTTGCTTGTCAGTTGTCAGCACATCCCAGAACTAGGAAAATATCAGAGGGAATTATTGACTGATTTATTGATTTAATCAGATACATTTACACAAATTACGGTCCATAAAATAATAGGCTCCCTGTAATCTTGCATAAGGCAGTGCTTCCGTGGAGCTGACGATGGAAAATACCATCATCCCTGTAGGTAGGATCCAGAGGAGCAAAGATGGCCCAAAATGGGATGAACTAAGACAAATGTAAGAAAGGCAGAGGAAGGGATTTCTTCAGAAAACATTTTTCAAATGCTAGAGATTGAGGCCAGAAAGTCCTCCGCCATCAAGCTACGCTCATCAAACCTAGAAATGTTTCCTAAGTCAAATGTGTAAAGAAAAGAGAAGGCAGGAGAGAGCTCGGGGCAGGTGAGGAACACTGAATAACATTACCTTCAAAGCAATAAGAAGCCTTTCAAAGTTTTTGAGCAAGGAAATGAGATAGTCCAGAGCTTTGCTTCAGGAAGATAACTCTGGCAAGAAGGTGAGAATGGATTACCTTGGGAGGGGGCAGAACTAGTGGAGACAAGAACATGCTTATGGTTTATTGCTTTTCTCTGGACAAGAGGTGATAAAGGCTGTGGGTAGGCGCAGGAAAGAACAAATGGCAGACACAGTGTGGCTCTCAGACTGCAGGAACTGTCCTGACTGGGAGAAGGAAAGGGAGAGTGAAGGATGACTCAGGCTTTTAGCCTGCAGAAAGTGGAAGTGTGTGAGTTGGCTAATGTAACATGCAGGGAATAAGGATAGCAGTCATTATCAAGAAGCGCTCATTTATTCCTGGTGCAAATGTATGGGTGTATATGCAGAGTTATGTGCATTTTGCATAGTATATATTACTAACATAATGTGTACACATATATGTATCTCATACCAATATACATATACACATGTAATGCACAGCACATATACACACATAGATCTATACATATATACTCACAGAGACACATACCCATACACATACACAGAGGTATATATAAACATATGTACTTAGACATACAACTACACACACACACATATACAGATATGCAAATTCATAAAACACATATACACAGAGACATATAATCATACGCACATTGTATATGGCCATATATACACACACAGCATACTAAATTTACCTTAACTCTATATGAAATGGGGTACTTTGAAGTGAGGGTATCAGGCTCTCTGACCTCATCTGAGCACTGGCCGGGGAGGAAATTTATGGCTCTGAGAAGACATGTTAGTATGATTAACAGTAGCAGCTTCAGCGACTGAGTATTTGTATATCCACACTTTGTACATCTTCTTTGGCTTGTCTTCACAGCAGTCTGTGAGGTGGATACAGTAAAGGACAAGTTCCCAAGCCATTCTCAATTTCCTCCTCCCATTCCTCAGGTAAAAACTGCCCTTGTAACTAGGGGTCACCATAAAACCCAGACCTAGACATATATGGGAGAGTTATAGGTAAGATGTCAGCTTCCTGTGAGAATGAACCGTGTTTAAGAGGTGAGGCTGGCAATTCCTCTGTGCCCCTGTCTGTGGTTTAACCATGGCAGGTGTGATAACCAAAGCTCCATTTTCAACCATAGATGACGGGCACAAAGATGGAAAGCCAAGGGCTTTAGATGTCAGGAGCAGGGAACAGAAAAAGTGTGGCCTCAAGTGCAATGCTGGTTACTGTACCAGTCTTGTGTTAAGATTTTTTTTTTTTTTTTTTTTTTTTTTTTTTTTTTTTTTTTTTTTGCAACTGCAAGCTCTCTTTTCTGTTTCTTGTAGACAAATACACCCTGGTGTTTGGTTTCTTGCCCAAGGTCAAGCAAGGAAATGGTGGAGCTGGGATTTTAACTGAAGTTAATCAAAATTGTGTTATTAGCTACTTGTGATAGATAAGAAGAAAGGTATTTGGTCCTTGTCCCTGATGGGGACTCCTGGCATAGAGTTACTAGCTCTTGGAATTTTCTGAGTAGTAAGGATCGCAGGAATATGCTTTGTTTTAATGAAGCCCTTTTTACAGAGCCACTAGAACACGGATGGGGGATATTCAGCAGAAATAGCTCACCTTGATTTGAAGCTTGGAACATTCATCTTTCGCTGCCCCCATCTTCTCTGGACAACATGGAAAGTGTGAAAATTGAATTAATCATCAATCTTTAATAATTTAAATTATAGCATCTGTATAAGAAAACCCCTTAATTGACCCCATAAACCCCCAAATGATGACTTCAGTGAACCTTTGAGTTGGTACATATAGTCACATGCTGGAAAGGTAACCATCTAAGACTCCAAAGAGTAGAGACTCCTGCACTTGGACTCTTCTAGACTTTGCCTTACCTTTCATCTGGCTGCTCCCATATCTTCCTTATAACAAACCAGGAACTGCATGTGGAGTGCCTCCTTGGGTTCTATGAGATCTCTTGGCAATGTAGAACCTGAGGAAGAGGTTGTGGGAAGTCTTAATTTCTATCTATTGTCAGAAGTATAGCTGGCCTGGAACCTGTTGTTATTATCTTAAGTAGGGACATTCTGTAAGGCTAAGTCCCTTAATTGTAGAGTGCAATACTAACTTCATGCAAAAGTGACAGAACTGAGTTGTGGTTTTTGACACTGAATGTCAGAGAGTTGGGGAAATTGTGCAGGGAATAGTCCCCATATAACTGGTGTTAGGAATGATGTCAGAGAAAATAACATAACCCTACTACCACACTTTCTCTCTTCCCATATGCTGAAACTATATAGGGTATATTTTGTTATAATGAACACATGCTGTCCCACGGTGTTTACCTCTTTTTGTATCCACAGTGGAATGAACTTTAGATAAAAATATGTTTATGCACCTTTCTGCCTACACTCGGGTTGTTCATGATGCAAAGGAAGATCTGGTTCAATGTCTTAGCCTACTGACAGTTTTGTCTGAGCTAAGAATTTTTTTTCCATTTTCCAATGGTCAAAAGAAAATTGTTAAAGACTATTTTGTGACTTGGGAAAATTATATGAATTTAAATTCAATTTCTCTGACCATCCAGGTAATTACACTGGAACGCAGCCATGGCCAATCACTTCAAGTGTTGTCTGTGGCAACCTTTATGCTATAACCTCAGAACTGAATAGTTGTAGCAGATATTATACAGCTTGGAGAGCTTGAGATATTATTACCTGACTGTTGAGAGTGTGGGGCCTGGGAAGGATTAGGCAAATGGACCAACCATTGTCGATACAGGGAAGATTTCCCCACATAAGAGGAATATCCAAAGCTGAGTGTTCTCAAGAGTTTTTCCCCTTTAAAAGTAGATTTTTAAAAAAGACACAAGATTGGGATAAGGTATAGTTTTGAGACAGCTCAGGGGGACCCACCTGGACACTGGGTAGGTAGAAAGCACTGTTAAATTCTACTAAAAGCAATGCTGAAATGAATAATAAGTTTTCAGTGTATATAAACACTCTTTCTGATGAGCATTTTCCAGTAAGTGAGCAGAGACTTGGGTGTAAGATAGTTTAGATCCTTTGCAGCAGAAGCCACCTAGAGAAAAAGGACCACCAGCCTAATAGCCAACTTGTCTACCCTTATGTCAGTACCAGGAGTCTTCAACACTCTACAAATATCTTGAGACAGGAATTTGCAGCTGCTCGTCTCAGCTATCGAAGACACAGTCCATGCTAGGACTGTTTGAAAATGTTTATGCCGGAATTTTGTTTTCTTTTTTTTCCTTTAAAAAATGTTTCTGCGTTGATGAACCATTTCTACTTTGAACAAAGGGTTATCACTTCCTCTAGTGAGGGAATTACTCTGATGGATGGCAGGACCATCAAGGGTTCAAAACAGAAGTCTATATGATGTGATTGAAAGATTCACACACACACACACACACACACACACACACACACACACACACACACCTTTTCAGGCTATATAGGCAGTTGCTTAGACTCCTTCAGTGAGTTGTTTGGGAGACACTTCCTGTTCTACCTCCCATAGTGTTGTAACACCAAGTTCAACAGTGACCCTAAAGCCGTCTTCCTTTGCCTACATAGACTAGTGTGGGTGGAGGTAGTAACACGAAGAAAGCAGAGACAGCAGAAGACAGTGGAAAGGTAACAAGGGAAAAGATAACGACGTCTATGTGTGTATCTTGAGTAAGCAACAGAGCAGGGCAGTAGAGTCCACAGTGACTGAAACCTACAGGCAGCTGAAGACCCTGCAGGCAGTGCTCAACACTACCTGGTATTGCCTGGTTTCCAATCCCCTGTGCTGGGCTCCTTTCTTCTGAGCCCCAGGCCCTGGCTTCCCAGTGCAAGAGGTACCTGCCTCTTGACTATTGAAGAAATGATATAGTGGAGGCCTTAGCCTGGCTGCTGGACTGCTAAGGAAATGGCTACCTCCCTAGGCAACACCCACAGGCCTGAGTCTTTTGGGAAGTACTATGTGGAGTGACTACAGCAGACAGCATGCTGATTCTCTGTGGGGATCCTGTCTCTTGGGGTCCTGTTTCTGTAAGAGTGGATGTCTGCAGTTGTGTGATTACAGCTGTACCCAGCATTTGGTTCCCAATGGATCTCTGGGGTCCTCCATTCTGAGCAATATCAGGTGCCCAGGATGTCCAGAGCAGAAAGAATGAGGTGGGAGTAGAGAGCTGATGAGAACTGATAAAAGGCTGCAAGGAGCCAGGGAACAGAACCCCAGGCTATGGTCATCAGAAGAGTTTCTAGGGCTGTCTTGTCTTTAGTGCGAAGGGTCACAGCTCTGGGGCTGACAGCTGCCATACTGGCTGAGGTCATGGGTCAAAGGGTCCCCAGGCCAGTAGGTTACTGGATGTTGTTCCATCCAGGAAAACACTAAGGGAAACACTGCCAGAGACCAGCATGTGAAAAAGTTTTTGCACACTCACAGTTTATATCCAGGCAGATCAAAGGGACACCAACCTGCTGACTGGTGACAGTTTGGGCCATTTGTTAAGTTTAGTGATCTTTGTCTCGTGAATCTGCTTTGTTACTTATGCATGAGAGATGGAACTGCATGCTTCCATGCATTTGAATTCCACACAAATGGAGAGAACAGATCAAGACTTCTTTCTAATTTTCTTGTTCCAGGGATGGAACTTGTAACCTTGTGCATGAGGAACACATGCTCCAATGCCAAGCAAAACCCTAGCCCTGTGAATTCTTTTAATGTACATTATATAATTCTGAGTCAAGTAGTACCTGAAAACCCTGATTGGTCTTTTAATGAAGGCCCCCAGACTCTTTCACATATTGGTTGCCACCTGACGCTGTCATGTGCTTGTAGAATTCTGTGTGCAGTTGACACAACCCTCTCAGATTCTGGATCTGACATGCATGTCTTTTAGTTCTCATGGAACCCATGTATATTGCACACATGTCTATGGCAGTGGGAAACCACTGCTTTTATGATCTTGTCTTAAGACCTAGGAAGAATTTGTAAGAAGTGGAAGATATGTATAAACAAACAACTTGGAATTCCAGAAAGATGAGTGGGAATAACTTTTCTTGATATCTGTGTGTGTTTGTTTATAATATAAATATAAACATAATATAATATAAATATAATATAAAGGAATAATAAATAATGTTTATTGATTATCCATTATGGCTTCAGCCCTAAGCTACATGTTTAAACTAAGAAACTTAACAGGGGAAAGAAAAGGAAAGTATGAATACTCACTGCTGCTTCCAGTAATGTGAGAGACCCTGTCTCAAAAGACACAGTGGGGAGTGACAGGGGGCCTGCCATCAAAGTCTGGCTTCTAATGTGCAAATATACACACAAGTAAGTCCTTGAATAAATTCTAAAATGTATATATGGCATCACTATCCTGTTATATACCTATAATTTACCAAAACTGATTTACCAAACCAAAAGCAATCCTTCATTCGTACAAAAAAATTAAAGGTTCTTTCTTAGATAACCCAGAGAAGGAATTTAAAAACTGAAATGGGAAACCATTTTAGGAAATAACAGTAACAAAGTATTTTTTATGAGAATCTGCAGGACATGGCCTGTTATGTGTCTGCAGCTCCAAATTTATGTGCCAAGTCCTGATCAATCCTCGACACTCCAGAATGATCTTATTTGGAGATAGGGCAGTCAAGATGGAATGAAGAGTTGGCAATCCAGTATGACTGGTGTCCTTATGAAAGGGAGGGATTTTACTCCCTCCCTCTCTCTTCCCACATCCACCTTCTCATCACTTTTGAGTGTTTTTCCTGGGAAACATGAATAAATATCTGTCCAGGAGTCTAGATAATGCACCAGGAATAGATCAAAGCTAGAATTCCTCAGGTCTAACTTGGTGAATCAATGAGTTTATTATGGTTATTATGGTACCTAATAGAAACCTGGGTGAGGAGTTACAGGAGCTTGGGTGACTCTAAGGCAGCTGTGCCACTGAAAAGCCTGCCCCAGCATGAGTGACAGCCCATGGAAGCTCCATCCCAGCCCCACCAGAGAGTCTTGGGTCTTGCTTTTATAACTTTGGAGGTTTCATGGGTCTTCCAAGTTTCCTGAGCTTCTCTGGTCTCTTCAGGTGGTAATAATGTTTCCATTCACAGGAAATAGCCACACCAATGGTTCTCACCTTTCCTAATGTTGTCATCTTTTAATACAGTTCCTCACATTGTAGTGACCCCTAACTAAAAAATTAGTTTCCTTGCTACTTCATAACTGTAATTTTACTATTGTTGTGAATTGTAATGTAAGTAACCATGTTTTCCAATGGTCTAAAGAGACTCCTGTGAAAGGGTCATTCAACCCCCAACGGTGTCTCGACCCAGAGCTTGAGAACAGCTGATCTACACAGTAACTATGAGAAGATGAGAGAGCAAAGATTGCTTCTACCAGCAGAGGGATGCTTAAAAGGTATGGCGTTGCCACACCTTCATCTTGGGCTTCTAGCTTCCAGAACACTCAGGTAATAAATTTCTGTTGTGTAAGTCGCCTAGCCTGTGGTATTTCATGATAGAAATTTTAAGAAACGAATTAATTTCGAGTTAAAGCCATATATGGAGAAAAAACTATTTCCAATTCTCCTTTGTGGGTTTTCAGTCTCATTGATAAACTAAAACATGGACTTGAGAGGAAGTTTGAGGTCAAATGCGTCACTGTTTGAGAGAAAAGCAACAGGGGAAGCAAGCTGCTCAGAGGAGGAAGACAGGGAAGAGATGGGGAAGAGAATGAAACCCATAGGCTTTGTAACCAGCCACAGAGAAGACATCGGGGATGGAGCAACTTGAGGGGAGAGGGGAGAATAAGAGGGAGGAGGGAATGGAGGGAGAGAGAGAGAGAGAGAGAGAGAGAGAGAGAGAGAGAGAGAGAGAAGAAGGAGGAGGAGAAGGAGGAGGAGGAGGAGGAGGAGGAGGAGGAGGAGGAGGAGGAGGAGGAGGAGGAGGAGGAGGAGGGAAGGGGGAGGAAGCGAGAAGGGGAGGAGGAGGGTAAGGGAGAGAGAGAAATGGAGGGGGAGGGGCAGTGGGAGGGAGAGGGACAAAAGCCCAGATAGAAAATGTAACTTGTATCTAAGTAACTCAGGAAAGCCTACAGACCACAGTACTGCATAATGGAGGCTTTCCAGGTGACTATTGAAGCTGGAGCTTCTGGGATGGACAAGTACATTACCTCAGGAAGGGGAGTCATTATTCTTCCATCTCTTTAGCATGGTTTTAGGTGAGTCAGGTTTTGGTAGGATCCGGTGTGATATAGAGGTTGGTGGCAGAGATGGATTCCTGGTGATTGACAAGCTGAGCTGGATTGACTCTTGAGGAGATCATAGCATATAATGTTTTAATCTTGGAACAGATCAGAATGTCATGTCTTCAACCCAGGGCCAGAGGTAGATTTTATTTCTTTAATTTCCTCAATGGAGCCTTGATATACATCCTCAATGGCCTCTCAGGCTACTGTGCTTTTAATTATTAAGAACTGAGATCCTAAAAATAATTTAGGAAATGGGCTGAAATTGGGGAATAGATAACCCATGTTTACCAGGAAGAACCAGATTTTTTTCAGTTCCAAAGCTATTTTCTGGAAGATCTAAGTGTCTGGACTGAAGTTCAGGCCACATCCTCCTACATGGACTTCGGGTAGTACTGCTTTTGGGCACAGGAGGTAAGAAATCAGACATTCCTGGGATAGTCCTGGCCTCTGAGATGATGGAACCAAGGGCATTTTCTGCTTTGGACAAAGACAAGAACTGACCCCGTTTGGGAGTCACTGAACTGCATAGTCAATTTCTCTCTTGTCTTCATAAAAACCACTGCCTTAAATAACAAGGCAAGCAAGAATCAGGAAAATGAATTAAGTATCATATTTACAAAAATCCAGAAATACCAGAATGCAATTATTTGTAATGACACAGGTGGGAAATGATTATAAAATAGATTGATAGTGCTGATCAAAAGTCCAATATCATTCGATAACATAACAAGGAAAGGTGAAATGCATATTCACAAAAGCTGAAAGGGGAACCAACACGGTAAAGGAGATTTCAAAACGGTAAGAAATACGTTGATTCAGTTGTAGACAGATGTAAATGATAGGAATTTTTGGTCAGTAGTAACTTTTAGAAGTAAATTATCTAAATAAACTGATTTCTTTATCAGAATTTAGAAAAAAAAAAAAAAAAAAAAAAAAGAACCAGAAATGGCCTCCCAAGGATAGTACCAAGGATAAACTCTGCAGCTTTGAAAGAGCAGTAAGTTTCAAAAGTTCCAGCACTGGTTAGCATATTGAGACACTTTCTTAATGTGGCAAAGTGTATCCTAAAAGTCATGAGCATCATTACTGGGGCAATTAACCTTCTGATTACAGGCAAGGGCTGGTTAACAGTGTTATACCACTGTCGTTTTCACTGAGAATTATACAAGGTGGAGCCTTGAATTCAAACAGACAGGAGAAAGAAACCAACAGAAAAGCTTGAATGAGAGAGTGACATGGCTGGCTATACATCTGATGAGCTGATTTCAGGGCTCACTTGAAAAAAATACACTAAGATTGTGAGAAAATACAAAGATACATAAGAATCAGTCTTATCAGGTATAAGGACGTACAAAAATGTACTAAGGCAAGACACTATATAAAACAGATGCTCAAGGACCAATAATATAATAGATACAATTCTGTGATGATTCAAAACATGACAAAGAAGACATCACAAATTAGAGGATAATTCAGTAAATGGAAGTGGAAAATTTGTGTCACCACTTGGAAATATTCCAGTTGTCAAGTCTTTGTACTGGCTGGTGTTTTGTCAGCTCAACAGGAGGTAGCGTCATCTGAGACAAGAGGACCTTCAGTGAGGGATTGCATCCATCACATTACCTATAAGAAGGCACTTGGCTCATTTTCTTCTTTAGTGATTAATGTGGGAGGACCCAGCTCACTATGGGTGGTGCCACCCCTGGGCAGGTGGGTTTAGTTATGTAAGAAAGCAAGCAGAGCAACCTATGAGAAGCAAGCCAGTAAGCAACATTTCTCCATGGCTTCTGCTTCAGTTCCTACCAGGTTCCTGCCCAAGTTCTTGCCCTGATTTCCTCAATGAATGATGGTGGTGGGAATGTCTAAGTAAAATAAACTCTTTCCTTCTTAAGTTGATTTTGCTCATGGTGTTTATCACAGCAGTAGAGAACAAACTAGGACAGGTTGGAGTGTTAACTATGGCTATGAAAGTATATAAAGGAAACATGGAAGAATCTTCTAGAAGCTACTTTAGAAAAGATTGACAGCAGAGATATCATAAACAATGGTGATATGTGTGGATTTGAGTTGAGGGTACCAGCTGAGGTTTCCGGTTGTTGTGTCCCAGGACAGAGAATTGAACCAGACACTTATAGTATAGAAACAGAGACACTTTGTAAAGAAAAAGGAAAGGTACTCCTGCGTTTGGGAGTGGGTGAGTGAGCTAGGGAAAGGCATATATCCAAGACCAGGAGCCCTATAGATGGGTTGCATAGTACCCGTCTCCAAGTTGTATACAGGGATCTTTTTCTCAGGTGTACTTTGTTATATGTTAGTCAGGTTCAACATATTAAATTTAATAGAGTGGCTTACACACTGTGGTCCAGCTAGTTCAACAATGGCTGTCTCCTGAAAAGAAACCAAGAGTTCAATAGTTGTTTAGTCCATGGTTGTGGATATCTTATCTGGTCTTCAGTAAATGCTGGGATCCTGAAGAAGAAGGCTCTAATACCAGTGAAGGAATGCCTCAGCAGCTGGTATAAGACCATGCCAATGAGAGTGAGGGAAAGCAGGCAAACGGCAAAAGTTCTCCCCCGACTCCCATGTCCTTTATATTGGCTGCCACAAGAAGGTGTGGCCCAGAGTTCAGGAAGGGCTTCTGACATCAAATGATCCAATCAAGAAGAACTCCTCACAGGGTGTCTAGCTTCTTGAGCTTTTAGTTAATGTCAGATATGAACAAGTTGACAAGCAAGAATAGCCAACGAAACTGGGCTCATTCATATTTTAATCTTGGTATCTGTCTCTACATATCCCTAGTCTCCTGTCAGAAACAGAGCCTGGACCTTGCTATCCCACTGTAACAGTAAATAAAAACCTGAACACATTGAAAAAAAAAAATCAACAACTCTTCTTAGATTCTCAGAGAATTAAGATCACTGGTCAAATCATTGCCTCTCCAAATCTGGGAAGACAGATGAGTTCAGTGAATCACAGCTCAGCAGCTTAAAGGATAAAAACCTCCAGAAACCAGTGCCAGTGGCTGGAGAATCTCTGTGAAAGATGTTTGAGAGTAAAATTTCTAAGGACACAGTAATGGGGAAGGGGAGCACTTTTTTTTTTCAACTCTTAACAAATAAACAGGCAAGTACATCTTTTTTTTCTCTTATAATTCAATAACGAGTTGAAATTTGGACAAAGAATATGAAAAGATGGCTGACATCACCAGCTATCCGGAAGTATGGCTGGGTGCCACAGTAAGCTGTCACTTCATACCAAGAAGGAAGACCTCAATATAAAAGACAAAAAACAAAACAAAAACAACCAGTTAGACAACTAACAAACAAAAGAGTTCATTTGATGAAACTTTGGAGAAATTAGAAGCTTCATTCAGTGCTGATCAGAGTATAGAATGCCTCAGCTATATAAGGCTATAAAGACAGAGAGTAGATCAATGTCTAGATCTAGGAATGGAAAGGGGGATCGGTGAGGGGAGCTAGAAGAGCGATGGAGAGGTAGGGGCTGATGGGTAAAGAGTGAGTCCTCCCTGCCCGCACCCTCACAGGGGTGGAGAGAGTGTTCTAAAGTTGATTGTGGTTAAGGCTGTACAACTCTGAATGCACTAAAATCCATGGCATTGTATATTTTAAATAAGTAAATTTTATGGTTTTGAATTATATTTATCAAAAACTAATTCTTTTTTATTACAAAAAAAAATCTCTATACAAACATCTGAAATCATCCTGGTGGAATAAAAGGATCTTTAGTGGTCACACTTCAGGAAACACAAGCAGTCTAAGTAGATGCAATGTAGGGGTATGCTTAACAAAACTATTTTGCATAAGAGTAATCATGAGAAAGCAAAGAACTCTGTAGCATGGCACTTCCATGGGACAAGGTAATATCAGTGCTCTTCATAGAAAAACAAAACAAATAACACAACAACAAAAAACCCACTACTCTTCTAGATGAAAAGAGAGGAAACGGATGTGTCAACTAAATTCAATGTATGATCATTGAGTGAATCTTAAACATTAAAAGCAAGGAACCCAACTCAGAAAGTCCTTTCCTATACTCACCTCTTATAGAGTATTGCTTCTTCCTTTTCTGTCAGTTTCAGTGTTTCAGGTCTCACACTGAGATGTATCTATCACTGTAGACTAGGGTGATAGATAAGACTTTTATGTCATTCTTCTACATGCAAATGTCTGGTTTTCCCAGCGCAATGAGAAGATGGTGTTGACAAACCAGTTTATAAGCTAATGTGGATGGGAGAACTCTAAGCAGGGCCCCTAGACGGAAAGCTGCAGACAATTAATGGCTTCTGAGGGAGGAGGATTAGTTTTCTCCAGGGATAGGCCAGCTAATTGGTTATTCAGTACCAAATGTTCAGTTCTTAAAACATACACACACATGAACAACACAAAGCAGACTCAACAGGTGGTATTTATTCATTTATACATCAATCTGTTTACATACAGGTGTAATAATATTTAAAGGGGCAGAGGCCATGATTGTGAAAGGGGAGGCAGGGGAAGGAATTGGGAAGAAAAGAAAGACAGGAGGAAATGATGTAAGTATAGTACAGACACACAAATAGTTTTTTTAAAAAATTAAGGTAAAAGAAACAATAATAGCACAGTCAGAAAAATGAAGAAAATCTGAATATAGACTAAATGTTTCAAAATTGTCGATGTGTAAATTTAAGTAAGATAATATTCTTTGTATATGAAAAAATGCTCTTGTTTTTAGTAAAAAAAAAAAAATGCACTTCTATGTTAGGGAATAAAGTGTCATGATGCTTGTCACCCATCTTAGCACACAATACAAAGTAAAAGTGACCAGTTAGCAATCAGTGAACCTCAAGTAGGTAAAAGTTATGTGTGTGTTCATTACTTGATTCTTCCAGTTTCCTATGGATTTTACATAGTTAAAACAGGAAGTTTGTCAGCTCTTTACCAGCAGGCTGGAGCTGGTGAGTGTCAATGGCCCAAAACAAACACACTGGTGCAGGAGTCTTGTCAAAGGAGGAACTCAACTTTATTGCATCAGCCTCTCACTTATATAAACTCAGAGCATAGGGAGGAGTAGTTTTGGTGGGGTGAGATGACATAGGGTGCAGGGAAGGGTGACAGAGGGTGTGGGGTGACTGACAGGGCCAATGGCAAAGCTCTACATCAGCAACAGCTGAGCAGAGGCGGGGCCAAGCAGGTCCTGATGAGTCACTCTGGTACAGAAATGACTAAGACAGGTCTCAAACTCGAGTCAGGCTCGGGTTTGTCCTCAAGGCCCAAACCAGGGCTGAAATGGGGCCCAACGAAAGTTGGTTAATGAATTTAAAGAAACAATTAGGAGAAGAACTGACTGAAGCAGTACTAGCTTTTGATGCCAGCAATAAGGTCATTGCCCCAGTCTGTGGCTTGAGGTATGCATTTCATTTAGTTATATTGATTATATATACATAATACTTAAAAATGATTACTTATCTATCAACAAGGCTGATATTAGAAACAAAACTTCCAAAGTCAAGCAAGGTTACAGAGAGAACATCTACATACTTCAGCTTGAGTGTAAGTTAGGCCTTTAGAAATAGCTTGTCAATACTTGATCAAGTTACTCTATGACTTAGCATTCTATTCTCTTTTATATATTGATAAAAATCTATATGATTATCTACAGGCGTGCACAGAGTCCTCTGTGCAGCCCTATGTCTCCTAGCCTCTATCGACAGCAATTGATGTGTCCTTCAATAGAAGAATGGATGAAGAAATTAAGATATTTTCACATAATAACATACAACAGAGCAGCATGGGCCAATTCTACAACATCTATCCAAGAAAAAGTTGTAAGAAGCCAAACACAAAGAAAAAATATGATTCTGTTGATCAAAGCTAAAACACTGAAATGTTATTTGTTATAGGTAAAAACTATGGCTTCCCTTAGGGCTGAGGCATAGGACTGAATCGGAGGGGGAGTGAGGGAGTTGGTAATCTGTTCATCTGAGTTTCTAGAGCCATGGGTAAGTTTGCTTTACAAAAATTCATTAATTAAAACAAATAACAATCCAGGGACAGAAAGATTGCTTAATGGTTAAGAGAACACGCGCACACACAAACATAAACACATGCCAACCAAATAAAAATAGTTCAGTTGGTTGTAGGTGTCTAATTCAGTGGATGCACAATGCAGGGATCCTGCCAGAAAGAATGTAGGCTCAGATTTTTCAGTCTACCTCTTCCATCCAGCCTCTAACATGTTCAGGATGTGCGATCCTTCCATGTTTTAGTTGATAGGCACTAATAGACTCTTGCTGGGACATGGCATTTATCTCCTTCTCATTTGTACCATTCAAATGAAGTTAAAATACTGACACCCTGTTGGCACAGAGGCAAGCTAGTTCCAAAGTGTCCCATTTTCTCTTGCTATTCAGCATTCAGACTGCATTCAGAACAACAAATGCCTGGCCTGCTTTGAGAACACTGCCTGATCCTATGGTACGTGTCAGGGCCTTCCAGTGGGTGCTTATTAAGGAGACTCTCGTCCTTCCTACATAGATCTACCAAGTGCCTGAATTGACTATGTAAGAGCCATGACATGTTCTTTCCAGGGGCTTGCAGTGGGAAGGAGGCTGGACCAGAATGGGAAGAACCCTAGTTTATTTCAATCCTGGTAATGATAGGAACCTGGGAGAGTCACGAGACTATATATCCTTAGATGCTACCATGACAAGGGGCCTGGACTTAGGACCAAAATTCTGACTGTGAACCTTGTTTGCTATATGACTCTAGTCTGGTGTAATTATGCTTTCCAAGGATCTATGCCTCCATCTGGGAAGTGGGGAGGGTGATTCCTGCTGCTTTGTCTCCCAAGGTTGTCGGAAGAGGTGTGGAGGTTTTCTTAGTTGAAACCTGTAAGACTTGGACGCTGCTTCCTCGATTCGCAGCACCATCATTAGACATTAACCTCACTCTCTTTTATGGCCCTTTTCATAGGCTGCATTTTGTCAGAGTCATTATCTTACATTAGCTGGCTTTTAAAGTCTGGTCATCTCACAGTGAAGAGGCAATTCAGATTAATCACATGGAACCCATAGAGCAGTATTCCACTGCCTACTGGAGATGGCTGGGTCCTTCCATGCTGACTCTACCAACTCCCTCCCCTTTTACCTGCATTAAATCGGACACACACACACACACACACACACACACACACACACACACACACACACACATCTCTTCCAAGATTGACTGTATTGCCTGTAGAGATAGGAGAGAGCAGCAAAGAGCCACTCCTCATCTTTGTTAGGGAGGATCAAGGGCCAGGATACCCTTGTGAGGTACTTGGTAAGACATCAGGGGAATCGGGAGCAGGGTTGCTGACATCAGTGATCTTCCTCTCTTGGGTTCATATGAGTTCAGTCAGCTTCAAACTCTTGTCGTTTCTCTCGGATATAAACGTTTCATGGGATGCTTGCTCTGAGCAAGCAACTCCTCAATCAACTCTTTCCTCAAATAGGAAAAACCATCCTACTGCTTACCTGTAACTGCAGGGTGTATGTGTGTGTGTGTGTGTGTGTGTGTGTATGTGTGTGTGTGTGTGTGTAAAAAGAGGGGGGGAATCATGTCAATGTATTTGTGAGGTATCCAGGAGTACTGGAAGAATTAAGATGGATCTGGCTTCATGAGACCCATCAGCTTCTCCATTAAGTGGACAGTGTCCCACTGAAATTCTTGGAGGCTGTGCCAAGTTCATTATGCTCCCCAAATCTTCATGTCTACTTAGATCCTCAGAGTGTGGCTTTCTTTTGCAATGGGGTCTTAGCAGATGGAATTAGCTTAGTAAGGATGTGGTTGTGGTGGATTGAGGTGGACCCTATCCACTTGATGGATATCTTAATAGGAAGAGGAACATTTGGACAGAGAAGGTGATACCCAGGAAAATGGCTATACAGAGACAGAGACTATAAGTAAGGTGATGGAACCACACACTGGGGAATGCCAGTGGTCCATGGCAGCCACCATAGATTAAAAAAGTGCAAAGAAAGATTTAGCTCTACATCTTTTGGAGGGAGGGATGCACTATTTTCATCTTGATGTTAAGTCTTCTAGCTTCCAGTCTTGTGAGAGAATAGATTTTTGTGCCTTTGAGACACCCTGTGGTGTGTTGTGATGGTGGCCCCAGGAAATGAACACAGAAGCCCAGTGATGATGTTTTCTGTGATGGTGTCTGTAGCATGTGGTGAGCTTCTCCCACCCAGTGCTGAAGCTGACTTAATTCAGCAGCAGCCCAGCTGCTTCCCAAAGTCCCTGCTCAGAGAGGCACCCATGAAATCGGAACATTATAGTTGACTAAACAAGACTTGCATGCACAAGGACAACACCAGTTGACATTCTAGTGTCGAAGGGGGCAAAATCTAACAAGGCCCCACCTCTAGAAGAAAAGCTACATGCAATTCAGAGCTACTGGGAGTGGAAAAATCAGTTGTCTCCTTGGATGAACTTTCTGGAAGATTGCCTAACCCTAAGTGGTCAGCTCTAAACACATATAAGCAACACTAAATTTATGTATACATATATGTGTATGTATGCATATACATACCTGTATATATACAACAATCATTAAAAAGAAAGAAGACATAAATCTGAGAGGGAGTGGGAGACATGGGAGGAGTTGGAAGGAACAGAAGATGGGGTGTATGTGATGTAAATACTGTACTCACTGGAAATTCTCAAAATAATATGAAACACCAGCAGGAAGTCTCTGTTCCACAGAACAACAGCACTGCTGATGACAGACGAGCCACCACCGTGTCTGTTCCTGGCTCCTTGGACTTACATGTCTTGTCTCCCCTCTGTGCTCCATTTTACATTTGTTCTTGCAGGCTTTGGGGTTCACATAGACCTGAAAGAGTCCTGGTCCTCATTGAGTTTTCGACTCTTCTCCAAGCTTGTGGTCATTTGAATGAGAATGGCTCCCATAAACTCAGATGACTGAGTGCTTGGTCTCAGCCCGAGGAATTATTTGGGAAGGATTAGGCGTGACCTTGTTGGAGGTGGCATGTCACTGATGCTGGAAACCTGTCTCCTGGGTCCACTGGTGCATTGATCTTCATCTTTCAACCTCCTGAACTCTGAGAACAGAAAATTGTTTAAGTCACCCAGTCTGTGGCGATTTGTTATAGTACCCTGAGCTGTTTGCCTATCCTTTTAATCTCACCCACTCTCATTCTGTCTCTCTACTAGCTACTCACAGAGTTTAAAGTCTTTTTAAGAATTTGGTAGAACTTTTTTTAATATAAAAGGCTTAATAATAAAGATTTTAGATTTTTGTGGGCCACCATGGATATCTCTGGTGGTAATAGTCATTGATAGTATTTGAACAAACAGGTGTAGCTATGTTCTAATAAAATATTATCAATGGACACTAGCATTTGAATGTGGTATCATTCTTGCCCACAATGAAATTTTCTTTCTCTGATGTTCCAATAAGGCAAAAAAGAAAAAAGAAAAGGAAAAAAAAAAGAAAATGATTGAGTTTGTGGGACACACACAGACAGATGGAGATTGTATTTTGATAGTCCCTGGGAAGCAGTCTCAGACTTCTTCAAGACAATCTTTGTCTTATGATAGTCTACTCTGATAGATACTCATCAGACAAGTACTGAGCACCCCTGATGGCCACGAAGCAAGTTTGTATCAAATGCTGGGGGCATCTGAAAAAGACATGGCCATGAGCCTGGAGTTGATTCCAAGGCTTCTCTTTTCCCCCACAGTCCTGAGTTACAGAGACGTGTGCTTCCTTCTAAACATCTCAAGGCTGTATTTTTTCTTCTTTTCCATGCTCAGTGCACAGTGAGATAGAAGACTCAGCTTAGCGCATTGTGATTACTTGCTGGTCCTTGGCTTTTTATGAATCTTTTTTAAGTTTCATGGTTTTCTGATCTTCTGGAGTTCATGGATGCTCAATATTTGTCTGTTGAGTATCCACGATGATAAACTATCATCATGCAAAGACTGTCTCAAGGAAGGAGCTTCCCTACAGTCCCTGTCTTTTGTGTGCATCCCACAAACTCAGTAGTTTCTCTGCATTTTTTTGAACATTTTTTTTCTCTGCATTTGTTGGAACAGAGAAAGAGTATTGCATTGTAGGCAAAAATGGTACAGTATTCAAATTTCAGTGTCCATAAAGTTTGATTGGAACACAGGAAGTAGACAAAATATTCTCTCATTGAGATCATTGACCTGTTTATTGAAGAACTACAGTTTTTGTTTTTCATTTATAGGAAGCCCTCAAACTACTTCTACAGCAGTTCACAGCCCAACTCATGAACACCCTGAGAACTTCAGGACTTCTGTTGGTTGCTTTTCTCATCTGCTTATGTTGCCTCTTGAAGGAGAGGTGAGATAAATGGCTCAGAACCCAGCACTTTGGCTGGGGCAGAGGAGCCAAGCTACTGAAACATTACAATGCAGGTTAGCAGAGAATCCAGATTTCATGTGACAGTTAAGAACCAGCAAAGTCAAATGGCAGCATTCTGTCAGCCCCTCAGCTCCAACAGATGCTCTAGGGCCTGGAGGCTGTAGATACATAAAGTGAGCTTGTGGCATGCCAGGTTTACAGACAAGATTTCTGCAAGGAAGAGACTTGCCTGAGGGGAGGGGATGCCTCGAATACTTTCGGTCTTTATCTACTTGTTTTTATTTAGCTCCAAAGCAAGGGGTATGAGGAAGGGCCTTGGATTTGCTCTCGACCATTTCTAGTAAACCCACAAATTGTTACGTGCTGGGTGGATGGTGAGATTTAACAAGAAGGAGGTAAAACAGGAAGGGTCTGGATTCTTTTTGCCGAAAATACTGTCATCAGATATGCAGCACCGACAGCTGCTGGTCTCCTGCCAGGTGACAGGTGTTTCTAGGGTCTTGTGCTAGACCTTGGATGGTGCCAACCATCTGGAGTTGAGTTAGTTTGTAACCGACATGTATCTCAGAATACCCTGGGAGCTCACAGCTGATGGAGACCTGGGGCTATCCATCACTCCCTACTGCCTTCCTCTGTGGTTTGGGATAATAATTCCTAATAATCCCCTGGGTCGTTTTCCTCCTGTAAAATGCCTAAATCAGTCATTTTTAATCTTAGCTGCCCATTGTTACTGCCTGGAGAGTTGTTTTTAAGTAATTCTGATATCTGAAGGCCCGTAGCCAGAAAAATCTGTGTTAAATGATAAGTTTCCCACATCATAGTAATTGGTCCCTGACTTCTGAAGATTGGGCGTATGGTTTTGACTTTACGGTGCAAAGGTGATATGTACTCATTAAAAAAAAACCACACCTTCTTCACTTTTGACCTTTTGCCAAATCAATGATGTACGATATGGTATTCTCTTATCATGGTGTCAAACAAAGGAAATCAAAAATATTTTGGAGTGGCCTGTGTGGCTAAGTTAGCATGTTTGGTTGATCACATATATGAAATAAACTTAAATTTATAGTAGTTCACCTAGCTTTAATGTCATTATCCCATACAGGTAGTGTCGGGAGCCAGCAAGCCACATCGCTCTTCTCAGACCTAAGCACACACCAGCAATGGTGTGCGATCCTTGGAGATTCAGAAGGGCAGCCGCAGCCACAGCTTCGAACGGCAAGCATCTACCTCCAAGTGATGAAGATGACAAGCGCAAATAATGCAGACAAAGAATGAAGAACCTTAAATGCTCCTTCAAGGTTCTCTGATCAGTTTAAATGTGAGATTCAAAAGTCAGCATTTCCCAGCGCGTGGAGAGGCTGGGCGTGAATGTGTTCGCTAGGCTTCATACATGATGCAAGGGCAGCAGCCTGGGAAATCCTAGAGTCTGGACGCTGAGGTCTTTCAGGTCCCCCGGGACAATGATTCAGTTCCTCCTCCCCATGCTGGAGTCACTTGTTGACAGTAAGCTCAAGAGAAGTCACTGTTCGTAAGCTCAGCTTCAGCGTCTCCCGAGAGAGCAGCCAGCTGGCAACAGTGCAGAAAGCTGTAAACACATTTGACTTTTCTCTATTGACAATGCCATGTATGTGATGCTCAAGAAGACTGGATCTCTGTGTCAGGGCAGCAGGATCACTGAGGCTTTGCATCAAACCCAAGGGCAAGCCCAGTTCCTGCTGCGTTTACTGTGTATGTTGGTCCAAAGGTAGGTAGTAGCTAAACTCAGCTATTGCCTGGAGCCTAGTTCCAATCCCTGGAACAGGAACAATAATTTAGAGATTGTCTCTTTGGGTCAGCTCTGTGGAAGACTGAATGGCCACCTCAATGCTGGAAGAATCTAGTGCTAGAATAATGAGCATTGGTTATTTGAAGCAATTTCAGATTTGAAGCAGATTCAGAGGCCGAGTTCTGAGCCTGCCCCTGACTCAGAGAGATCATGCCGGCGCCTCCTCTCCTCCACATAGCATGTGGCAACTTAGCGGCAATGAAACTCATTGTGCGTAATGGAGTGTCAGTCGCTTATTGCTAATGGATGATTTCAAATGTAGAGAAAGATTTATTCAGTAAGTCAAGCATATGCCTCCAAAAGAAGATAACTGGGAGTAAAAAACAATTACACGGTTAAAGGGAAATTTTAAACACATCTCCCAAGTTCTCCATCAGTTTGACTGTGTAGTTTGAAAGGCTGTGGGGATTTAGTTCAACACATTACTAATCGAGATTCTTTTCTTTTCCCTGTCCGATAGCCACTTCAAAATGAGAGTGATGAGTGTGGGAAAAGCAAGGGGCAGGAGTTTAGTAGCCTCTTGTGGGTCCCAGACTTTCATTTCTTGGGATTTAGTAGGCTGTCCTTGTGGTGGTCAGAGAGGAGTCAGGAATATTTTGCTGACATCAGGCAAGAATCCAGAGCCCTGCTCAGAGGGCCTTCAGAGGACATCTGGCCAGCTTCATTGTGACGCTGAGGTCCGGATAAGGATAGGATCACAGGAGGGTCGATTGCCGGGCTCTGTGCCAGGCTTCTCCACTGTTCTTTCTACAGAGGGGAAATACTAACATTGGCCTCAGTGAGACGCACCCGGGAAGAACAGGAATCGGAAGGATACACATCTAGTCCCTGGGAAGGTGGGGAAGGATTGGCCACGCACTTATTTACGTTCATTTTGTGAGGATCCCATGCCTTTTATCCTCTTACCAGCTGCGCCTACAGCTAGCTGAGCCTCCTGGTTGCCTGTCCCCCACTGGCTTGAGCACAGTCATAGGCAGACACAGCCCCTGACATTTTCCTTGAGATGGTGACAGCTGGTGAGACTTTTGACTAAAGGCATAAAGAGTGAACAGAAAAAAAAAAAAAAAAAAACAGTTACTGTGTTAAAAGTGGTTTAAAAATGTGCTGCGCCATCTGTTTGGCCACAGAGGTTTTGTGGGGCATGCGTGGGGTAGGGGGTGGTCTCATCTCCCACTTCTGAGTATCACCTTGGTCGGGGCCAGCACGGAGATACTTTTTTCAAGACTACAAGCTTTGTCTTCTTCTTATCTCAGCCTCTCTTTCTGCTCGCCATGCACAGCCTCGTCTTGTTTTCTGAGAAGACGTTTTCTCAACTTCTTCAACCGCTAACGGAGTACCAAATCTGTAGATCACAGTGGATTGGCTCAAAGGTGGGCTTTTGCTCTCAGCACTGGTTATGTAAGCTGGTACAGTGTAAGAGAAATAGGACTTAGGAGTATCTTAGCTGAGGACAGAGCTCTGTGGGAGAGCACACTGTACATTGAATGTACAAAGCTCTGAGTTCAAATCCTAGGCTTCACTCTGTATTTTCTTTCACGTCTTAAAGTAGCCCACACTTCTTTTCCCTGCTGACATTTATTCTTAAACTCGTGTCTGGCTTTTTTTTTTTTTTTTTTTTTTTAGTTTTGTTTTCTATTTTGTTAAGAGATTATAACAATACACGTCCTAATTATTTTTCTCTGTGTTACACAGAAACTATTAGTGTTTGCTGATTTCACACACACTTCTTTTGATGAATTCATGTTTAATTACATGAATATTTTGGTGCTTGTATGTTTTTGATGTAGGTCATTATACTGATTTGCAAATATCAACAGCTTTGTCTCTTTGTGTTGAGCGTTGAATTTCTTATTTCCCTCTCTTGGCTGTCACTGGGCAAGCTTTGAGTACATTAAAAAGTAGCCGTGCTTCTGAGTTCTGCTCTGCTCCTGCCTCCAGCTATCACCTGTGCTGTGAGTCCAGGGCAAACAAATGCCATTTGTTGTTTTAATTTTAAAAAAGTTATTAGCATTTTATCAAATTTCAGGATGTTAAAATCATTCATGAAGATGATTTTGGCCCATTGAGTCATGTGGGTTGTTTTTTAATTTTGTATTCACCTTACAGTTCTGGCTCTAATAAACTGCTGGTTTTGATTTTCTGATGCTTTATGTAGGAATGTTATAAGTTTACTCTTAAATGGAATGGTGTCTTCCACCACCCCACATCCTCTGAGTTTTCCTTGTTCAGTCTTGGTATTGGGTTGTGCTAGACACATAAAATGAAACGAACAGCCTTTATCTCCCTGGTATAGTGCAGTGCAAGGAATTATAGCTTTCTTGGATGTTTGGTAGAACATGACCATTAACTCTTCCCATGTGTATACCTCAGTACAGGATGGGTATGGGTAGACCCTCTCTTGTTGCCATGGCTTTGACTAGTTGTTCTTTGATGGTCGTCTTCTTTTCCAGTTTTCTTGGTGTACTGTTTCCCAGAAAGCTTGCAAATCATCTACAGTTGAAATGTTTTTGTGTAAATTAGTATGCTCTCATTCTTGAATTAAAAAAAGAAATATATTTTGAAGCCTCAGAGACTCCCGTTAGCATTGTTGTTGTCTGCCTAGGGAAACAATGGTGAAGGTCGCATTGCGAAGACACCGTCCACTTCATGCAGAGACTCTTAACTGGACCAAGCGCTGAGGCTAAGTGGCTGTTGAGTGCTCTGTCCTAAGTGGGGGCATCTGCATTACATCCTTCAAGGCTCAGAGAATGTCAGGAAAGATAGAGTGTTAGAGCTGGAGGGCCGGGAGGAGAATCGGGAGCACTGTCTTCTGAATAGGATGTGGCCATTGCAGCCATCAATACACACACACACACACACACACACACACACACACACACACACACACACACACTCGCACACATACTCACACAAGCACACACACACTCACACAAGCACACACACACTCATACAAGCACACACACACTCACACAAGCACACACACACACACACTCACACAAACACACACAAGCACACACATACACACTCACACAAGCACACACATACACACTCACACAAGCACACACACACTCACACAAGCACACATGCATACATGTATATGTGACATAGAAGTGGGAGGGGGACTGGTTGAAGAGAAGGAAATCAGCAAGTGCTGGAAGGAATAAGAGGGTAGGGGTGTTTGCTATGATCACTATGATCACAACACATGGTATACATGTATAACATTGTCAAGAAGCTGAAAATTGGTAGTGGCAAAAGCATAAGAAAGGCAACAAAGGCTTGGGAAGATGGCTATTCAAATAAAGTGCTAGTGAACATCCAAATAAACTGAGTTCCTAGAATCCATGGAAAAGCCAATGAGTCTGACTGCCTGCCTGTGTTCCCAGCAAATGGAAGGCAGAGACGGGGACTCCTTAGGGCAATTTAGCTTGTCGGGCTAGAGGAGACAGCAAGCTCTAAGTCCATCAGGAGGCCAAATCTCAATATATGCAGTAACTGATTGAGGAAGACACTCCATCATCCACACCTCTACTCACACAGGATCATGTGTGCCTACACACAGGTACAACCCACATAGGTGAACATGCATACACGCAAACACATACCACATACACATATACATACAACCCTAAATGACACACTAAATTGTGTAAACAGGAAAGCTGTACATTATATGAATTTCTAAAAAAAAAAAAAAAATCCCCAAATCTTTCTAAAATAAAAAAATTGCCCATTACACCCATTTACTTCATCTTAATGTGGTTTTATTATCTTCCACCCCATTCCTAGAGTCTCAGTCTTTCATAAGCTATATACCAAGCTTATTGATATTTTCAAGGAACCAGCTTTTAGTTTTATTGATCTATCTTATTAATTTTTTGTTTTATAGCTTGCTAATTGGGCACTTTATATTTTCTATTTTTTCCTCCGATTTCACTAGGTTTATTTATTTTCCTCCAACTTATTGAATTAAAAAAAAAAAAAGGAGCTCACTTTCATTCTTCTAATTCTCGTCTTTCCCCATGAAATTTAAGACCAAGTTTTCCTGGATTCGGTACACACCTTTGCACCGTTGGATACACGGCCTCTCTCTTTATGCATTTGTAGACAGTTTATTAGTTTTCCTTTGTTAACTTAAAAGGTGTCTAAGCCACACAGGTTGGCTAGTTATTTGTTATATTTTCTGCTTTCTACCCTAGAAGACAACCTATCTGATTACCTCCTGATAGGATTTGTTGGCATTTCCTTTGTAACTTAATATACGAGTACGTTTTTTCTCCTACAGTGCTGCCAATTGAACCCAGAGCCTTGTGCACGCCAGGCAGGTGCTCCACTACTACTGACCTATATCCCGGGCTCGTAGTCACACCTACAAGTTATGCTATTATACTATTGAGGTCTCCCCTTTCTGTGCAGGACCTACAGCTGTTTGATGTGGGAATTCGGAGAGCTAGAGAGTAAGACACATAGCCATGGTGGGAAATGGTCACTTTCTCTTCATGCATATTTCCTTTACGTAGTAAATCTATGCTTTCAGGTGCATGGAAGGTGAGCTGTCTTTATGGCTATTGCATGTTCTCTGTGTGTCTGTTTTTGCGGTGCTGGGATTGAACAAAGGCCTCTGTTCCTGCTGGTCAAGCACTTTGCCAGTGAGCTACACCCGGCCCCTAGATAGTTTATTTCCTCAAGTTGGAAAAGCTTTCCCCTGGCGCCTTTCATCTTTACCTTAACTTGCAATTATTCCTTGGAGTACTTTGTTTTTATTAGAATTGGCATAAATATAGCTTTCCACTCTTTTAGTCCCATTTTGCTTTGCATACGGCTAATAAGCCACAGCTAGCTGTATTTTATATTAAGATTCTACTTTAATAATGTCTGTCACTCAGTAGGAATTTTGAGCCATTCATACGTACTGGGATTATTGTTAGACTTCCTTCTGTCAACGTTGAGCACATTTTACTCATAATAAGTTGGTTTCTTGTACATTCAACCCATTGTAAAAAGTTGATACACTTTGAGATATTGACCTATACTGATTTGTGTCCAGTATCTCTCTAAAACATTGAAATCGGTTAATTTTTCTTTTATTTCTTGCTTTCTGACATGATTCTCATTCTTCTCCTCCTGAGCAATTACATACTGATATACCTTAGGACTTTAGTTAGAACGTTATTTTAGGATTTTGGTTAGAACTTTTTTTAAAAAAAACAATTTGTATATTTTAATTAAGATCTAGGTATAGCCCTTCCCCCTTCACCTTCTATCTTCCAGTCCTTCCTGTGCATTTCAGTTTGTCACTGTCCTTGGTTTCCCTGGATGGATTTAAATGATTGCAGTTTACCTGTTGTTTTTTTTGTTTTTTACTCTGCACCCTCTTTCTAATTGTATATGGTCTCATCATATCTTAGAACTCTTTGTCACATGCTTGAAACCAGAAAGAGAATCACCTGGCTGGCAAGAGAATCACTTGGTGATACCATTTGATGAGTCTGCAAATAGGAGGAGGAGCAAGGGCTGGAAAGCAGTCCAGGAGAGCACTGCAGTGGGACTGGGGCTGGTTTGTGTCATGCTCTGAGTCACCAGGTATTGAGGTAGTTCTTATGTGGCATTATTACATC
This sequence comes from Arvicanthis niloticus, assembly GCF_011762505.2. Lineage (NCBI taxonomy): Eukaryota > Metazoa > Chordata > Mammalia > Rodentia > Muridae > Arvicanthis > Arvicanthis niloticus. The sequence goes on along the minus strand of NC_047675.1, from coordinate 20,905,935 downwards.
AATTGCTGACTGATACAGCAGTCTTCCAGCCCTGACGAGGATACTAACTCTTTTTTTTAATTTGTTTGTTTTTTGTTTTTTGAGACAGGGTTTCTCTGTATAGCCCTGGCTGTCCTGGAACTCACTCTGTAAACCAGGCTGGCATCGAATTCAGAAATCCGCCTGCTTCTGCCTTCCAAGTGCTGGGATTAAAGGTGTGCGCCACCACTGCCTGGCCTAGGATACTAACTCTTCTTTTTTTGGGGGGGGGGGGCGGGTATTATATTTACATTTCAGATTTTATCCCCTTACCCCATTTCCCCCCACCACCCAGAAACCTCCTACCCCATCCCCCCTCCTCATGCTTCTATGAGGCTGTGCCCCCACCTACCCCCCCACACTCCTACTTCCCCACCCTCACATTCCCCCCACTCGGTGTTTGTCCTTCATGGGACCAAGAATCTCCTTTCCCACCCATGCCCGACAAGGCCATCCTCCCCTACATATACAGCAGGAGTCATGTGTCCCTCCCTATGTGCTCCCAGGCTGGTGGTTTAGACCCTGGGGAGCTCTGGTTGGTTGGTATTGTTGCTCTCCTCATGGGGTCACAAATCCTTTCTGCTCCTTCACTCTTCTCTCTAACTCCTCCATTGGGAAACCCTTGATCAGATCAGTGGATAGCTGTGAGCATCTGCCTCTGAATGTGTCAGTCTCTGGCAGACCTCTAAGGAGACAGACATATCAGGTTCTTGTCAGCATGCACTTCCAGCCATCCACATCAGTGTCTAGCTTAGGTGACTGCACATGGGATGGATACCCAGGTGGAATGGTCTCCAGATGGCCCCTCCTTCAGTTTCTGTCCCATGTTTTGTTTCTATATTTGCTCCCTTGAGTATTTTTGTTTCTTGTTCTAAGTAGAACTGAGGCATCCCCTCTTGGTCTTCCTTCTTCATGAGCTTCATGTGGTCTGTGAGTTGAGTCTTCGCTATTCCAAGCTTTTGGGCTAACATCTGCTTATCAGTGAGTAAATACCATGTGTGTTCTTTTGTGATTGGGTTAACTCACTCAGGATGATAATTTCTAGTTCCATCCATTTACCTAAAAATTTCTTGAATTCATTAATTTTCTTTCTTTCTTTCTTTCTTTCTTTCTTTCTTTCTTTCTTTCTTTCTTTCTTTCTAGAGCACAGAGGAATTCATTATTTTTAGTAGATGAGTAATACTCCATTGTGTAAATGTACCACATTTTTTGTATCCATTCCTCTGTTGAGGGACATCTGGGTTCTTTCCAGCTTCTGGCTATTATAAATAAGGCTGCTATGAACATAGTGGAGCATGTGTCCTTGTTATATGTTGGGGCATCTTCTGGGTATATGCCCTGGAGTGGTATAGCTGGATCCTCAGGTAATGCTATGTCCAGTTTTCTGAAGAACCACCAGACTGATTTCCAGAGCGGTTGTACCAGCTTACAATCCCACTAACAATGGAGAAGTGTTCCTCTTTCTCTGAATCCTCGCCAGCATCTGCTATCACCTGAGTTTTTGATCTTAGCCATTCTGACTAGTGTGAGGTGGTATCTCAGGGTTGTTTTGATTTGCATTTCCCTGATGACTAAGGATGTTGAGCATTTCTTAAGGTGCTTCTCCGCCATTCGAGTTTCCTCCGTTGAGAATTCTTAGCTTAACTCTGTACCCCATTTTTCAATAGGGTTATTTGGTTGTCTGGAGTCTAATTTCTTGAGTTCTTTGTATATCTTGGATATTACTAGCCCTCTATCAGATGTAGGATTGGTAAAGACCTTTTCCCAATCTGTTGGTTGCCGTTTTGTCTTATTGACAATGTCCTTTGCCTTACAGAAGCTTTGCAATTTTATGAGGTCCCATTTGTCAATTCTTGATCTTAGAGCATAAGCCATTGGTTTTCTGTTCAGGAACTTTCCCCCTAGGTATTCAAGTGTCTTCCCCACCTTCTCTTCTATTAGTTTCAGTGTATCTGGTTTTATGTGAAGGTCTTTTATCCACTTGGACTTGTACAAAGGATACTAACTGGTAACACTGCACTTTCTGCACCCAAACACTTGACTTAGCAGTAAAAAGGTCAGGTCTGGTTCCAGTGAGTGAGGTTAGTTATTTCCAGGGCCTGAGATAGGCACTGTAGCAGAAAGAGAAGAAAAACAATCAAACAAAACAAAACAGACAAACAAAAAAACCCAAAGAACTAAAAGAAAACAATAAAAAACAAAACAAAAACAAAATAAAACAAACAACAACAACAACAACAACAAAACCCTCAAAAAACAAACAAACAAAAAAACCAACCAAACAAAACCAAAAAAACCCAAATACACCAGCCAGCCAAATGTAGTCACTTAATGCTTTCTGATGCCTTTAATTAGGAAAAGCAAAGAAAGATTTTGATCAGGAGACAGAGGACTGGGCTGGGTGGTGCCTGGGGGCTTCTTTGTTTGTTTTTTTTCCTATGAAGACCATGGAGACATAGAGGCCAGTCATCCTGCCCTGGGGCCTGAAATACCATCTGACTCAGGGATTCTCAGAATCTCCACTCCGGCAATGGAAGAAATGATAACTTCCAGATGAGCAATATGGAAGCCAGGAGTCACGTCTTACCAAAATACCCTGGTCTGTATGTTAGGGAATCAGGGAGAAGCTGCACGGGCTTCCTTCCCACCCAGAGAAAGGATGGATCTTAAGAAGCTTTCCTGCAATCGAGTTTCCCTTGCTTAAGTGAATTCCAAATGCTACTGAAAATTCCATTCATTATTTAAACCATTTCAGCTCCCCTGAGAACCTGAGTGCACAGCAGGAAGGAAAGCACTTTCCCTGTGCTTGTGAGCTGGGGAGGCGCAAGGAGCTGGGCTGGAGGCAGAGGGCAGGTTTGCAATGCTCCCCAAGAGTCTACAGAGGTGGGCCAAGAGGCCATCCAGTGGTGGTGGTGGTATCGACCAGGACAGGGCTGGGAGCCATTACAACCACCCAGGGTGTTGCCATAACTTTCTGATCCTGAGAATCATCCGACTTACTTGGTAAAAAAACCAACCAACCAACCAACCAAACAAACAAAGATTGCTAGGCAGATGTGGTTTCAGCAGGTCTGTACTGGGGTCCAGAGACCCACACCTTCAGGTAACCCCCCCCAGGTCATTTTGGTAACTAGGCAGGCAAAGCAAGTACTGACCAATCAAGCTGCCTTTGTCTTTTTAGGGGCCCAGCTGCTTCAGGTTCAACAATGCGGGGTGAGGGATGGGGGTGGGGGTCTCATTTCGACCACAGGGCCTCAGTTAGCACTGGATCTAACTACAGAACAAACTCACTGAGGCCTGAATGCCACGGGTTGAGATGGCCAAATTGTAGCCACATTGGAACTTATATGTCCCTGGAGTGTTTGATGTCCCCTTGCTTTTGGCAGCAACTTTTCTCTTTATAGGAAAAGCCAAAGGTGGGCTGGGCCCCTGGAAGCACATGGAGCCAGGCTGACACTGCCTCACTGCAGGGCCAGGGGGAAGCTATTGATCTCAGAGCCATGGATATGAACCTTATATCAAATGATGCTTCTGCACCTAGTAAGAACATCCATTAGACAGCGTATTAGCACTCTGACCAACCATTTGAGAGGAGACTGTCTGAGGGGAAGGATTTGTTTTAGCTCATAGTTCTAGAAGGTTCAGCCTATGGTTGTGTGGTCCCAAGTACTTTGTCCTGAACATGGTAATGGCAAGAGTATATGAGGAGAAGGCTATACACCTCATGATGGACAGAAAGCAGAGAGAAAGAAGAGACTCGGACCAGTATAACCTTTAAAGGCATTTCCCAGTGACCTACCACTTGGGGGGAGAGGGCAGCTCCCTAAGTATTGCCACCAGCTGGGGACCAAGCATTTAACACAGGAGCCTGTGGGAGACATTTTATATTCAAATCACTCCAGTGCTCAGTAAACAAATAACTACTCCATTCTAAGTGGTATTAGCCAGTAAGTACTTGGTGAAGGAGATTTAAACGGCAAGAGCCACATTTTAAGTATGACTGTGGGTGTGATATTAGCATGCGGCAGCCAGCAAGAAGCCTCAGGAAGGAAAGCCTGCACACAGGGAAAGGTAGGCAGGGCCCGTCAGGCCCTGGTTCTGGGAATTGATGTCTGATTTCAGGTCGGACAATTAGTGTTGAAACGCACAGGAGCCAGGAAGCTTCCTAGCATTGTTGCTTGTAATAAAAAAAAAAATCCAGACGTAACTGGATGTTTCCATTAGAAGTGATGTAACAAGCAGGCTTTGGCCTAGTTTTCTCAAAGCAGGCAGGTTCCCCTGGCTCTTCCCACACCCTTTTCTGAATTGTCAAGTGCCAGCTACTGCCACCTAGTGGTGAGAACTGCACCGGCATGGGAAAATTCTCTCTCTCTCTCTCTCTCTCTCTCTCTCTCTCTCTCTCTCTCTCTCTCTCTGTGTGTGTGTTTGTCTCTCTCTGTCTCTCTCACACACACATGCTCAGACATGACACAGTGAGACTGCCTGGTTATCTCTCCTTGAACACGGGATTGGAAGATAACCAATCAAGGAGTTCCTGGGGCGTTCTCTATATAGAGGAGAGTCTCAGCCGAATGGCATTTAATTTTTGCTTTGACTTGAGAAATGCTAGTGTGAGAGGTTGTAGCAGAATAGAGACCCTCCAGCTACAAATGCTCACAGAAAACTCCTCTGGTCCAGGCTCCTTGCATTACAGGCGAGGAAACTGACACTCAAAGATGGGGAAACACCTCAGACGACCATGACTTTAGCCTATCTTTACCCAGCTCCTCTTTCTCTCAGGGACACTCAGCATTAGTAGCTAATGCAACTATAGGTCAGGAGTTTCTAACTGCTTGGCAAGCGTGAAAACCGTAGAGATTTCAAAAGAGGAAAGGAACCATGCATCTCCAGTGGCCGCCATTCTCAAATGTTTCAGTGAAGTGAAATAATTACGCAGAATTAGGATTTATGGACAAAGTCAAGTAGTAAGAAGTGCAGAGAATGACACTTACTGTGCCCCTTGGGCAAGCTTGCAACACCCGAGAGCGAGGGAGACACAGCTTGGAAACCAAGGCAATCTGTGAGGAACTCCAGACGCGGGGTCCTAGCTCCCGCCTTCCTGTCTTCCAGCCTTCCTCTGGCCAAGGCTTGGGAATCACCCTGGCCTTTGGATCTTTTAGGTTCTGTATTCGTGAAACAATCTCTGGCTTCTTGGGAAGAACCAATGAGAGAATTGGAAAATGGGTAAAGTGATTTGCACAACACACTGTATCATAAATGACTTATTTCCTTTTTTCAGGACTGAGTTTAGTTAATAGTCACCGGACGCTTGTGTCTCTTAAGTGGTTGAGTCTGTGAGTTGCTCTGATCATAATCATCTTACACCAAAACCTGAGACAGAGCATCCTTAATGGGAGACAACGCTCTGCTCTCCTCTCGGTGTTTCTAGCCCGGCTCAACATGACCTCTAGAAGCATACATTCAGAAGAAACTGTCAAACAGGTGCCTGAGATAGCTGCATCATTTAATATTCTAGAGGCATGACAGTGTCCTTTGGCCCACAGACTCCACATTTGTGTTGCCAATCTTTTCCGTGATGATCATTGTGGTGGATAAGGATTCATACCCACAGCTAAAATGCCATGAATTTAACTATGGCTTATTAATCATACAAATAATCTTCCCTTGTGAGGCAGCCTCCATTCTCTTAGCCATTTTTTTTTTAAAAAAGCCATCAAAACATTTTATTATTGATTTGTCAGAGCTCTTTATATATTTGATACAAGTTTGTCAGGTAAACATTTTTTACAACTCATTCTCCTAATTTGGGGTTTCCTACTCCATTTTCCTGATGATGTCTTCTTAAAAACAGGGATCAAAAAAAAAAAAAAAAGAACTAAGTCCAGTGATCTATTGTTTTGATTCATATTTAGTGTTCTTTTGATGCTCTCAGATTATCTTTGTTCAGTCTCAGACTGCAGATATTTCCCCTGTTTTCTTTGAGATGTTTCATGGTTTTCTGTTTTAGCTTGGGCCAGTGATCTGCCTGAAGCTATTTTCGTGGCTAGAGAAGAGGGACTCAGGATTCCACAGGGATGAGAATCCTTTAAGCACCATTTGTCAAAAACATTTTCTTATGCCCACTGAACTGGCTTAAAATTTGGGGAGTTAATTTTTAAGATAAAATCTTTTTAAAGTCATTTTGTTTTGTTTTATTAAAAAGCTTGTGCCAAGTAAATTAAATGATAACCAAGGTCCTACAGGTCATAGCAGCACCAAGGATTCAGGAGCTGTACAATCCCATGGGGTTTAATTCTTGTATAGATTCATATATCCACTGCCATAATCACACACAGAAGAGTCTGATGTCCTCCAACCTCCTTCACCCTGTCTTCACCTCTGTCTGTGGCTGACACATACCCCGTAGACTGAACACTGAACATTACAGTATTCTTACCTGTGTGTCCTCTGATGGACACACACTGCTGAGATTAGTGAACATACGATAGTTTCCAAGATCAGGGTGTATGAGGCATTAATTAAAGAACACTTAGCCTGACCGATTTTTCTATTGTATTACTTTTAAATTTTTAGTTTTTACATCAGATTTATTGTGCTCTCCCAAAAGATTTATCTTCGTTTTCCTTTTCACATCTGAGTCTGTATGTCACACGTGTGGGTGCCCATGAGGACTTTATGTGGGTGCTGGGAACTGAACTCAGGTCCTCTGGAGGAGCTGCCAGCTCCTGAGCAGTTTCTCTAGCCTTTTCTTCACACTGTGTTCTTTTCTTTCTGATTTCTTTGGGTTAGTCTGGCTTTGTTGTTGTTGTTCGGGGTGTTTCCGCTTCCTAACACACACATCTAAGGAGACAACATCCCCCCAACTCTGCACCTCTACATTTTACATGCCTTCTATTAACTTGAGCATGCTGTATGTCAATTTAAATTCACTTCAAGTATTTCCCAATTTCTTTATTTTTTTTTTTTACTCATAATTTACCTAGAGGTATACTGATTGACATCTTAGTGTTTAAAGATTTTCCTCTTATCTTTTTTACTGATATCCAACTAAATTCCGCTATAGCTTGGACTGACTGTATTTTATGTGGCTGTTATTCTGAATTAGTGTGTGTTCCACGATTCATTTCTCTGGCTTCTATTGGCATGAGCTTAATGCACCCTTAAAAAGAATGCACATTTTTCCTTGTTGGGGAGGACGTTACTATAACTATTCACGGGAGCTATCTATTTGTTGAAGATTTTTTTGTTTTCTTCATATCTAAAATCAGACACTCCTTTCCTACTTTTTTTGAGATGCCTTCTGACTTTATTATTTATTGAACAGAATTTTTTCATATAATATATTTTAATCATTTCCCCTCCCGAAATTTCTCTAAGATTCTTTGCACCTCTCTACCCACCCCACACTGTCTCCCCCATCCCTCCATCTCCAACCGTTGTTACTTCTTGAGTCAGAATTGTAAAGAATTCCAGTGCTGTCAGTTCATCATATGTTTCTGGCTCTGCCAGGCTCAGGTCTAGGGAGGCTAGGAGGATGCAGGAGATATTCACAACCCACTACTTTGCACCTGGCCTCTTCCCTCCCTCCGTCTGCCTGCTACTTCTCACTTTGCAGACTCCCTTGGATGCTCTCAAATTTTGAAGTGATGTTTTCATCGGGAAGCTACCTCTTCATTCACGGTCCATGAGGAAACATGAAGGGTAGCCATCAGCCACGGGTCCTCATGCCATATCCTGGCCTGCTAATGTATTCGATTCCAAGACTACAAGAGTCATTTGGAATGGACACTGAACACAGGATTCGAGTTACACAGGAAGAGTCATTGCTGAGACTTTTGTGTAGCCCAGAGAAACACAGAACCTTTTCTCTGGAGTTGGAAGAATTTATTTGAGAGCAAGTAGACACACAGGTGAAGATGGTCTGTGCAGGAAAGGAGAGAGACAGACTCCCAATGGACTTCCTTTAGGGACCTAGATCTAGCCATTCCTGATGTCGGTAGGCATTTCTTGCATTCTGGGCTTTTTAAGTAAAACAAACCAAACCAGACCTGTTAACAAACCATTTTCTGAGTTAGCCAGAGTTAGTTGGTGTTCCTATCATTTCATATAAAGGAGTCTCAATCTCCTTGACTGTATCTGTATGTCTTAAGTTTCCCTTCAATTCCATAAGTTCCTCAGCCAGGATTCAAGGAATCCATTGCTTTCTTAAGCCTGAGAGTAGTGCCCAATCCTTGAGAGGGCAAACAACTCATTTCACGGTTCTCCAAACAGAAACAGTTGTCCTTGGAGAATCTCAGCGTGAGAAGCTGGTAAGGTTGATATGAAAGGCAAGCTGTGCTCCAGGGCCTCCTTTCAATGTCCAGAGCTCATCTTACTTTGAAAGGTAAGACAGCATCCAGTGATGGGCAGAAAGGATGGCTGCTCCCTCTCTTGTTGGTACCTACAAAATCTACATTGCTTTCATGAATGGGAAAAAGGAATACTGTTTCTCCATGGTATTTTGCTATTAATTTTGTTAAAATTAAATTAAAATCTCAAATTATGAGAAAGGTGACATATTTGGCACATAGGTGAAGCATGTGCCCAGCACAGTTATTAGGAGCGCAGGACCATAGGGATAGTTTGCTGATGGAGAGGAGGGGCCTTGGGGGAGGACTCTTCTCAAGGTCACATGGGGAATTAACTGATGAGTAGCAGTAGATCCTCCTGTCATGGATATTCAGTCCCCTGTGGTTCAGCCACCTCTTTCTGTCACTCATCCCTCCAGCAGTCTCTGAGGTATAAGTGAGGTTTTTTTTTTTCAGGCAAGGTCTGAGGTATGAATGAGGCAGCAACATTATCAGGAGGGTTTTTGAGCACTTCTGCATCCTACACAGTGTTGGGAAGACCTTGGCAGCCCAATGGTCCTTGCCTTCCATGAGTTTTTTTAGCCCAGTGAGAGTGAGACACAGAAGCACATGCTACTTAGGGCCGGTATGGTTGGACCAGTGTTATGTTTCTGGCAGGATAAGTCAAAGAAGGGGGTGCCTAGCCCTGCAGGAACAGGGGTTAGGTATAGAGACTTCTCTAGAAGAGTAATATCTGATGTTAGACCTTGAAGAATACTCCGAGTTCTCCATGTTAGTGAGGCATGTTACTGGATTCTGAGGGAGGGAAGCATATGCCCTCCTCGCTTCTCTTGTGACATTTATCTTACAGTGGCTTTTGTGTCAACCCTGTGAGTTTGCTTGGTTTCCCAAAGCCCCTTTGTAGCTGTGTTGGACATCCACGTGCCTCAGTTTTCTATTTTGTCAAGAGAGCGTAATCACAACATTCCTTCTTGATAGTTCTGCATCGTGTAGAGATACAAATAAGGCATACAGAAAGATGGCCTATGTACAATAAGCACCCAGTCCTTGCATTGCTTTGCAGAATCCTGTCGTCGCAGCTTTGTAGGCCAGACCTTTCCCTTTCCCTGCATACTTGCTAGAGTATGCATTTGAGAATCCTCTGGGTTAGCTATGCCAACAGATAACTTCCAACAGATAACATCACAGCCTCTTTGTGATGATGTTCAAGGTTAAAGCATCTGAACCAGCAAGAAGGGTCACTCTGGTATTTCCTTATGACTGGATCCAACTGGCCCCGCCAGCACCCATGAAAAATGAATTACAATAGTTAATACACAAATGGTTTTCAACCCCCTTTCTCTTCATTAAATGTTCCTTAACGTCAAGTGACATTTATAGTCTGAAATAAAGTCTCTATTTTGGCTGCTGGAAGCCTCTAGCAGCTTCATGCTTCACTCCCAGAAGGTGTCTGCCCTAGTCCTTGGTCTACTACTATAACTGACTAGCACACTCTAGGTAATTAATAAAGCATAAAGGTTTATTCTGCTCAGGGTTCTGGAGGCTGTGAGGCCTAAGATGGAGGGAGCACATCCAGGGAAGAGTCCCCAGGTGGAGCAGAGTTTCCCACGCAGAGACAGCAAGTTGATTCAAATTGCTAACTTGAATCTTCTTATAAAGCCACTGCATCATTGTCAAGGGTCCAGCCTTGTAATCTCATCTAATCCCAATGCATCCCAAATGCTCTGTTTACAGCTCCACTAATGTATACTTTAGGGACTGAGTTGCAATGTGAATTTTAAAGGGGACAAATACCCAGAATGCAGCAGCATCCACTTAGAGCACATATCTACTTAGATGTGAGTGGGCTGTTTTTTCTGAACTATGCTGGTATTGCGTAGAGAATAGCCAGGCTTTAAGGAGCCCTGGGCATCAAAGAAGATGATTTAGTGCTGGCAGAAGACATCAGGGCCAGCTAGGGACTCAGTCTGTGATTGGATCTAGTCATAAGGGGGTACCGGAATGACCCTTCTTGCTGGTTCAGACGCTTTACCCTTAAACATTACCACCAGGAGGCTGTGGAAAGGGGAGTTGTTGGCATAGCTAACCCAGAGAATTCTCAAATGTATACTCAAATGTATATTCTCAAATGTATACACAAAGGAAGGGAAAGGTCTAGCCTGTAAAGCTGCAACTACAGGGTCATGCAGAGCAAAGCAAGGACTCTCCTTGCTTTCCCCAAATATGACAGAGATCCAGTTATGCTTCTGGGGATGATCTTGGGAAGAAGGGAAGTGAGAGAGGCCCAAAGCAGGTGGTGGGGCAAAGTACACAGTAGCAAATGCTGCCTGAAGCCAGGAGGATGCAGGAACTGAGACTGGGGGTCCACACTTGGGTGACTACTGTGAAGGACCTTTGTGCAGACTGGAATTCAGGCAGCAGTGGCCATCTCTGCTTTTGCGTGTCACCTCTGACTCAGTGTTTTTATATGTGGTTTCCTGTTTACTAAATCCTGTCCCTGGTAACTTTGTGGTGACGTGGTTGTCAGGCAGCACGCCTGTCTTACATCTTTTAGAGTCCCAGGAGGAGAAGGTCGAGTGTGTCAGGGAGGGGCAGTGTTCTGGAAGAGGAGAGGAACTAATCAATGAAGCCAGTTGCCAGGACAACGCAGGGGAAAAGGTAACATTCAGGCAGTTGTCTACAGAGAATCTGAGGCTGCCATTTTTAAAAATGACATAGAACTCAGAGTTGAGGCACATGATCTATGGAGGAGAGATTTTTTGCTGGGTCTTGCTGGTTAGCAGGACATTGGTGCTTGAAAAGAAAAGATGCAGAAGTTCAAGAAGGATGTACAATTACTTTTTTGTATCAAGTTGGGCAACTGGGTGCTCAGATATTTGGTCAAATATCATTCTGGATGTGTTCTCGAAGGTGTTTTTAGATGAGAGAGTTAGTTAGTCCTCTGCAATATGGCAGCTCTTGTCCAGTTAGTTGAAAGTCTAAATAGACCAAGAATAGCATAGGTCTCCTCTCTCACCGTTTTGTTCTGGGACAAGTTCAAACTCAGTTGTTGGGTCTCTGGATTGCTAGTTGTCAGATGGAACTTTCTTCAGACAAACTTCCTATCCTCAGGCTTTCAGACTGGTAGGGATTGTGTATAGTGTCTCCTGGGTCTGGGTCTCCAGTAGCTGATCTCGGAACGTCTCAGCTTCTAATTCCTTGTTCTCTCTCTCTGTCTCTCTGTGGCTCTCTCTGTCACTCTCTCTGTCTCTGTCTCTCTCTGTCTCTGTCTCTCTCTGTGTGTATGTACACTCTCTTGCATGCATGTGCACATACATGTACACACACACACACACACACACACACAGACACACACACATTGAAATTTCTATTCTTTTACTTTTCTGCAGATCCACAACCAATCAGATGGAGAATGTAATGATGGAAACCAAGACACGGTGAGCACTGGACTTGGCACCTTCTGCATATCCTTATGAGTCCCCAGGCTCAGGCCTGCATCTAGCCCATGGATCGATAAATAACAAATATTTATTGTGTACTTAGTCTGGTCTGCAGTGATGATAGATTTTACATGTTCATTTATTTGATCAATAAACACGTCCTGGGTGTCTACTGATCGTCTGAAATGTATCATTGAACAAGATAAGAATCCGTAAGTTCCCAAAGTTCACTTTGTAACTAAGGCAATGTTGAACAATAAACAATAGATCTAACAGTCACTTTAAGCATGCAGCATGTTCAAGGGTAGTTTATTGCTATACAAACATTAAGTAAGTGGCATTAAGCTTTGGGGTTAGGTTGCTACTTTAAACAGGCTAATCATGGAGCCCTCACTTTGAAGGGGAAATGTGAGCAGGGAATTAAGAAGCATGCGAAGAAGGGAGCAGACATAGAAGAGGAAAGAGCATGTGAAAAGGTCAGTGCATTTGAGGAGGGGGATGGGACAAATCTGGTAGGGCTGGATGAGCATGAAAAAGAAGGAAGGGAGTTCAAGGACAGAAGTGAGAAAGGTCAGAGCATGCCAGGCCTTGTGGACCACTGGTGGGGAGGGGGGGGGCGGGTGTAGCTTTAAAAAGAATGGAGTTATGTCAGTGGCAGGAAATGGGATAAGGCCAGAGATGGTCATATGAAGAGAATGAGGGCAGTCTTATAATGGCAAGCATGTTTTCTCTCATTTGTGGTTCCTATACATAAAATCATGTATTCAGGTGGGAAATTGTCTAGGGGACTGAAGGAGATAAGTGGGAGAGGAGGAGGGGAGGAGGAGAGGAAAGGTAGAATGGGTAGGACCTGGAGCGGGAGGGATATGTTCGACATACAATATATACCAGTAAGAAAGTTGCATAACGCAGCTTTAGTTCAGACAAGAGTCCTTGAAGCTTTCTTGCAGAAGGATGATCAAGTTGGTCTTATTTTAGCCTAAGCCTTCCCCCCCCCCGACCCCCACCCCCACCCTCACCCTGCCTGCTCCTGCTTTTCAGTGATCCAGGGGAGAGATGAGGATGGCTGGAACCAGGGCAGTGCCAAGTTGATGGATCAACAATTGAAAGCGACAGGGGGAACACCAGTGTGGTTGGAGCAGCATGAGTGTGAAAGATTCTGGCATAGGGTGAGGTCGCATGTGGACCATCAAACTATTACTCAGGGGAGGGGCTGGGTGGGGAAGAGAGTTTGTTGCACATGCATAAGGAACTGAGTTTGGATCCCAGGACTCATGTAGTAAGTTGGATGTGATCTCATGTATACTCGGAACTCTAGCATTTAGGGTATAGTCAGATGGGAGGGACAAGAGGATGGCTTGCTGGACACCTGATCTTAGCGAGAGACCCTGTTTCAAGAGAATAAGGCAGAGATTGGTACACTAGGGTACTCAACATCCTCTTATGACCTCCATACATGAAAACGACATAGGTGCCTATACCCCCTCATAGGTATATGCAGCGCGCGCGCACACACACACACACACACACACACACACACACACACACACACCCCCCAGAAGTTATAAGACTACTTGAAGTGTGAGATGCAGCCAGGCTCTGTGTACTTTAGGCAAGAGGGATGTGCTGGCAGACAGACCTGCTGTTCGCTCCTCATTCTAAGGATTCTGAGGAGGGGGCTGGAAGGAGGGGGCCCTCTCGGCATGGCATCTGCACAGCATGCCTGCCAGCAGGCTTCTGAGCCAAGTACCTACTTCTTCAGCGAGGGTGAGGAACTGTTTTCTCAGGAGGATGAGAAAGAAGCATGTCCTGTCGTCTTGGGCATCCTTGGGTGGTTCTAAGGTGTTGGACTTCACGCTTTCCCGTCGAGTACCTATTTGATCCATTGCAGTTACAGCCCAGGGGATGGTTTTCTGCTTCCAGTTTGTGAATAGTCTACAAGGCCCAGTTTCCTAACTTCCCACTCCTTAGCTGAGTGTCTTCAACATGCCTGACAGCCTTGACATTTGTATTCAGTTTGGACTTCAAGGATTTCCTGGTCAGGGGAAGGGAAAGGGATACACCTAGAATCTCCCTGTGCTGGAGGAAGCACTCAGAGGGCCTCAGGGGCCCGGTTCAACATACTTTTTAATAATCTTTTCTCTCCATGTCTTCAGCTCCCCAGCCTAGGCTTCAGTTTGTCCAGGATATCCCACTGAGCTTTCGGTCTTGTAACAACCTTCTCGTCCTTACTATGCTGACTTGGAAGTGAAGCCAATGGAAGCACAAACCTGAGTAGTTATAAGGAAGAGAATCTGGATACTTCTATGGTACCCCAAGATGCAGCCATGCCTGGATATAGGACTTCTTGATTACAGGCTGGTAAACTGCTCTCTTGGCTCTTTTTCTATTTCTTCCCCTTCTTTCTTTCTTCATCTTTTTCTTTGTCTTAAGCAAAGATTTGATCTGAGCTTTCTGTAGAGTGTTGTAGCAGGTGTGGGTCATGATTATGTGGGCCTGGATACCCAAGTGAACCCTGTATGGAAGATGGAGGAGGAGGGTCCTTTAAGGAGCCAGTGCAATGTAGAGCCTTGACTTCTCAGTGTGTGGTCTGTGGTTTGGCAGCATTATTGTCATTTAGGAACTTGTTAGACACCTCAGACCTCTCCTCCGATTGCAGAATGAAAGTATTTATTGCCTTATTTTAGAACAGAGACCAGGGGATGGTTATGCACACATTTAGATCCAAGGAGCACTACAGTCTGAATGGAGTGTGAATATGTCTCCCAAAGAGCAGTGCTTTGGAACTTAGTCCCTAGTGTGGTGGTGTTAAGGTGATGGAATCCTTAAGAGTGGGCCCAGTGAAGGATGATGAGGTTACAGGGGTGCTGCCCTGGGAAGGGATTGATGTAGTTACTGCAGAAAGGATCCCGATTGTTCCTTTGAGAATATGTTCTATTAAAAAATGAAGGAGGAGGAGGAGGAGGAGGAGGAGGAGGAGGAGGAGGAGGAGGAGGAGGAGGAGGAGGAGCAGGAGCAGGAGCAGGAGCAGGAGCAGGAGCAGCAGGAGCAGGAGCAGGAGCAGGAGCAGGAGCAGGAGCAGGAGCAGGAGCAGGAGCAGGAGCAGGAGCAGGAGCAGGAGCAGGAGCAGGAGCAGGAGCAGGAGCAGGAGCAGGAGCAGGAGCAGGAGCAGGAGCAGGAGCAGGAGCAGGAGCAGGAGCAGGAGCAGGAGCAGGAGCAGGAGCAGGAGCAGCAGGAGCAGCAGGAGCAGCAGGAGCAGCAGGAGCAGCAGGAGCAGCAGGAGCAGCAGGAGCAGCAGGAGCAGCAGGAGCAGCAGGAGCAGCAGGAGCAGCAGGAGCAGCAGGAGCAGCAGGAGCAGCAGGAGCAGCAGGAGCAGCAGGAGCAGCAGGAGCAGCAGGAGCAGCAGGAGCAGCAGGAGCAGCAGGAGCAGCAGGAGCAGCAGGAGCAGCAGGAGCAGCAGGAGCAGCAGGAGCAGCAGGAGCAGCAGGAGCAGCAGGAGCAGCAGGAGCAGCAGGAGCAGCAGGAGCAGCAGGAGCAGCAGGAGCAGCAGGAGCAGCAGGAGCAGCAGGAGCAAGAAGAAGAAGAAGAAGAAGAAGAAGAAGAAGAAGAAGAAGAAGAAGAAGAAGAAGAAGAAGAAGAAGAAGAAGAAGAAGAAGAAAGAATTCTGATCCCCAAATCTGTTTGACTTCCTGTGTCATTATGTGATTGTTTTGTACAAGTTCTGTCCACTGTGCTGTATTTACCAATCCTCATCAAATACTGAACAAATCTTTATCTTAGACATTCAGTCTCCAAACTACAGGATACAAAACAAAAACAAAAACAAAAACAAAAACCCTTTTTGTTATAAAGTACCCAGTCTCAGGAATTTTTGTTATAGTGATAGAAAATATAAGAATCACTTCTGTGGAGGGCCAGAACAATTCTCTTTAGCTCCCTGGGCCTTTGTGACTAGGTAGTTTTGTGATTAACTGAAGTTTGGGATCAGGGATTGAATCATGATGTTGATTACTTATTATGGCAAGGACAATGTATACTCTTCTGGAGATTGTAGGTAGTCATCATAGACAATTGTCTGTGATTTAGGAAGAGTTCATGGCATTTTACTGGTGGAAAGTGTTTGGCACACTGTCAGACTTAGGCAGAGAGAGAGAGAGAGCTCAGAATAAGCCAGAAATGTTTTCCCCTGCAGCTCGGCAGTGATTGCATTATCTTCAACCCACCTGATAACTTTTGATAGATCAAATGAGACAACAGATGGGGAAACATTTTTGGAATTTGTAAATGGATGAAAATGGAGTGTTTTTCTAAATCTTAAGAGAAGATCATTCATAAAAGAGGTTTCACGTGTATGGTTTAGTTGTTGGCTGGCTTTGGCATGAGCCTTTGGACAGGGAAGGCTAAGGGTAGCTCACCTTCAGAGGAGGACGCAGAGCTCTGAGCTGCAGGGTAAAGTGGGGGGAAGGCCATGGGCCTCCCAGGAGAGACTGAATCATGGCATTTGGGCAGGGACCCTGGCAGGCAGGGAGATGCAACTAATCACAAGGACACTCATGTGACACTGGCATGTCAGGAGCCCTTTGTCCCATAGTTTCCTAGACTGCTTCTGTATTAAGAAATGACTCAGGGTCGGGGGACATGGCTCAGTGGGTATAGCTTACCATGCAAGCCTGAGGACCTGAATTCTGATGCATAGCTTCTGTTTTAGTTAGGGTTTCATTGCTGTGAAGGGACAATATGAACAAGGCAACTCTTATAAAAGAAAGCATTTCACTGGGGCTGGCTTACAGGTTCAGAGGTTCAGTTCTTTACCATCATGGCGGGAAGCATGGTAGCATGCAGGCAGGCGAGGTGCTGGAGAAGGAGCCCTCAAAGCTAACCTCCAGAGTGACTCACTTCCTCCAACAGGGTCACACCTACTCCAATAAGGCCATGCCTCCTAGTAGTGCCACTCTCTATGGGGTAAGCATTCAAACACATGAATCTATGGGGTCATACCTATTCTAACAACGACAGCATTCATATAAGAAGCCAGGTATAGTGGCTCATACCTGGAATCTTAGCATCGGGGAGGTGAAAACAGGAAGATCCCTGGGGCTTGCTGGCCAGTCAGTCTAGCCAACTGGTGCATTCCAGGTTCAGTGTGAGAGACACTGTCCTAAAAATTAAGGTAGAGAAGCAATTGAGGAAAGGCACTGGATGCTGCCACATGTACCCAATGTAAACACAGACACACACAGACACACACAGACACACACAGACACACACACACACACACACAGAGAGAGAGAGAGAGAGAGAGAGAGAGAGAGAGAGAGAGAGAGAGAGGTCTTGATGTCTTGTACAGACCTCAGAAGAACTCCAGCTTGGAGGCCTGACTGAAGCTAGTCTTAGTGTAGGGGGAATACAGGATGTACCTGCAAGAAGCTAGTATAGGACCAGCAGGAGGAGAAACCCGTGCCCTGGGAGCATCTCAGCTTCTGTAGAGAAGCACTATCAAGCAGGAGGCTGGTGGCATAGCTCGGGCCTTCTAGGATTGGTTTTGGGTGTGACTGAGAGTTAGATCTCAGCGTGTTGGAGATTGTCAGTGAGGTGGGAGTGGGTGGGGAGGGCCTTCAGAGCATGGCCGAGGCCCCAGAATGACAACTGCCATGAGGACTGAAGGAGGCACATGGGTCCTCTTGCTCAGCCCTTGGTGCTACTCTGGGACCCACCTCCTCGACGAGATTGCACCAGCTGTTTGAGATTTATGGAGAGGAACAGAAGTCTCTATTACGGGCTTTTAGAGGACCTGCTCGAGGTTTAATAATAAAGACACAGAGACATCTGTTGGCCTGTTTGCCGGGGCAGTCTCCAGCTAACCTCTCAAATATTTTAGGTTGATAATGGATTTTTGTTTGATGATAGAACTTTAGGATTATATTCGCTACAACGTACTGTATATATGATTCAATTTTTGTTTAAGGTATATGTGCATATCACTTGTCTGCGTCTAGTGACTTGGTTTTTGTTTAATATTGAAAACATATACAGGAGGCTAATAAGGTTTATTTCTGCAATCAACTACACTAGTACCTAGTGAAACTACAAGTGTTGATCTGAAGACATTTTTTTTCCCTGTAACAGTATCTGTAGAGGTCTCTGTGACCACCAAGGATTGTAAAGTGACATTCCACAGGGGGCAAAAAGACAGTTTGCTTCAATACAACTAAGTAGCTGGCATTATTTTAGGCTTATTTAAGCATAATTTGATGAATTTTTCCTGGTGATAGCTAACTCAATCTCATGTGCACAATAACACACAAAATAAGCTAAGTAAAGATCGTATGCAACGACGTCAAAACTCTTTGTAGGTACAAGTGATCCCTTCCATAAAGACGTGTTCTGCAGCTTGACTACGTGTGACACCTTCCATAATGAGGGGTTCTGTAGACTGAGACAAACAAGCAGCTTACATTAAAGGGTCTGAGGGAATAAGCTTACATTAAGGGTCCCAGGGAGAATCTGGTGTGGCCTTGTCCACAGATAACCCAGCCTTTTGGGCAGAGCACAGGCTATGCATTCCTTTCTGTGAGCATAATGACCTCTGTGCCTCCTACAAGCATAGATGTGTAATTGGGCATTGATGTCTGTCATATAAAGGAAAAACATGGGCAGTGTGGAGGGTCAGTGGAGAACAGGATGTAGCTGGAGCAAGTCTGAGGGCAGAGTCCTTAAGTAGAAGGCTTTCAAGTCCTGTTTGGGTTAGTTGATGGAGATAGTTTCTTTGTAATGGGTTAGTTGATGGAGACAGTTTCTTTGTAAGGCCTGATTTTAAAAACCCACCTCTTAGTCATTCAACTGAGACTCCTCCCAGGTAGTAGTTATCTACAGAGGGAGAGGATTCATGGCTGCACAACCAGACATTTTGATTTACATTTTCAGTAAAATGTTAACAGTCGGTCTGGCGTACTATAGGAGAGCCTGGGAAGTCTTTCTGGCAGAGTGAATGGAGACTCCCAGGAGATCTCAGTGCAGAGTGGCCAGCTGCCTCATGAGAAGGTTATTTTGGGTCCATTTCCCAATCCCACCCTCTTTCTCTCTTTTCCTGTTCCTCCCTCTCTCTCCTTTCCTGTCCTGCCTCCTCTCTCTTGCTTCTCTCCCTCAACTTCTCTTCTTTTTCCTCTAAGGCCTTTCCCTTGCCAACTCCTGTCTGCCTTTCCCCCCCTCCCCTTCTCTCTTCAGTCCTCTCCTCATGTCCTGCTCTTTTCTTCCCTTCTCCCTCCTCTCTCTTCCTCCCTCCCTGGCTTATGATGAAAGGCCTCCTCAGCCTCCATACTGATGAATTATGCAAACCCCTCCAGCGGGTGTGCCTGGCATCCTATTAAGTCCTTGGCCAGGTTGATAACACAGACAGATTAAAATGTAATTCATTGGGCTTGACATTTAGGCCCCAGTGTGAGCGGCAGGGAAGAGAAACAACACCCTTGGGTACTTTCTGTTTGCAATTTGAGATGGGGGCTGTGAGCTACCTGTGCTTGCTTAGTTAACACTGGCTTGGAGTAGTGTAGTGAGTTTTCACACGCTGTTTGTGGTGGGTCAAGGGACTGGAGGAAGGCCCATGATGGGCTTTCCGCTGAAGCAGGCTTTTTTTTTTTTTTTCTTGTTCCCTCTAGACTTTTAATTTGAAATAATTTGAGATTTACACAAGAGTAGCAATCATAGCACAGCAAGTCCCCATATCCTTCCCCAAGCTTTTGCTGATGCTCACGTCTTATGTAACTACGGAACAACGATCAAAGCAAAGAAATTAACATGGGCGCAATCCCATTAACTAAGCTACTGATGTGTTTTGGATTTCACCCAGTTTCTCACTAAGATTTTTTTTTCTCCTGCTCCAGGATCCAGGCCAGGACTTCACATTCCACAGCGGCCTTTTGTGATCTTGATTCCCCAGGGAGAACAGTTCCTCCCCAGTCCCCAAGCCAGTGGCTCTCATACATCATAATTGTACCAGTGATTTTGCTTAAAGGGCACATCCTTCAATAGACATCCCGATTCGGGAAGTCTCTGCCATCTTTACCCTTAATAAGTAGTCCACAGAGAGATGCCGACCCTGCCCTGCCCCCAAGCACAGTCATCTAGTCTCAGGGTTCTGAGTTTCTTTGCCAATTCACTTGTCACCAGCACCATGTGGTGGCCCTCATCTTTTGGCTTAGCCTTAGGATAAAGCTGTGTTCTTTCCATCCGTCACCCCTGGCCAGATCTGTAGGGAAGGGTCTCAGATTGGATGCAGTTCTTCTCTTTCTACTACTGAGGTGGTTAATAGTTGGCCTGAGCAAAATCCCCATGCAAGTTCTACTTGGACAGACCAGCAACTGGGACCTCTGTGCCTGGACAGAAATCTTCATGTTGTCCTTTAATCCATAGAATAACCCTGCAAGGAGATAAGGGTTCTTTTCATTGTATAGAGAAGACCTAAGAAAGAAAATGTACGAGGCGTGTTTAAATTTGGTCTTCAGGTAATGCGGTACTGGAATATTTATATTTTAATATTTTTATTCACACTGGAAGGTCAAATGTAGCCAAACCTCCTATTTTTATCTTCAGGCACAACTAAGCAATGGCTTGTGGCTGTAGAGACTGTAGATAGACTCAGACATGGATGTGCCACTAATGGTGGCAGCAGGAGGTACCCTAGTGCTTGACTGCCCAATGCCTGTCTTACCTGAGCAAGGCCACAAGTAACAGGATGCGGGGCTCATGTATAGTTGTCCCTCGCTGTGTCTCCAGGATTTGGACAATAGGGCAGTAGGGACTTTAGTAAATAATTGCTGCATGAATAAACGGTCACATGCATGAGTGCTTCTACAAGTAAATGTATGACTAGAATGGCTATGAGCATGAATGCATATATGAGTGTATAAAGAATCACATGCATGTATGTAAATGTACGAATGGCCACAGGCATTTTACACCCACAACCACAAGTGCGTACAAATGAATGGCCACAGACATGAACGGGTGACTGCAGACGTGAGTGTACAAGTGAGTCCATAAGAGAGGGCTCCATGTACAAGTGTATAGAGAGGTTGTTAATCATAAATGCTATGCACATGCTCAGAAGGACTTGCTTCTGCACTGATGGTGGTTAAACAGTTAAGCAGCTTAGGAGCTGGAGGTCTGACCACCTGTTGCCAGAGGCTGTACCCTATGAGCACAGGTTATGAGCCGGTTTCTCATCTCCACGCTTAGTACCTCTGCTTTCTCAGCTGGGAAATGGTGTCTCTTCCGTAGCTAAGTTGATCTGGTTTATGATCTTGCTTCCTTAACCCCACCCTCTTGAATAGGTTAAAAATAGGGCTAAAAGGGGCTCTCTGCTGGTTCTAGATATTTCTTCCCATTTTTGCTATTTCTTCTCTCCTTTCTTCCTCCCTTCTCTCCTATCCCATGACAATGTTCTGAGCAACCCTTTTGTGCTTTGGCCTTTCAGCTTTGCTTATTTCTTTTTTTGCTTGTTGTTGTTGTTGTTGTTGTTTTCCTTGAATGCCCCCTTCCACACTGTCAGATAGAATCAGAAGCCCGGAGGAGCTGGCATATTGCGGTTCCTTGCAGACAAGGGAAGACATTGGGAGCGCCTTGTATCTTTTAAAATAGACCTGTTGTCGTTGTCGTTGTCGTCGGAATGTATTTTTAGCCCTGTGAGAGATTGGCATGCTTTCTCTACCACCATCTGCCAAAGGCAGTTGCTAGGCAACTGACACTGACGACAGCAAGGGGAGGATCTGGGGACTCGAGTGGCTCAGTCCTTCTGCACTGTCTAGTTCTTACGTGACAACAGTCGGGCCCAAGGGAATAAATATGCCTAACCTGGGAGAGTACAATTCAATTCAGTTCAAGGTCCCTGAGCTGAGCCCTGAGGGGACTGCCCAGGCGACAAGGACAGTGGGAACTGATGTCTCTTTGTTGCCCAGGCAACAAGGACAATGGGAGCTGATGTCTTTTTGGTGGGCAGAGCTTTTATTTAGAAAGGTCAGGTGCTGTTGCATTCACTGAGCCAATATAGCACAGCCACAGCACTGGAGGGATAGGCCTGAGCTGAACATGGACTATTGGCAAATTGTCTGTCTAGAGAAGGAGCCCTGGAATGAAGCAGGAGGCAGATGGCCGGGGTTCCTGGGCTCTCACCCAATTTGGTTTATTTTTCTCTGTGTGAGTTGTCTGCCTTTCTCTGGACTGTAGTTGTCTCCTAGCCAAAGTTAGGGTGTCAAACCAGGTAGAACACATTCATATAAAGGAAGGCAAAACAATCACAGAACAGGGATCCATTAACAGGACTTGGCATTGGATCATCACTCTGCCTCTTATGGCTTGTTTGTGAGTTTAGGGAAGCCTCAGAAACACAGCTGCTCCTGTGAAAGACAGGCTTGCTCTTACCATTCTCTGAGAAGTCTTTGATTTAGGTGTATGTTGCAGCACAGAAAATAGGTAGATATCAATAAATTTCAAAGCAGAGAAGGTAATCACCCACTCTCTGTCTTATTAACAGATTTGAACCCGGGCATGACTCCAGTCTTTCATGTAAAAAAAAATTCTCACCTGAAGAAATGAGAAGGGTACCCCTGCTACCTCATGTGCTTTCAGGAAAACTACTTCTCTCAGAGTTCCTTGTAAGCCAGGGCACAGCTATGCCTGGAACTGACGAAGCAAAATAGGAGGCAGTGCTAGGAATGTTCATGAGATGACAGAGCAAGAAGATGGCAGGAACCTGGGATGTGCTGGGCTTGGTACAGCTCCCTCGACCCATAGAGGATGGAATGAAAGTGTATTGTGTGAGGGCTCTGAGCACTGGTGAGTGAATGGGAAGGAGTGTTATCAAGTAGGTACCACAGTGGATGGGCAGAGGTGTGTTCTTTAGGGAATCTCTGGGAATAGGAGAGCATCTGGCTCTAATTGCTGCCCGAGGGGGGGGGGTAGAAAACTGAGGCAATGCTACCCTGATGCTCATCAGTTTCTGGAAGTATCTGTCCCCTGGTACCTCCAGTCTTCTTTATGCTACGGGCAGAGTGAATACCAGTATCCCAAAGGCACTCCCTTAGGAATCTCCCAGTATATATGGTCCTTCCATTTGTAGTATAGTGATATGGAGCTCAGGGAAAGATGAGTCAGCTTGCCCAAATACTAGAAGGAATACCAGAATCCATATTTCCTGACCACCCAGGTGACCAGTGCAGCCAACATAGAGGGAAGTGGGTCCACATGGTACCCATGATGCCTTTTGCTTTACTTGACATAGCCATAGCTGCTTTGTTTTACCCCAGTGCTTGTCCCATTAATCCTGGTATCTGGATGCTCCACTGGTTGTTTGATTTGGTTTCATTTTCAGGTACAGGTTCATGTGATGATGAACTCAGAAGGCTTGCCTCTGTATTTACTGCCCTGTTTCATGGGACAAGGCTTCAGGGAACACTTTTGTTATTCACCGCTTTCAGCTTTGCCTGCTTCCCCCAGTAGGTTGAGAGCCAGAGGAAAGTGTGAGGGCACTTAGATACTTAAGATAGGCTCCCCAGTTGCCTGTCATCTTCAGCATGGAATAGAAGTGGAGGGCAGTGGCTCTCATAGGTGAGAGGACTATGTAGCTTTAGAATAAACTCAGGTGAATGAAAACTACCCCTTTTGACTTGGTTAGAATTCAAACATCTCTCTTTTCCTCTCTGAGGAAGACCTGGGATGAGTGCTTGACCTTTCCATGTGCCCTGGGAGAAGCTAGAATGGTACAGGCCTACTAGTTTGCCTGAGGTCACTTGCCAGCCTGTGCTAGAACAGTAGATATACACACAGCACCCTTTGCTTGGCTTCCAGAAGAGCATGCTGGCAGCTCTGCCTCTGGGCCCTCTTGATGCTGTTCTCAATGCTAAGATCTTCCCTACCCCCACCCCCAAGCTAGTTCACCCAAGGAGTAGTTTATATCAACACACGTGTAAAGTCTGATTTAGGGAGCCTTTCTCAGCTCTCACACCACAGCTCAATCATGGTGATGCTCACACCCCATTGTTGGTTTTCCTTCATGTGCCTGTGGCTTCTTTTAAAGGAACAAAGCCCCCTTTCTTCTTATTTTTGGTTCCTTAATATAAACAGTAGACATAAAAGAACTACATTTTCAACTCCAAGTTTTCTTCTCCCTCCCTCCAGGGTTGTGAGCAGATTAAGATGGGACAGGCAGGCATTATGTGGAGGCTCCTCTCAGCCACCACTTGCCTTCATTGCTGACCATTCTGTTTCTGACTGAGTAGGAGAACCCATACACTGTGTACAGCTGCATCTCAGTGTGGCCCATTTTGGCTGGAATTCAAGGAGTAATTACAGCCAAATGAGTATTATTACAACGCACGTCAATCAGCGGCCTTCTCCTCGAATGCTCTCGTAAGGAAACGGGGACACTCTCTGAAAGATGCTGTCTGGTTTAAGCCCAAGTATCTTTCTGGGGACCAGAATGTGTGTGCTTATCCAAACAGAAACCAGCGCTGATCATCTGTAGCCAAGTCTGAAATGTATAACTTGTATGATCTAAGACTGCTGGTCCCTGGATGTATAACCTGTATGATCTGAGACTGCTGGTCTCCGGAGTTAGGCAGACCCCAGTTCAAATCCTACATGCTACTTCCTCCCTCTGTGAACTTACACATGGGCTTAACTTCTGTACATCTCCATGTTCCGATGGGTGATGAGTAACTTCAGGGATTCAGCAAGATATCGTGTTTAAAATGGCAAAAGAGTCCTATGGAGATTTGTTAATTGAACTTTCTTTCCTCCACATTCAGCAATTAATCACCAGCTCTTTGTCCTCTTTTGGGGGCGTGATCCTGTAATTGTGAAGGCTTTGCGTCAGCAGCTGGAAGCTAAGGAACACTCTTGTCTACATTTTAGGCCTCCTTTGCAACCCAAAGCAATGTGTGCAGGGAGACTTTCCTGGAGAAACTGGAGTGTGAGGAAGAGTCACACTGAACGTCACATCGGGGCTGGGACGTCCCGAGGAAAAGGACAGGAACAATGGGAATTGGAAGACCAATTGTGAAGTTCTACCAACTTTAGAACACTACTTTGGGAAATATCATGGGTGGTGAGGGAGAGACTTTCCCCTGTAGAAGTTTGGTGGAGAGGAGCTCTTTGCCTGGGCCTCTGGTAGCCTGGTTAGAAAGAACATTGTTATGGTTTGAATCTGCAATGCTCACTGTAGGCTCTTGTTTTGAACATTTGGTTCCCAGCCAGTGGAGCTAATTTCAGAGGGTACGGGTCTAGCTGGTAGACGTAGGTTTTCATAGGAGGGTCCCTAGTCTGCTTCCCGATCTGTACGATGTGAACAGCTCCCCCCTACATACTCCCGAATATGCGATCCTACAGCCATGGCCTGGACCACCATGCCAAGCCTTCTCTATCATAGTGAAACTCCTGGAGACCATAAGCCCAAAGAATTCTTTCACCCTTTAAATTGTTTCTGCCAGCTATTTTGGCCATGCTAACTCAAAAACAACAAAGAAAAAAATGCTTACAAAAACAGATCTACAAAGCAGGCCAGGCAACCTTGTGTATGCTTGGGGCTTGGGCATGGGGCTTGAATCAATCTTGTAAATTTGCTCCATTCGATTTAATAAAACATTCTCCTATCTTCTTTGGGTGAGAGATGGCATAGAAAGTTGGGGACCCAGAGAAGACAAAGTCAAGCTGTCATTCCTCTGCTGGGGTGATGTGTGAGGTAGTACACTAATTTAGTTTTCTGTTGCTATTATAAGTGCCATAGCCAAAAGCAGTTGAGGAGGAAAGGTTTATTTGACTTAGAGTCACAGCCCATCACATAGGGAAGTGAGGGGAGGCCCGCAGCAGGAGCTGAGTCAGGAACCATGGAGGAACCTGCTTATTGGTTTCTTCCCAGGTTTACGCTCAGGTACCTGTTTTTTTATGTTTGTTTGTTTGTTTGTTTGTTTTTGTTTTGTTTTGGTTTTGGTTTGTTTGGTTTTTAGATTTTACTTTGTTTTATGTATATGGGTGCTTTGCCTGCATGTGTTCCTGTGTGTCACATGTGCATCTAGTGCCCTGGGAGGCTAAGATGGCACTGGATCTCCTGGAACTGGAGTTACAGAAGAGCAGGGGTAGCCATGTAGGTGTCAGTAATCAAACCTGCGTCCTTTGGAAGAACATCCACTGTTTGTAAGCCCCGAGCCATCTCTCTAGCCCCCATAGCTGCCTTACATATACATCCGAGGACCACCTGCACTACCCACAGTGCACTGGGCCCTCCCATGCCAATCAGTCAATAATCAAGAAAATGTCTCACTGACACAGGGCCAATCTGATGGAAGCAAATTTTCAGTTGAGAGTCTCTCTTCCCAGATACGTCTAGGACTAGGTAGACAAACACTGTGTAGGGCAGTGGTAGACAAGACCACTGAGTTACATGCTGTTCCTAATTAAATAGATGTTGATTGAACCCCTGTCCTGACTCCATGCACTGAGCTGGGCAGATACCCTCCAAGACTGTACTTATGTAAAACATTGACTCTGAAAGAGAGAGGGGCTTGCAAGTTCCTGGGGGGTTTTATCCCAGGCAGTAACTTACTTTTCCCACTGAAGGCAGTTATCCTTGAGTTTAGTAGATGTATCTTTGCCTTCTCTTCTTCCTGTAAAAGAAGTACTGGTCCAGAGTCCTGTGGTCAAGAACTCCCAGTTCAAACTCTCTAAACAAAAGGTGAATGGCCTGTACCCAGGTTGGTCTTTTGCCAGCATCCTGATGGAGGCAGGTTTCTTAGTTGCCACTACTTCCTGTATATTCTTTGTCTCTGTGCTTGCACCTTTCCCTTGATCCCAGTACTTTGATAATGATCTGTGCCCGTACACTCATGCCCTGGCCTCGGACTCCACCACCCGCATCCCTCTTCTAGGAGCTTTTATTGTAAAAAAGAGGAGTTGCCAATGTTGGCACTTCAGGAGACAGGTGGGAGACAGACATTTGACTAATACCTTTTATGTTTCCTATAAATCAAGAGATGTTAAGATTGCACCAGATAGGGACCATAATTTGAGGTCTCCGGGACTTCTTTGAGTATGCGTTAGGAACCTGGGTGAGGTCCAGAGATCCGAGGTCCTTCTGCTAGGTCACAATCATTTCCCAATAGCCCTGCCTTCCCCTCAGCCTTTGATGCATGGGGAAGTATTTAAGATCTAAACTGTAGCATCAGGATTTAGAGAAAAAAGCCAAGTGGTCTCCTCTCCAAAACTCCTCCATGCCTTTTATGGGCAGGTCCTTCAGATGTCAGTTCTGAGGGGGAGGGAAGTGGTAGACAATGGTGCCATTGTGCCATTTCTTCCTATCTGAGGAAGGGGGACAAGCATCTTTAGGACTTGCCAAATGCCACATCAAGTATCAGATAAGAAAATCCCTATTGCTAATCCATGCCCCCTGACCATATCTTCTCCCATGCGCAGTCACCTTTCATGAGTACATGCTCACGTTTTTCAGAACCTGCCTTGGCTGGCTAGGTGGAGACGTTTTCTGTTTCATTATAAGTGGAACAAGCATTGGGCTTCTTTAGTAGCTTTTGGCAGGCGAAGGATCAGAGCTGTGCACAGCATCCAAATGTAGTCAAAAGGCTCAGAATCAAAGGGAAGGTGTTTTGTTTGAAGTCAACTCTCAGGTCATCATACAACACTTCTGTCATTTACAGGAACAGGGATGAGGAATTTTGGCTGCAGCTGGCTGTCTGGTGCTGCCAGACAGTCCCAGAACATCCAGAACCTGATTGTTGGCTTCAAAATTAAAATAAAAGCCATTGATATGGAAGAACTAAAGAGGAACAGTTCCAGTGGGGTCAGTGTACTGTCTTCAGATATTTTGGGTTGGCCTGTATCCCACACAGAACGTGAGAGGTGCTGGGGTTTGCCATGGAAACCGCCAGAGGAAACTCCCAGGAAGCTGGGAGGATTTAGTACTTAGCAGGTGATTCTAGCCTAAGGTATAGCTGGCACCCAGTACACAGGAAAGATGAGTGACACCTATATTGTTAAGAAGTCTGGAGGAGCCAGATCTCAGCAGCAGGTGCATCTTAGCAACGATGGGGAGTCTGTTCTCCAAGCTGTAAGGCTGGGCAGCTTGATGTATTTTGGACACGTGGGGTTAATTTTAGCTTCCCATTGAAGCTTTAGAAACCAAGTGAGGAGCTCAAGAGATGGCCTTGTCAGTAAAATGGGGCTTGTGTTTGAATCCCTAGTATCCAATCAAAGTCAGGTGGTACTCCTGTTACCTCAGTGCAGGGGGAATATGCAGAGATAGAGAAACCCTTGGAACGTGGTGGTTAGCCTAGCCAATCAACACATCCGTGCCTGAGCTTGTGCAAAATAAACTTCTAACAGTGTTCTCAACATAGTATGTACTTGACACTATCTCTCTATCTGGGGAGGGACCATCTTTGTTTCCTGCGTTTCCTTGTCATTCCATGAGTGTGTAGAATTAGTTATACTACTAGTATACCTTAGTGTTTAGACGTGTACTTCTAAGAACAGTATTATGTTCTTGGACGGAAATACTGGTACTCAGGATTCAGTACTGTTGCCAGCACAAGATGTGGAAGTTGAGTACACACTGGGAGGTGAGCAGCTACACAGCTCCCGTCGGCTTTTGGCTGAAGGAGGGTGAGCTTGTATCTCCTGCGTCAGCCTAGCCCCCACTAGTTTGCTTGCTCCACTTCACCTGGGTGGTGACCAAGCTCTAGGAACTAGACTTTACCCTGGGCTTTGGGCTCGAGCCCCTGGAGGCATCTATAGCATCACATATTAATTTTTCCTGGACTCAAGTTCTCCTCTCCTTGGGCAGTCACTTTCCCAGATTTTATTATGGGATGGCACTGAGCTCATTCTTCCAGACTGCAAGACTCCTTGTCTAACTGGGGCAGAGCTTTTATTCCTGGAGAGGAGAGTCGTGTGCTTCCCAGTGAGTATCTCAGCTGCCTTTTCTCTCTGTCAATGTGTGTGAGAGGGTCTGAATCTCCCTAATTCCCTGCAGCTGGCCTCACTCTGCACGACTGCTTGGGGATATGATTCTTTTGTTCCCTTGTTTTTCTCTTTAAGCAAATTTTTTTTTTTTTTTTGAGTTCTGGATGGATGTCATCTGGAGTTTTTAGGGAGAAACATCTCCCTCTCTGAAACTTCTGGGCAGGACATTAGAGTTGCTGGTAGGGAGGAGGCCATTGCCTATGACTGGTGAATGAGACTACAGCCAAGGAAGACTTAGCAGGGCAAGGGGGAGAGCCTTTGAATCTGTATCCACATTCTCTGCTGTGTGATCTTGAGAAATCCCTTACCTTCTCTGGGCCACATTCTTACATCTGTAAAGATGGGGTTGAGTTTAATTAAAGCTTTGCAGTTGAAAATGAAAGCAAAGCCATCAGAGCCCTTACTGAAATCAAGATAAATCAGGTGTGATTGTTGGTTTTTTTGGTTAAAACAGTCAGGACTGTACATTTAGCCCAATGTTTCTCAGCCTCTTTGATCTATGGACCTTTTGATCCAGATGGTTATGGGAAGATGTTCTATGTACTCACAGTGATGGGCAAGAGCCTGAGAAATATTCAGACGGTGACAGAAACCCCACGGTGGGCAACTGTCACCTCTGCAGAGAATCACAACTTTAAGCTGATTAACTGTTAAAAGATGAGAGTAATGAAAGGCATTTATCTCCACCCACTCTTAGTGGTCTTCTGGTGAACTAGGGTTTCAGGAAACAGAGTTTAAAAATTGGTACATTCAGAGTTTCAATAGTTCTCAGCTCGAAACTTCCCCGTGGACCCATGATCCTTACGTGTTTCAGTCAGCTCTATGCTGTTGCTTTAAAAGAGTCAACCTAAGGACAAAAGTCTTGACACATGTTCCAAAGGTTTTAGTCCATGGTTATCTGGCTCTGTTTTTCTGTTTCTGGACCTGTGACCATGCAGGACATAACAATCATGGTAACGCAAAGAAGCTAGAAGGGAGGGAGAAGAGAGAGGAGGACAGAGGATGGGAAGAAAAAAACAAGGGAGGGAGGGAAGGAGAGGGGGGCATTCCTCAGGGATTTATTCCATTCAACTAGGTCCTACCTCTTGACTGTCCATTACCACCCAATAGTCCATCAATTTATGAATGTACTGCATTAATGAAGTCAGAGTCCCTATGATGCAATAAATTCCTAAGACCCCCCACATCTCAATATTGCCTTTAGTGGACATTGCATCTAAACCACAACACCTCCTTTGAGACATGGACTGAAACACACTTTCTTGTTTTATGTGGCCATGAATCCTCTGGGTTTTGAAGTTGAAGAGGTCAAGTGGAATGGTCAGTATTCTCAAGACTGTGATAAAACTTGTTTGGGAGTTGGGAACTTTCTACTAAAGAAGCCCGAAGCCATGGACCCAACAGTTACTAGTAGGAGGGTGGAATCTAAGTACAGATTTTCTGGGTTTCTGCTCTAGATTGGATCTGAGATGTTGCTTCAAGGCTTGGTTTCCTCCAACCCGTGGGTGGTGGAACCTTTAAGAAGTGGGGCATAGTAGGATATCTTTAAACCACTGGAGGTGTGTCCTCCAAGGAGATTGTCTCTGCACGAAAATGAGGACATAATTATACCAAGGTCTGAAGAGAAGGATTTATCGTAGGATATGAGGGAGAGTAAAGCCAGAGGCATCTGGAAGAGTCCAGAGCAGGGAGAGAAAGAAGTAGACTTATGGTCAGCAGTCTTAACTGGGCCATGAGACAAGAGAGATGGTGTGGAAGGAGGGACAGCAAAAGAGAAAGATAAGAGAGCAAGGGAAGAAGACATGTGGGCTGAGAAGGAAGCTGATGACTGAGAGAGCAGAGGGAAGAGAGGGCAGAAAGAGAGAGAACCAAGAAACTACATGGCCAAAATGAAAGCCCTTGTGCTGAAGAGGTTTATGGTAGGGGCTGGGGTACCAGCCAGGATGACTGTGTAACAGATACTCGCTGAGAAAGCCTAGAGGCTAGCATCTGCTTGGGTATGCTAAAAGGCACCTCAGTTGGCCATTTGTCCTGAGATTCTTTGGGACCCGATAGTCTCTTTTCCATTCTTTTTGCCTCCATGGCTGCTATACGACAAGCATCAGGCTAGCATTACCTTATGCTCTCACTATGATGCACTCCCTTGCTGCGGGCCATGAAACGACCAGGCCAACTCATGGGAAGCTGAAAAATCTTCAAAACTGCAACTCAACATAAACTTCCCCTCTTTCTAAGTCAATTATCTAAGATAGATGGTTATAGTAATATAAAGTCAACCAACACATTAACCCCAGCTAAACTGCTTTTTCTCTTTGTACCCCAAATCTCAATTGTCTTCATCACATCTTGTCTTCTGTTAAAGTTACCTGCACGTGCATGAACCTCCTGGCCCAGATCTAAGCTCTATGGGGTAATCTTTGTGTCTTAGTGTCTCTGTATGCTTCCCACCTCCATCTATTTTTCACACACTTGCCATTTAGTGAAGTTAATGGGCAGGGGTTATCAGTCCTTTCCAAGAATGAACAGGTAAACAATGTATTGGTATATGATGATAATACATCCCCTTCCATCCCTTCTGTCCACTGGCCATTTGTCATTCAGTTAGCCATTATCCTGTATTCAGTGATTCAAGGAAGAATGAGTTTAGTATAAAGCAGCAAAATTGAGAGTCAGTTGTAGAACTATGAGGTCCTAAAGCCTTAGACTCCAGTAGAGTAGAGAAGTCTTATACTCATCAGTAAGTTTGTGATTAAAATCAAGTGGTAGTGACAGGGAATTCAACTCCATGGTGTGGTATCATGTGCTTGATGTAAAAATTGTTTTGAGTTGGAGAAGAATAGGGCTCTGTTTGTGGTGTTCCTGAGTTTGTGGACCAAGATTCCCACATACTCCTATGCTAAGCCCATGGTGTACAACTGTTATCTTTGACAGATTCCCTTTTGACTGGTTCTTTCCTGGTGGAAATGATAGGGGATTCACCTGGACTGATGAAAGAGCTTATATCACCAACTGACAGTGTTTTCAGGGCTAAATTTTGAGCTAGGATGTTGGCCACTACATGAGTACAATGGGCTAACCAGACATATTAGCCAGTGTTAGGAAAGTGTCCAGACAACCATATGTTGAGTACCAGCTGGAGCACTGGTCATCTGTGCTTGATAGTGAATGAATGAGGACATGGTCCTGACTTCCATCACTCTGGCTATATGGCCAAGAAGTTTACTATTTTTCATCTATACTAATAAACAGTCACCAGAACCAGTTAGAAATGGGACCCACCCTATTAACGTATTCTTCTGCAGGTTACTAAAATGTAATTCACTTTAGGGAGTGAAGAAGCCAAGCTCAAGGGGTATCTTCACATATCTGTAGGCATGCGATCACTAGATCACAACACAAAACATAAAAGCTCAAGCAGTCTCCTGTGTTCTCCTCCTTCCTCAATACTCACCACCATGTAGCTACTGTTTGTTTCTATTTTATAATAGAGTTTCTCACTAAAGAAGCTTTAAAAATTAAGTATAATTTATTATTTTCCTTTCTGGATGTTATATTTTGTATGCTCATTTAGAAATCTTTGCCTGTTCTAATACCACAAATACATTCTCTTGAGTTCACATTTGAGTCTACAACTCATCTTTAAATAATTTTTGTGTGTGATGAGTTAGGGTGAAAAGTCCTTTCTAGTAAACAAGCCTTGACACCGTGTAGCATAAGTCTCCAAACATTTTTCAATATGCCTTGGTTTTTCCATATAAGACTCAAATTACCATTTCAATTTCCAACAAAACGAAATGAAACAAGCCAGCTGGACTTTTCATTCGGATTCAAATTACTCTATAGTTTAAGTCTGAGAAAATTGACATCTGTGATGATTAATCTTCATCGTTTACTTGCCTGGATTTAGTTATTTAGGAGAGTAGAGAAGCACGTTTCTGGGAATGTCTGTGAGGGTGTTTATAGGCAAGTTTAACAGAGGGGAAGACCAATCCTGAATGCAGGTGGTTATTGTGTTAGATGAAATAAAAGGGGGAAAGGGGACACTTCCAGTAGTGCATTGGTGTTCTTCTGTCTGCTTCATGGCCTGCTAGGTGAGCTCCTGAGCTCTACCGTGATGGCTCGACCTTTCATGACACATGGAAACCTCTGAAACTGGGAGTCTAAGTAATCATTCCTTCCTCAACTTGTTTCTGTGATATATTTTGGTCAGAATGAAACATAAGCCTCTGACTAATATTGAGTTTTTGAACCCATGAACACATTTTTTTCCATTGTTAACTGAGATCTCCTTTAGTGTCTCTTAGCAATATTATGTAATTTAAAAATAGAAATCATTCAAA
This sequence comes from Arvicanthis niloticus, assembly GCF_011762505.2. NCBI lineage: Eukaryota > Metazoa > Chordata > Mammalia > Rodentia > Muridae > Arvicanthis > Arvicanthis niloticus. The sequence goes on along the minus strand of NC_047675.1, from coordinate 20,872,767 downwards.
TCTTCCGTTTCCTATTGATTATTTAAATTTTGATTCAACCATACTTTGCATTTTTGAAATGTTCAGCTTCTTTGTTTATAGAAAATAAAAAATTTATTTTCATATTGAAAGAACATTCCCATAAATTTAATAAGGATTGTTTTTCATCTATGGTAATAAGTAGTCAACAGAACTAGTTATAAGTTTCTTCAACCATTTCAAATCATGAAATTACTGTTAATATTTTGCTTCTGAAAATCAACCAACCAAGGATAAACTCACTTCAGTAAACACAGCTGAGTGTCAGCAAATCCATAGTAGGCAGACCTGAGCAAGCACACTTCTACAGAAGAACTAAGTCCATTTATTCTATCTAAAAATCCATCTTACTCTGAATCCTTGTACAACTTTCCTTGTGATATTTTCCATTGATTCCTGGGTAATTTACAAATGTGTTAACTTTCAAGGTGTAGAAATTTTATTATGTTTCATTACTTATTTCTATAGTGTTGTGAAAGAATATAATCTGCATAATTTTAAAACTTTGTGATTTGTTAAACCTTGCTATTTCAGAAGGTAGCCGAGGACATGCAGGCATGGTATGCTAAAACTTCCAGGGACCAAACTTGGGAAAGTTAGATAACAGATATCAGATGATGTGGATGTTAACTGAAAATCTCCAGTTCAAAAGAAAGGAAAACAAAGGACATTGGCAAACAGATCATGAATAAACCAAGGTCTACTTTGAAAGTATTGGAGGTTCTAGAAACTCCTTCCCAATGAGAGGGACTGAACAGAATCAGGATTAAGAGAAAGAGAGCTTCAGAAAATTAATACCCAGTAAAAGCCATTTTAAATAAAAATAAATAAATAAAAAGAAGGAAGAGAAGGGAGTTTGCAATAGTGGGAGGCGGAGCACCAGGAAGCACCTTATTTTGGCATCCAACTATAGCAGTGGAAATATGCCATTAACAAAGACCTGTGCTATATCAGAACTTATGTTTCCACAAAATTCTCCAGCAAATCAAATGCCCTGAGACAGCCTAGTAGAATACCTGGAGACTGTGCAAAACAAAATCTGCATGTAGCATTCAGCAACATAGAAACATAGTTGGATCTGAAATCTGAGAACAGAGACATAAGGTCCAGGCAATACACCTAATATTAGTTGAGAAGGACCACTCAGGAACAAAGTCAACATTTGAAACCATACTCCAGAAGTCTCATACACTCCAATACAATGTATCAAGGGAAGGACAGAAAATCAGGGCTTGAACATGGTGGTGGATATGGAATATTCCAAACAGTGGCGAAGATAACAAGAAATATGAACAGAACATTTGAGATCACTGGGACCCCATGAAAAGACCAAATCTATGAACAGATGAAGAATGACTTAAAATGATAAAGATACAGAAACATTCGATAAAATCATATCAGGAAGTTGCCAAAATCTGGGGGAAAAATTATTCATCTAGGTATAGAAAGTGTTTAAGAACATTAACCAGGCAAGAGCAGGGAAGTATCTCCTCATGGGCCAGTGATATGGTTTAGTGGGTAAAGGTTTTTGCTGTAAATTCTGATGACCTGAATTTGGTTCCTGAGACCCACATTGTGCAAGGAGAGAAACAACTCCGACAAATCATCCTCTGACATATATAGTTGTGCGTGCACATGTGCATAAATAAATATAATAAAAGGAACCTTTCCTATGCCAGTATTCATTTATTTGTTACCTCCAAGAAATGTACCTTACCACCAGAGATTACAAACAGAGATGGAGAGATGATTCAACATATGCAATCAATAAGTGTAATACATCACATAAAGAGACTTGTCTTAGTCAGGGCTTGTGTTCCTGCACGAAAATCATGAACAAGAAGCAAGGTGGGGAGGAAAGGGTTTATTCAGCTTACACATGTACATTGCTGTCCATCACCAAAGGAAGTCAGAACAGTAACTCACACAGGGCAGGAACTTGGAGGCAGGAGCTGATGCAGAGGCAATGGAGGGGTGCTACTTACTGTCCTGCTTTCCCTGGCTTGTTCAGCTTGCTTTCTTATAGAACCCAGGACTACCAGCCCAGGGATGGCACCACCCACAATGGGCTGGGCCCTCCCCTCTTGATCACTAATTGAGAAAATGCCTTACAGCTGGATCTCATGGAGGCATTCCTCAAGGAAGGCTCCTTTCTCTGTGATAACCCCAGCTGCTTCAAGTTGAGACCCAAAACCAGTCAGTACAAGACTTGAAGACATAAATCACATGATCATCTCAATGAATGAAGAAAGACATTTGACAAAATCCAACCAATGTCTTTTCATGATAATGTATCATGATGCAGCTTAGAGCTTGAAAAAACAAAAACAAACAAATCAAGAATCAGTAGACAGAAATAATTAAAATTATAGCAGAAGTTAAGAAAATGAAAACAAAAAAATAAGAACCAATGAAACTATGAGTTGGTTCTCTGACAAGATAAGCAAAACCAATAGACTCTTAAAATAACCAAGAGTGAGAAAAACATAAATATTAAAAAATGGAGATGAAAAAAGGAGACATTACCACAAATACTATAATAAAATTAAGAAAATCATTAGAACATATTTTAAAAACTGCATTCCACTAAGTTGGAAAAGCTAACAAAAATATATTGATTTCTAGGTGCATCTGACCTACCAAAATTAAATCAAAATGAGATAAACAGTTTAAATGTATCTATAACAAGTGATAAATTAAAGTAATAATTTTAAAATCCTCCGATTAAAACTAGTCCAGGATCAGATAGATTCACTGCTGAACTCTACCAGCCCTGTAGGGAAGATGTTAAATGCCAAAGTTTCCATGAAACTATTCCAGGAAGTAGACAAGGTAGGGATACCACCAAACTTTTTTCACAAAGACAATGTTACTATAATAGGAAAACCAGAGAAACACATAAAAGGAAACTGTAGGCTAAGCTTGTGATGAATATAGTTGCAAAAGTTCTCACAAAATACTTTCAATCTAAATTTAAGTCCACATCAAAAGATCATTCACCATGATCTAGCCGGTTTCATTCCAGAGATACAGAGGTGGTTCAATATATGCAAATCAACAAGAATTCACAGAAATGGATTTCAGGATAGGAATTACAAGATTACCTCAATGGATGCAGAAAAACTTCTGCTGAAATCCATTATCCTTATGATAGAGCCCCAAAGAAAAGACACCTCAGTGGTTTAAAGGTTTGCTACACAAAGCACAAAGACTTGAGTTCAAATCTCTAGATCCCTTGTAAAATGCAAGCACCACACGTGTAACAACCCTGCTGGCTAGTGTTTGTAGTTACGGAAGATGCTGTGCGGGATGCTGGGATATGAAAGACATTAGGGGCCTTGTACAGGGCCCTTCGTGCTATAATGATACCTGCCATGTAAGTTGTGCAATAATGGCATGACTTCTGTAGCATAACTAACTGCTTTCTTATTGGAAATGAGACATAATCCACAGAAGGAAATCCATTCTTGGTACTGTAGAGCTGGTTAAAAGCCCGCTGTGGGGGTCATAGGTCTTAGAGTGAAATCTACTGTTGTTATTTTGATAAACGGTCATACTGTCAAACTGTCTTTTAAATATTTATGTTTATATTCATAGACATGTGATGTTCTCTGTTCTGTTTAGAGAAGCTTTTATTGTTTTATTTTATTTTTTGTAATGGGAAGTAGTTAATAGAGAGTTTAAACTCACAGTTTAACTGTTTCATTCAACCTTAAGTGAGACGTCTTTGTCAATCTCCCTGCCATGGTTCAAGTAACACAGAAGAAGAGGAAGCACAAAGAATGTGAGGCCTGGAGGATAAAGTGAAGATTTCTGGTTGTTTTGGAGATTCAGTTTTGTCATGTGATGTTTTTCTGGATACTGTCTTATGGGAGGATGTTTTTGCTGAAGCAGACATGTGGGAGGATGTTTTACTGGGAACAGACAAGTGATGTTTTTCTGGAAGCAGCCTGGAAAAGGGGTCTGTGATGTTTTGGTTTTGAGAGAACACGTGACATATGGAAAGGGTATAAACATAACCTAACTGACAGTAGACGATGCTTTGTGATATTGGTTCACCTTGCCATTTTTTGCTGGTCATTGTTGTGACTTTGTAGAGAGAAACGCCACCAAAGAACTTCTGGTTGTATTCTGGAGGTCTCTTGCTGCTTCCACAGTGTCTGGCTGATTGGCAGAGCCTCAAGGTTTCTTCTGGATTTAACTGCCATTGCTGATTTGTGAATGGTGTTTGTGAGTAGATTGAGCTATAACTACTGATTCATGAGAACTGAACTGCTGATATCCTAACAGTGCTGACTGGATTAGCTACATAGGATTATTTCTAAACAGGCCCACATCCTCCTTTGTCCTATTAACCTTTCCTTTCCACTACCAGAGATGTGTGGTGGGCTAGAAGGGAGGTTAAAGTTTACATACACTTATTAAAGTAAGATTTTGAAAAATATAAGACTACAAGAGAACAGGGATACTTGGTGTGAAATGCTGTCTTCTGAACATGGCATGGCTATTACATACATGAAGACAGAGTAGCTGTTCTTAATTCCACAAGATCAAGCCAGTTAAAACCCCAATCTGCCTGGGGGAGGTGCTCACAAGACCCCATCTTGTAGCTAAGGCAATATTGGCAGTTTATGGTAGTTGAGATGAATAATCATTTTTTTGTATATTGTCCATGCTTTAGTGGCTAGTCCCACACCCACACACTAATCGGATTATTGGATTGACATGACTAAGTGGAATATTAAAAAATGAGAACATAAATTTGGGAGGGGAACATGTTGGGAAAATATAGGAGCTGAAGAGAAGAAATAGAGGCTAGGTATAATCATAATAGATGATACTCATGTATAATAGTTTCAGAGAATCAATAAAAATAATAATGAACACAAATACATATATAATGGAGCACATATATCAGAAGTCAGCAGAGAAGACAGCTTGGCTTTTATGGTGTTCAATCCTACCACTGGACCAGAAAGTACCTTGGATTTTAGATACATATACTTCCTGGGTAGATTTCCAAAGACTCCACCTCAGTATGTTACAGAATATTTGCATAGCGATTTTTATTGCAGCACTACTCACGATGGCTAAGTTATGGAACTAACTTAAATCTCCAGCAGCAGAGGAATGGATAAAAGATCATAATATATGCACACACTAGAATTTCTTTCAGCCTCATAGGAGTGAAATTATTTCACTTTCAGAAAACTGTATGCAACTGAAGATGATCTTAGTAAGTGAATTAGGCCAGTCTTTGAAAGATAATTTTTTTTCTCATTTTGTGGCTCTTAGATCTTATTTATAAATGTAACATTGCATTTGTAAATCTGAAATGAAAGTAGAGTAAGGTTGTCTAGGGAGACAAAAGGAGCTAACTGATGTGGAAGGGAAGAGAGGGGATGCAGTAAGATATGGGGTAATGTGCTCACTCAATATACAATACATAGTTGCATAAAAATGCCTGCATGTAGCATATAGAACTATGTATCATGATGCATACGACAAAACTGAAAACTTAGTGTTAGCCACCTTTTATAAATTTCATATTATTTATTTTAAAAAGGAAACTATAGTAAGACATGTACCCTGAAAGATGCTTATACAGATGAACAACATTCAGAGGGTTTAGCCTCCCATGTCTACTTGATAAATAATAAACAAGACTGTTTAAGAAACTCCAACTTACTCTAGGGTAAAGTACAATGTTAGGGTAAGTTTTTACGTACTCTTGAAAAATGTATAATCTAGAGTTGTCAATATTTTATGTAGTTATAGAGTAAATCAATTCACTCTGTTCACATCTTTATCTTTAGTGATTTCTCTTGCTTATGTGATTATCTGGATGGCTTCATTAGAACTTTGTGACTGTTTTCTACCTTTCCTTAAGGTCAGTGTTTGCTTCATAATATGGAGGCTATGTTGTTAGGATTGCTATACGGTCCTAGTCATATCTATGGGTGTACATGTATGGATTCAGACAAGCATGGACAGGTAAAATATATTTTAATTGCATAGACTTTCTTCTCTTGTCATTGTCGACTAAAAAAAAAGATAACACAACTACTTAGTAGTTAGAAAGATTTTATTTTAGTGAGCATTATAAACAACCTAGAGGCTTCCTGTCTGCGCCCAAGCACTGAGCAGATCTTGGGCTTCAGTTCTGCACCCAATCTTACAAAACCCAGAGGAAGCAGGGCTCCCAGGAGCTCTAAACCAGTCAGTATCTTAGGCAGGAGACAGCAACACCCCCACAAAACAGGGAGTAACTAGGACCCACTGGGACCCAGGAATTCACTCCTGGCCAGGGGCACTGGTTCCTTCTGGTCTGTGCCCGAGCACTGAGCTGATCTTGGGCTTCAGCTCTGCACCCAAAAAGATGCCCAAAAGATGCTCAAATGTACAACAGGGACACATGCTCTACTATGTTCATAGCAGCCTTATTTATAATAGCCAGAAGCTGGGAAGAACCCAGATGTCCTTCAACAGAGGAATGGATACAGAAAATGTGGTGCATTTACACAATGGAGTATTCAGCTATTAAAAACAATGAATTCATGAAATTCTTAGGCAAATGGATAGAACTGAAAAATATCATCCTGAGTGAGGTAACCCAATCACAAAAGAACACACATGGTATGCACTCACTGATAAGTGGTTATTAGCCCAAAAGCTTACAATACCTAAGATACAATGCATAGACTACATGAAGCTCAAGAAGAAGGAAGACCAAAGTGTGAGTGCTTTGGTCCTTCTTAGAAGGAGTAACAAAATACTCAACCAGAGCTCCCAGGGTTTTAACCTCCAACCTGGGAACACAAAGGGAGGGACTCATGGCTCCATCTGATGGCCTTGTCAGGCATCAGTGGAAGAGGAGGGCCTTGGTCATGAAAGTCTGGATGCCCTAGTATTGGGGAATTCCAGAGCAGGGAGATGGGAGCTGGTGGATGGGTGGGGGCACACCCTCATAGAAGTAGGAGGATGAGGGATGGGATAAGGGGGTTTGAGGGGAATGGGATAGGGGATAACATTTGAAGAGTAAATAAATAAAATATCCAATAAAAAACAGAGAGTGGATCTGGCAATTGTAGTCAAGCAGTTGAGATTTTTTGTCAACAATTTATTACAGGGATTCCTTATAATCCTTAAAGACAAGGTATTGTGAAAGGGGCCCATGGAACTTGAAAACAATATCTTCATTAAAAGGGGGGGGGAGGTATAAACCAGCACACCACAAATCATACTCTTTTATTTGAAATTTAAAAAAAAAATGAATGCCAAGGAACTTTTTTTTCTGGGTGTCAATGGCACCCTACAACTAGGCATACTTATGCCTAGGTGAAAAGGAAGGATCCACTTACAGGCATATGGCATGATCCTGACCAGGTATCTAATATGGGGAAGAGGGCATGTTTGTGTTTTTTCTGCAGGATGCTGAAGGATCATGGTGGCTGCCAGAGTGATTGGTGAGACATGCTGTTGTTGAGACAAAGAATGATGCTGACCTGTGAGCTTGCTGAGTGCCCTGACAAGGGTAACTGGGAAGCTGTATTGGACATATGTTCTTGATCCACCTTTGTTTGCCTATATCCCAGATGGGACAAGCTACCTTGCCTCAGGTTTTTAGACCTTATGGGACAGAGAATCAAAAAGAGAAATTACAATGACTCTTGTATTTTTCTTAAAATTCCAGCTATTTGGACTCAATCGGGTACTGGTCTAGAAATCAATCCGATATTGGAAATAACAGTCTTCATTTGGAAGGCTGGATATAGATATTTTCAGAGATATATTTGGAAGTTAGCTGCAGTTCTCTATGATGTTATGATAGCAAGAGATAAAGTTGGGACAGGATCTGGATTTCAAACAAGGGTTGGTGCATTTTTTTAAAGCTAAAATTTAATTGTCAAGCTAAAATTGGTTTTGTCTCTTCTACAGTATTTATTGTAAGTTGCATTGACTGTATAAATTCTAATTGTGTTAGTGTGTTGAAACCTGGCATGTCTGTTAAGGTGGTCTACCAACCAGCTTTTGTCTCACTGCCCTGAGTATTAGGAAACCTTGATTCTCTGAAAAAAGCTTGAAAGTGCTGGAAGAAGTGAGTTAGGCTTTAAGTAGAAGCAAGAGGAAAGCTGGCTTGATTATTGCTGGTATAACAGCTTTAATTTCATTAATAACTAGCACCACTGCTTCTGCAGTAAGACTGACACAAGGAGTTAAGACAGCTATTTTTGTTAACCATCTAGCAAAAAAAGAGTTAGTAATGTATTGAGTATACAGAAGGATTTATATAGGTGTCTGGAACAACCGATTGATGCTCTATATCCTATTCAAATTATCTGAAGGAGGTTCAGGGTTCAAGAGTTAGGAGCCATCTCAAAGGTCATAACAAATATCATTGGAGTAGTGTTACTTCTAAAATTTACAATGACTGTCATTATAATTAGAAAAAAAAATTAAAGACACCTGTAGGATATTTGGCATAATTCTAACACCTCTCTGGGTGTTTTAACTTTGCATAGTGAGATTATAAATTTAAAGAATGCTGCTCTGTTGAGCTTTGATGCTGCAGATAATGCCAATAAAATTATCCATGGCCTGAGGTCAGTATTTCCATTTTGGTCAAACCTCAGGAATGGCATGCTAGCCCTTCTTGTCCTGGTAATACTTTTATTCCTGCCCCTCATGTTAAAGCTTGTCTCTAACTACATCAACAGGTTGGCAGCCAAAGTACATGACTTGAAACTGAAAATGGACCCTCAGAAAGAGTTATTAATTTAAAAGGCTGGCAAGCCAAGGATGGGTATGATTCTGCACAGAGCCTTACCAACCTAAGACAGAAGTGCAATGCTTATGATAATGCATATTCCATGATGGGTAAAGAAGGCTTTCTTGTCAAACGACCTAAGACAGGCTCAGTCTGATTTATGCAATAAAAGGGGGGGGGGGGGGATATAGAGAGCTTTTGGGGCTGCCGAGCAGAAATCTGACATAGGCCAAAACCAAGGAAATGGACTACAGGCAGGAATCTGACATTAGGCTGGAACAAAGAAGTAATTTCAGGCAAAAATCTAAATCCTAGGCTAGAAAAAAAAAAAAAAAAAAAAAAAAAAAAAAAAAAAAAAAAAAAAGGCAGGAATCTAAATCTTAGGCTAGAACAAAGAAGTAACTATAAGCAGAAATCTAAATTTTAAGTTAGAACAAAGAATTAGGCTTCAGGCATGAAAATGACTTTGGGCTAGGACAGGGAAGTAGGCTCAGATATTTTGCTTATCCTGATAAGCCCTTAGAAATAGTGATCACAGGACTCTGTTTATTGCCATGCATGTTCTTTGACTATCTGGGTTTATTGTCTTGCTTGTTCCTTGACTATTTGCATCTATTGTATTGCTAGTTCCTCAACCTAGAACTGACCTTAGTACTTGCATGTAATTTAAACAGTATAAAGGAAAAAAAAAAGAAAGAAAGAAAAAAAGGAGGAGGAAGAGGGATGGCATAGGGGACTAATGGGGGGATGAGGAAAGAGGATGAAATCTGAAATGTAAATAAATAAAATATCGATTAAAACAAAAGGAAAAAAAAACAACCTAGAGATAACTTAAACAGAAGAGTGTAGAGTCGGCACTGATGGTTCATACCTTTAATCCCAGCACTTAGGAGGCAAAGGCAGGTGGATCTCTGAGTTCAAGGCCAGCCTGCTCTATACAGTGAGTTCCAGGATAGATAAAGCTCCACAGAGAAAGCCTGTCTTGAAAAACCAAACCAAACCAAACCAAACCAAACCAAACCAAACCAAACCAAACCAACCAACCAACCAACCAACCAACCAACCAGCCAACAAGCCCTGTTCCTACTGTTTGTTGAAATGCATTGGACATAGCTCTTAGATCTAGTCGATTTACATTATTTTTAAAATCTTTGATTTGTATGAGCTGCCTATATTTAAATGGTCCATCCATTATCCAAAGCAGCACATCGAAAACTTCAATTATTGTTGTACAATTGTTCCTTCAAATCCTGTGAATTTCTACACTGTCTGTTAGTTGTATACATATTTATAAGTCTTATAGCTTCTGGCGAATGGATTGGGCCTTCATCATTACATACATCCTTCTCTGTGTCTCTTTAAAAGTGTTTGTGTGGTTGAGTATGTGTGTGTGTGGTGGTGGTGGGGGGGATTAATACGTGCGTGAGGCTGAGAGTGCACATGAGTTGCCTAATACACAAAGTCGATAGTATCATAATGATGTCCCATTAGAAAAGAGAAGGAGAACACTCCCTGCATGTCAGAGATGGTGCTGAGCGTGACTCAGCACACAGATCACCAGTTGACTAGACTGGCACCAGTAGGCTGCAGGGAGTCCCCCATCTCCCAATCCTGTCACTAGCAGTGGGCAAACAGATGTATACCACTGAGTCCAGCTTTTTTTGTGGGTGCTGGGGGTCCAAACCCAGCTCTTTGTCTTTGTGTGACAGGCACTTTAGGGATAGTTTTTGTTAATTAGTTTCCTTCTTTTTACTTTTGTGTGAACTATTTTTCATATGTTGACATTATTCGTTGAAAATTAGAGGTGTTGAATATCCTAAGACAAAAGGTCTGCGAATCCCATTCTCCCTACTTTACTCAACTTTCTGTCACTGTAACAAAATAGCCCCGAAAAATAGCTTACACAGAGGAAAAGTTCCCTGGTGGTTTTAGAGGCTCCAGTCCAATCACTCGGGCCCATTGCTTTGGGTCTGTGGCAAGGCAGAATGTCATGGTAGGAGCTCAGGACATTGTGACAGAGGAGACTGATCATGTCATCGCAGTTCCAGTTCCCGTTCAAGCACCCCACTCATTCCTCCCACTGTACCCCCACCCACCCACACTTCTAGAGGTTCTGGCCTTTCTCCATAGCAACAGCAGGCTGCTGCTCAAGCCTTGAGCACATGAATGCCTTTGGCGGGGAGGGGCGTGGAGCACTGGAGAGCCAAATCAAAACCCTTCCTCCATGGAGCGTGTTGTTATATCCCATTGATTTTTATATGTTTAGTGGTTTATTAACTAAATTTGTAAAGTTTATATTCTGTGTTCTCTGTGGCAACTGATGGCTCTATTTGGTCAGCTTAGAGGTCAGGTGGGGATTTGACAGGGATTTCCTGCATCTGTTTGTTTCCTTTTGTTTTCATTTTAATTTATTCTGTAGAGCTTAAAGTAAAAATTTAAATGCATATACGGAGGCTTTAGATGCAGTACCAAATGGTGTAGAGACAAAACAAAACAACAACAACAACAACAACAACAACAACAACAAAAACAACAGCAGCAACAAAACCAGATCATTTACACATTCCTTGTTTTTAATTTTACCTTTACAAAGTTACTAGTAACATAGGAGCCCTAAGTCCTCACAACCTGTTTACCAAGCAGTGAGATGGCAATGAGTCACAGGACAGCCATCTTCTTAAAAAGCTGCAGCAGTCCTAGGTCCAGCCCATGAATAATCTTTGGTGGTTCAGTCTCTGAGAACCCCAAAGGTCCAGGTTAGTTGATTCTGTTGGTCTTCCTATGGAGTTCCTATCCTCTTAGGGGCTGCAGTCCTTTCTCCTGTTCTGTAAGAGTCTCCAAGCTCCACTCGCTGTTTAGCTATGGGTGTCTGACTCTGTCTGAGTCAGTTGGTGAGTCTCTTAGAGAACAGCCATGCTAGGCTCCTGTCTGCAAGCATAACAGCATCATTAATAGTGTCAGGAATTGGTGCTCACTCATGAGATGGGTCTCAAGTTGGGCTGATTATTGCTTGACTGTTCCCTTGGTTTCTGCTCCACTCCAATCCCTACATTTCTTGCAGACAGGAAAAGTTTTGGGTGGAAAGTTTTGTGGGTGGGTTGGTCTCCCTGTTGCTGGGATTCCTGCCTGGCCACAGGAAGCAGCCTCTCTAGGCTCCATATCTCCAATGCTGTGAGTCACAGCTAAGGAGACCCCATTGATTCTTGGGCACCTCCCCAGCCCAGGTCTCTGTGTCTTCCTAGAGATGACTCCTTACCTCTGCCCTCCCCTCGCCCCACCTTCCCCTGTTGGTTGCAGATTTCCATTCAACCAAAGAACATACATGGGTTGGATCTAGGCATCCCTGCACATATGTAGCAGATGTGCAGCTTGGTCTTCACGTGGGTCCTGAACAACTGGAGCAGGGGCTACCCCAAAAGCTGTTAGGGTTAGGGTTAAGGTTAGGGTCAGGGATATGTTCTTCTAGCTGGGCTGCCTTGTCTGGCCTCAGTGGGAGAGGAAGCGCTTAGCTTCACAGAGACTTAAAGTGTCAGGGTGGGGAGATACTGGGGGCACCCAACCGCTCAGAGAAGGAGAGGAAGGTGAATGGCTGAAGGATTGTGGGATGGAGTCTTTGGGAAGGGGGACAGTGAGCAGGATGTAAAGTGAGTGAGTGAGTAGAAAGAAAAGAGCCACAGCAGCAGTATTGGGTGAATGGCTACGCATAGACTTGGGTCAGGGTTGATGTCAGGCATTCCTCACGCAACAGGTAACGGGTATGAAGCAACAACTGCAAAAACCTGGACTTATATTGATACTGAGCGAAGATAAAATGTTAGCTCCGGGACACTTTTTATTCTTAAATTTATTTATTTATTTATTTATTCACTTTACATCCCAATATCAGCCCTCTCCTCTCAATACCCCCTCATGCAGATCCTCCCCATCCCACCCTCCTCACCCCCACACACTGTCCCTTCACCCCCACCCCACCCCTCCCCCCAGCACATTAAGCTGCTTTCACAATGATTCATTACCTAACACTTCCTTCGCTGCCTGAGAGTCAGCCTCCTCCGAGGCCTGCTCATTAGCTTTCGGGAAGTCACCTTCTAATACCAAAGCACACCGTCTGCTAGTGAAGAGTCTACATTTACACTGAAAAAATGTTACAGCAGAATGTACCTGCTGGCAACAATAGACATTTAAAAAGATTGCATTGTGGGCTTACAATAATTTTAAAAATCATTTTCCCTTGAAAAGGAGAACACGATACTCTCAGACCTTTCAATGTCCGTAAGATGCCAGTGATTTATAAATTCTAAACTTTAAGCAAAATTCTGAGGGTTTTTTTGTAATGGTTCTTAAGCCCAGTCTAAAACAGAAAAGAAGCCAGCATATCTGTGAAATGGCCGCTCAATACACGATAGTATCTGTTTTCACTGTGAAAACCCATTTGGGCCTATCATTATCTTCACACAAGTGTTTACTACCCCATTTAACAATGCCTCACAAATATTTAGTGCCTGTAACTACAAAAGAGTTGACACTTCTGAGCTTGCCAGAGAAGTGGGGAGTGGGAGAGAGTGCCAAAGGATACCACAGAACTCTCCTGCTACGACTTATATCTTCTTCTCTGGATTGAATGTTTATCTGGTTTTGGTTTTGCACAGCTTCAGCAGCTTTCGAGAGCTCAGATAAAATTTATTCTGACAGTTCTGAAGCATATCCAGTGACTCATGGCAGAATGGGCTCTGGGAGTCCTTTCTTCCTTGATGCTTTTCTATGATTATTTATTAGTAATTACTGTCTAGATTACTAGACTGTAGGATATGATTGTCCTTTAGATAGCATCAAGACGTGGGCTGAGGACTTGCTGATAAAGTTCCCTGATTCTTCCAGTACGGATCACTAGAGATGCACTCTCTTGGCTTCTCCCAGAACACTCCTTTGCTCTTCTTCATGCTTGGAGGCTAGCCTCGAGGTGTAGGTGTTGGACAAGCAGTTCTTTCCCCTTTCATCCGTTCCCATCTTCTGAACATCTTCCACTGTCGCTGCTAAAAATAGCTCCCATTCTTTTTGTTCTCCTGTGCTCCAGTGAGTCCCGTGTTTTCTGTCTGCTTTTAAGCCTCCTCTTTTAAAAAAAAAGCTTTTGATTTTCAGACATTGATCTCGGTATCCTAAGTAGCAATATTTTCTTTTGAATTAATTCCGTCTAGAGTTTGTTGAGATTTTTAGATATGTGAATGAATGTCTTTTTAAAATTAGTTTTTCAGGCAATATTTTTTTTTCAAGTAATTTTCAGTTTTGCTCTCTTCTCTTCCAGACTCTTAATATTGTTTTGAGATAAGATTTTAGTGTGTGGCTCAGGCTAGTGCCAAACTACAAGCTTCTTGCCTCTGTCGCATAGATGCTGAGATTACAGCACCACCCCAGCCTTTTCTGGTCCCCAGTCTCACACAAATGTTGGAATATAACGCAGTTGCCCTGTTCCTGTGACGCTTTGGGTCTCTCTTCCTGCCTTTTGCAATTTGTGCTTTAGTTAGGGGACTTTGTGCTCCTATTTTCAGGTTTGCTCACTCATTCTCCCACTGACAGGAGTTTACTATCAAAGCAGTCCAATACAGAATTTATCTTACCTGCAGTATTTTTATGCTTCAGGATTGTCATTACCGACGTCGTAGCGTTTTAGTTTTGCCTGGAAGTTTCCATCTTTCCGCTCATCTTGCCCATGTGTTTGTCCTCCATGTGCTTATAACAGTCATTTTAAAGTTCTCGCCAATTACTAACATTTCGGTCATTTATGAGAACTGCTTTTATTGACCTTATTTAACTTTTTTAAGTCGTGCTTTTTTTGTTTCCTCATGATTTACAAGGGTTGCTACCTCATACCAGGTATCGCAACTATAGTTGCGCCTTGGTCAGCTTCCATACCGCTGACCTCCGGTTTCACTCTTTTGGCAGGGGCGATCTAGTCTCTTGCATCTGTGGGGCTCTGGCAAAGAAGTACTGTGAGTGTACACCATTTCTCTGTTTCCCAACATTCCCCTTGGCTTCTCAGCGCTATGCTCACTCCACAAACCTGTACCCGGGAAGTGGCAGCTGGAAAGCCTTTGTTGAACTCTTTAGACTTTGGTCTACTGGACTAATCCACATTAGCACTGGAAGCTTGGATGGTCTGATTCTGTTCCTGAAAGACTGCCTGTCTGGGTAGTTCATCCTTCTCCTTGCTTGCCATCCCCACCTGGCAATCTCTCCAAATTTGTATTCATATGCACGCATTAAGAACGCTTTGTTCTCTTTGTGTAACTCTGTTTAATGAGGCTTCTCTGTGACCATCCATCCTATCCTTAAAGAATGAGTTTAAGGGAAAAAATCCATAATTTTGTAAGTTTATCCGGTGTTTACTCCTTTCTACATCAGAAGCCGTAATCTTCCATGTTTTAAAAGGCAGAAAAACTCCCATGATTGACTTTACAAGCAGAACTGTATTTAATAAGGTTTTTGAAAAGCCATCCTTGATGACTGTTCAAGTTTTGATATTAGGCCAGGGCAGCCTGGTACCTGGTAACTCCATGGACTAATTTCTTTAATATTAAACCAACCTTGTATGACCCTGTACCAATGGGGAACTCTAAGTAAATGCTTGAGTTTCATTTGCTTCTAGTTGACTTTAGAATTTATCACTTTTTTTTGAGGTCACAAAGCTAAAAGGATGATTATCCATCTGCCAACCACTTGGTTATGGGTGATACCTCTGAAGATGGCCAGTCCGTTAAACTGTTATCTTTTGTTCTCTCTCCTTATTCTTCAGCATAAGATTTTTTTTTATTTTTTATTTTTTGTATTTTAATGACTAAATGCAAGGTTAGTTATTCAAGAGAACAGAAACTACAAAGGACACCCAATATAAACTTACCTCTTAGTATTTTCTTTTATTTATTAGATTTGGATATCTGATAGTCTTCAGATTCAAAATGTGGGCAAAGTGCTTGCTAAATTTGTTGCTGTTGTGATTGTTCTTGTTGTTCTCATTCCTTTTCTCATTAAACAACAGACTAATGTTTAACAAGAATCAGCAGAAACTATAGGCACTGGGTTAAGATTTAAAGCCAGATTTGTTGCAATGATGTTTCACTAGAATGAGAAAAGATAAAATGTTCTCTGAATGTCAGACCAGATGCATGACTCAGCCATCTTCCTTCCCATTGTTCCCACTCCCCTTTCCCCTCTCCTAAGAAGCCATCTTGTATCACTGATCCTTCTTCAATAGTCTTTGCTTGGGAGAGTATAGGTTTTCCCTCTATATTCTCAGGACTGGCCCTTGGCTAAACTGATTTCCTTCCTACCAGCTTTCCTTTCCTAATGATAGGCTTCTGAGGACTGAACATAAAATAAAGATTTGAGTCTTCTAACACCCCAAGTAAACCTCACCTGGTCACATTATGCTGCAGGGGGAAGCAGGAGGATTCTGAGACTTTCACACAAAAAGGCAATTTGGCACAGCAGGACTCAGTAGCCAGTGTTGGTTCAACCCTCAGGAGTCTGACCCTGAGTGGTTTATCTTAGGCATGTTTTTAAGTACAGGACAACTTGGTAAAAACTATTCTTGTGATTTTATAGTATGATATTATAGAGACTGTCCTGAGATTTTTTTATGGATTCATTTACTTTATTTTACATTTAAAAATTTGTATTGATTCTTTATGAATTTCATACCCTGTTTCTCCACATTTGCCCTTGCCCTTGCAATTCTCCCCCCCCCCCCAAGATAAAAGATAAAAATTAAAACATCAAACCAAACCAAATCTTGCCTTGGAAGTTGTGGTGTGTCACAGAATATGCCCCTTTGCCTAAACAGCTTTGCTTGCAATTGTTGGTTGCAATGAGTCATTGGTCTGGTTGGAGGCCTCTGGCTTCTGCTAAACCATCAATACTGAATCCTCACTGGGACTCCTTTTGTATATCCTGCTGTTGCCCTGAGACAGTGTGCATGGATGTCAGAGATGGTTATTGACCCGAAAACATGACTCAGCCATCTTTCTTCACACTGTGCCCTAGCCCTCCCCTTTCCTTCACTTGTAAAAGCCATCTTGTGTCCCCGACTCAATCCTGTACTGGGTTGGTCTGATGCTGTTTGTATTCTAATGCTAAATACTGGTTCCTCAAGATGTTGTTGCCTCCAAAAGCAGATTCTCATGTACTCAAGTGATGCCATGTGAACTTTCCCCCAGTTTTACTGGTCAACAAAAGGCTAGAACCTGTGGTTGGGAAGTGGAGGGAAAAGGTTGGACTGGAAGTTTGAGAGGGGATTGCAAGGAGAGAGGGAGAGAGGAAGAGAGGGAGAGGGAAAGAGAAGAAAGATGGAAGAGGAAGTTGCCATGGACCAGAATTGAGTGGCCAGGAGAAATAGCAAGTAAAAAGGGGCTTTATAGCTGGGGAATATGTTAGTATGGCCCTAGATATGCCCAATCTAGATATATGGTTTATAAATAAAATATCTGGATTGTGTATCTTTTATACAGGCTTATTAGTATTATAAATTTCAACTATACAATTCCACAAGCACAGCCAAGTATACCTAAATCTCTTTGAGGAACCAAGAAAGCTAAATACAGACCAGATGTGAGTAGCTGGAAACTCTTTGTAAAGATGTGACCTTCCATAAGGGTGAGTTTTAGAATGACTGAGAAAAATCAAGTTTAGGAGAAAGGTCTGGAGGAGGGTCCTGGGCCAGAAAGTCTCTGGCCACACAGATAGTGCCAAGGTCCTCAGGCTAGAAAAGACACCAGCTCTTACCTTCTAGGTAGAAAACAAGTTTTGCATTCCTTCCTTTGAAGGAACTATCTTGTGTGCTTAATGTTCCAGGCCCCCCCTATAGCAGTGGTTCTCAGTCTTCCTAAATTTGTCAACCTCTAATCCTCATGTTGTGATGACCTCCAACCATAAAATTATTTTCATTGCTGCTTCATAGCTGTATTTTGCTGCTGTTATGAATTGTAATGTAAATATCTGAATTTTCCAAATGTCTTATGAGACTCCTGTGACAGGGACATTCAGCCCCCAAGGATGTTATGACCCAGAGGTTGAGAAACCTGCCCTAAAGCGTGTTTGTGAGCACAAAGATCTCTGTGACCTCTATAGTATGCTGTTATATACATTACCGGATCTGAAATGCTAGTCTAGTAAAGGAATTATCTCAGATATTGAAAGGAGTCATCTGTATTTGATGTTTATTCTTTCATAAGGTCTTTGGTATGTTTTGAATGAAGGATCTCTGAGTGTGTGTGTGTGTGTGTGTGTGTGTGTGTGTGTGTGTGTGTGTGTGCTATTGATCCCTAATTGGTTCTTTATTGTGTCAATAAAGACAGTGGGAGCCAATTGCTGGGTGAAGGAAAAGAGGTTGGATTTCTGGGTCCCAGGAGGAATGGGGGGGGAGGGGTGAAGAGAGAGGCTGAAAGAGGCTTTTTCGACCAGGTTTTGGGGAGAGGAGCATGAATCCCATGTAAGGCCTTGGGGCAACTAGATCCAGTGGCCTCTGCCACCAGGGGAATTCTGACATAGGAGAGGTGATGAGTTTAGGGCAATAGGTTCTGCGCTCAGCAGTCGTGTTATCTGGATGGTTTTGAAGTGTTGGAACTGTCTGGTGTTTTCCATTTAACGGGCGACTATGGTGGACAGGAGAAAGGGCACAGCCCGGGGGTGGGGGGCATTGGAGGCTTGGCAGAGCTAGCAGAGCGATTGCAACTCTTGGTGTTCATCGGAAAAGTGTCAGCTGGCAATTGGTGGAGCAGCTGAGTGAGGCGGGCAGCTACTGATCACAGAGCCTAGCCAGGCGTGCCAGCAGAGCTCTTGAGAAAGAAAAGTGTGTATCTGAAGTTACACTCAGAAGTTCTGTAACCTCATTAGAGCATCCACAAGTATTATAGTCAGTTTCAACCACTGGGACCAAATATCCAACAAACAACTTAAAGAAGGGTTTATTTTGGCTCACAGCTTTGAAGGTACCAGTCCATCATTGTAGGGGGGCATGGGAGAGCCAAACAACTCAGCATGGTATCTAGGAAACAAAGAAAAAGAATATGAGAAAAGAGGATAGGATAAAATACAGCATCCAAGGGAAACAGTCCCTCAGTGACCCACCACCCGAGTTAAGTTCTAGTTCCTGACTTTCACTGCCTCCCCAGACACTATTATGCTATGAATCTATCAAAGGATAAATGCATTCATTAAGTCAGAAGCTTTGTGGTCCAATTTCCCATGGAAATGGTTTCACCTCCCTACCCAGGCATGCCTTTCTAATCTCTTAGGCATTTATCTATCTAGTTAAATTGACAACCATAATTTGATATCACAAAAATGTACTCAATATTTTTATTCTCTGAAAGAGTTCCTGCTATGTTGGCATAGATAACCTTTAAATGCTTACCCCTCCCCCAAATCATAAAAAAGATAAAATAAAAAAAAATGCATATACAGGATTCTCCTTCATATTTTCTTTCTCAAATTTCAGAGATATAAAAATGCAATAATTATTTACTTTGAATCTCAAGCACCTTGGATGCTCCTTGAAATTCAAGACTAGATGACCTGACTTTCCTTTTCCAGGTTGAATGTTTCTTGTAATCAATAACTTTGGATTCATTTTTTATTTTCATTTTTCTCTTGGGAAGCCGTTGTGTGTGTGTGTGTGTGTGTGTGTGTGTGTGTATGTATGTTTCATGGACCTTCTTTTCCTTTCATGGCTTTTCTTCTCAGTCTGATTGAATATGCAGTGGAAAGGAATCTCTCTGGGGTGTTTGCAGGATCCTCTCAGCCTTAGAGACATTGGGTCCTAAAACCCTGGAGCCCCCAATGATACCAGCATGTCTTTCTATGAGAATGGGATGACTAGCGGATGAGGATTTCTGGATACCCTCCTCAGTCAAGTCACTAGAAGGTTGAAATAATCAATCATCTCCACAATGTCTGGGGATGGGAAAGGGGCCTAGTGTTGAGCTCATGAACAATGTGCAGGAGTTTAATCAATCATGCCCATAGAACAAAACCTCCTAGTCCCTCAGGGTGAGTAAGCTTGGTGAGCCTGTGATTGGTGACCAGTGGAAGTTCCTGGAAAGTGCGGGGGTGGGGAGGAGGACAGGGAGGCAGGGGCTCAATGTCTTTTCAGTATATTTTGTCCTTCTACCTGGTTGCTCTGTCTTTATCTTTTATAACAAATGTATCAATGGAAGTGTATCCCTGAGTCCTCTAAGACACTCAAGCAAATTAATCCTACCATAGGCTGGGTTGCTGAAATTCCAGTTCCTATCTGATCGCAAGGATGACTCGCTCTACTGTTGGTGACTGAGATCTGAGATAGTTTGTAGTCTTCTGGGGCCAAGTCCTAACCCAGGGGTATCTGTTGCTCTAGGCAGCAAATTGAATTGTATTAGAGGACATCCAGATGGCTTTCACTGGAGAAGTGTTTGATGTATGGAGAAATACCCTATCCATTGGGTGAAGTGTTGTGTCAAATGGTATATGAGACTAGAAACAAACAAACAAAAACTTATTATTTTCTCTATCCCTTAGACTCACCAAGATCTAGTTTATGTCCTTTAGAGTTCTGGTACAGGATTTAAATATTATGCTGAGTTTGGGCTATTCTTGGCCACTTTGCATTAGTGGCACCCTTCATCTATTGAATTCATTTATAAGTTTAAACTTAACATTTACTACAGTCCCGTTCTGTCAGACATAGGGAAGGTCAATGGGATACTAAGGAAATTCAATGTCTCACAGCCCTCATGTGATCTGTAACCCAGTGTGATGGTTCACTTTGATTGTCAACTCATGGAATTTAGACTCTCCTAGAAGGTAAACCTCTGTGTGTGTCTGTGAGTCCATGGGCTCTGGTCTAAGACTGAGTACAAAGGAGAAAGCTGGAGCCAAAGAGATGACTCAGGGGTTAAGGACACTTACTTTTGTGTTCTTGCTGGGGACCCAGGTTCAGTTTTCAATACCCACATGGTGGTTCACACTGATCCATAACTCCACTTCTAGGGTATCTGATGCCTTCTTCTAACCTCCGTGGGTACCAGGCATATGTGTGGTGCACCTAGAGGAACACTCATACACATAAAATAAGATAAGATAAAATAAAATATATTAATATTATGAGGCCAAGCGAACATCAGCACTCGCCCCACTCTGCTTCCTGACTCTCATTGTGAACACAGTGGGACCAGCCATCTCACACTCCTGCTGCCTTCCTTGCTATGACAAACCTTACCCTCAAACTATGAGCTGAAATGAACTCTTCTTTCCTTATGTTGCATTTGTTGGGCGTTTTGTCATGGTAACAAGAAAGGTAATTACTATGCCTAGTGAGAGGCTGAATAACCTTAGAGTTGAAATTAACATCAAACAGATCCGTATCTGAAGACCACCTTTACCACTCACTGGTCTTGGTGACCTTCTTTTAACCTGACAGTGCTCAGTTTCTTATCTATACACAGAAGAAGCAAAGGATCAGTTCATGTTGATAAATTCTGTGTCAGTCTTCACAGTGTGATAAGCCTTGCATTGTCAAATCTTCATAAGATATTGTGGAGGAAAGATTTTTTTTTGTTGTTGTTGTTGTTAAAACTTCAGCGGAAATCAGAAGGGTCCAAAGGGATTTATGTAAAATCCCCAAGACATCTGCATGTGGGGCAGCTCTTTGAATTGGAGGATAGGGGATTCGTCTTTGGGGAAGTGGTACACTACTGCCCTAGCTCCCCTCTTTCACCCATTGGTAAAATATTGAGGGGCTCCAGCTATGGGCCCTTTACTTCTTTTGGAGCTAGATAGATGGCATATAATTCTTTAGCAACCCTAAAGCTACCACTGCATTTGTTTTCTGTTGGCCGTCTACTGCTGGACATGCAGCCTACCCTTAAGAACAGTTTGTTTCTCCAGTGAAACTCCCTTGGAAAAGACTAAATTTTTATTTGTTAAGTGGTTAAAAATTGGAGACAACTTCTGGGCTAGGGAAGGGAGCATGTGTCCATTTCTCTTAGCTCTCAGACCCCGTCTGGTGTAGATCCAAGCAGGTCTTTCTGCATGCGGCCTCAGTCTCTATGAGTTCATGTGAGATTAGATCTTGTGGTTTGAGGGCCCCTGTTTTCTTGGTGTCCTCCAACCCCTCTGGCTCTTACACACTGGGGTTCCCTGAGCCTTGGGGCAGGTGGTGATGGATTTCATGGAGACATCTCATCTAGGACTGAGTATCCCAAAGTTTCCCACTCTGCATAATGCCTGGCTATGGGTCTCTGTATTTATTCTCATCTGCTGCAGGAGAAAGCCTCTCCAATGATGGCTGAGAAAGACACTGGTCTGCTTCTCTGGCTGGAGCCTACACACACACACACACACACACACACACACACACACACACACACACACAATATATATATATATATATATATATATATATATATATATATATATATATATTTACCTGTATGTGTGCATACCTACATGAATTTATGTGTCTTGTGCGTACACGTTGCCTGTGGAAGTCAGGGGTTGTGGAATTTCTTGAAAATGGAGTTACAGGCAATTGGAAATGGCCTGCTGAGCATGCTGGGAATTGAACTCAGGTCCTCTGCAAGAGCAACAAGTGCTCTTAACTGCTGAGCCATCTCTCTAATCCCAATCGGTTCCTAATGTTAACTTAAAACATAGGAGATTTTTTTTTTCTGAGTGAGGAATTAGACTTGCGTGGATTTCACAGTTGTCTTTCTATACTTTTGGAGGTGGGAGCAGGGAGAGGAGGACCAGCTGGAGTAATTTAAACCTTCACAAATTTGTGGAGTGCCTTTGAGCAAAGTGTATTCACTATTCCCTGGGTCTGACCTTGAGAAAATCCTTTACCGGTTCTGAAATAGAGTTCTGTGTCCAGCAGAAATTTAATACCTACTCACCATATAAATGTTCACGAGGTGACTACCCAGAAATCTATACATTACATGGATACTTCCCAAACCTACTATTCTGGTTTTCAAATCATAGAATCACAGAGGTGGTGTAACGGGGAGATAGTTAGAAAAGCCACAGCGCGGTCCGGCTCTGCTAGTTATCTGGGGCACCCGCCATGTTCCTGCACTAAAAGCGGCCAGAGGCCAAGAGCTCGTCAGCCAGACCCACGAGATGCCAGCACGGTGACTGGCTCTGCCAATAATATCTGTCATGCTCGCGGTACCAGGTAGAATGAAGACTCTTAAAACTTAAAGATTATCCAATGGATTTATATATTTGGAAATGCTCAATTAACAAGATGCCCACACAATTAGAATTGTTACCCAATATCTAACCTTCAGATATGAATTGTTACCCAGGACTGCTTTCGACCCATCTGTCTTTCTCCGTGGTTGCTAGCTCTCATCCTTCTCCTCTTCCTTTCCTCTTTCCCACTCTTAGCTCCACCCATGTCTTCTACTGCCCAATCACCAAGCTTTACTGCAAATACAATGTAGCAGGAAATTATCCTACAACAAGCCTGGAACCCAAATCTCCAAGGAAGGGGAGGATGCTTTTTTTTTTTTAACCAAGTATCAGTCCAATCTTCAAGCACTTAGGAAATCCCATTCGAGGCTCTTAACTAAGTGAGGTGTGAAGCCATAGGGGTGGATGGGGCTGTTCCTGGTTCTTGCTCTACATCCCCAAGATCTACAAGCAGTTTCCCAGAGCCTGCACTTACAAAGGAAAGAGCACTGTGCTAAGCAATCAGAATGCTAAAGGCATTGATATCATAACTCTATCTCTTTAGACCTAGGTATACGAACTGGAAAATGTAGGTATAGGTTATAGTTGCAGAGGGCTGACTCAAGACATAATTCAAGCCAGAAATTAAAAAAAAATGTTGAGGACAAAACATTAATCTTTTAAAAACTGCAACTCTATTTTAAAAACTTGACACACAACACTGCCATAAGACACATGTGTCCCAAAGCTGAGAAGTCACTATAACTTTAACAAACACGTATTTTGTTCAGTTTGCCGAAGTCCTTACCATGCCCGATTGCCTCTCTCCTGGTCATCTTCATTCACTGCCAGTTTGCAGCCTTTCCTGGCTTCTGCCAGAATCTGATATAAAATTGAATATCAAATATTTCCTACAGGATCAGGTGTCCCCAGCTAGTGATGCTATTTTGAGAAATTATGGAGGCTTGGGGGGATGAAACAGCTGGGGAAAGGAATTCACTTAGGCCAGGTCATTGAGGGGTTTTTAGTCTCTGGCTTCTTCCTATGTCCTTCTCTCTGCTTCCTGCTTGTCATGGTAAAACCTTCCACCACCACACATGTCAGCTGCCACAAACCCTTTGAAACCATAGGCCCAAACAAACCTTTCTGTGATTTCTTTAGATTGGGTGTTTTATTACAACAAAGGGAATATCTGATCCACATGGCATCTGTGTGTGGAAACCGTGGGTTAGCAGATCCTAAGAGTTCTTCCAATTTCTGTCATCCTTTGAGTTCAAATCTATAAGGCGCTTTTCTCAGGACAAGTGTTAATCATTACCTACTCCGTATGTAAATCAGAACAGGAAAGTCCCGTTTGACCAATTCTCTGGAAATCTGGCCTTGATATTATTCTTGATTTCTTCTGCATCCTGTGTCTTGCCTATTCAGTGCCTGTCTACTCATAGGCAACACTTTCTGGTGCTTGACTGAAGTTCTCTGAGGCCAGGAGGAACTGTGGATATCCAGACAGTTCGGGCAAGCCAACCAGATGAGTGGGGACTGGGTGCGTCCAGAACAGGCCCTAATTTGGGTCATGTGGATCTTTGCAGCCATCATCAAGGGTGAGATAGGTGGGAGATGAGAGTTCTCAAGGCTGTGGGAGAAGGGCAGGATTTTCTGTTAGGGGAAATGAACCTACTTCCCAGAGGTCTCGGGGAGGTGGGCATGGAGAGGGATGTGTAGACCTTGGGTTCTTCATACCCTGTAAGGAAAGGTACCATCCTTGACACTGCTGAGATGTGGACTGGACCCTGTGCTCTATGGTGTTGGCTGTGGAGACAGGACTTGCCCAAACGACAGATCCCAAGACTCCTGGGTCCTGCTAAGTAATTCAAGGCTTCATGTTCTGTGTAAAACTCAAGGCTCTTGCATGCCTAGTCCCTCAAGGTACCGTCTTCAAACTCTTGTGAGTAGAGGAACTGATTTCAGCTATCATTACTGTGAGAAAAAATTTTAAAACATTCTCACCGACATATATTCGTTTTCATTTGTAACCAAAGCAGCTACCTAAGTCATCCAAAGAGTGACTCTATAGATGTCATTGCTCAGGGGTTCGTCTAGGTTAAAATGTAAAGGTAATTTACTTAGTTTGTAAAATTGTCACCATCCAGAAACCACAGATGACTGATGTATGGTGGTTTTGTCATGCGTATGGAAATGACAAGATTGTACTAGACTCCACAATCCATTTGGCAGGGTCCTGGCATCTACAGAGCACCAAAGAAAGGGCAACTTTGGTGTCATACAAGAGAAGTTCTTTGGTGTGGCAGTGGGCTCTCAGAAGCAACTGAGGCAGGGCCCTGTGGTGGTGGTTTCCGAACAATCCTGAAAGAAGACCTTTTTTTCAGAGTGAAGGTCCCAGCTACTGTAACTTCTGAGTGGAGAAAGAGCCCCACTGTGGCTGATCCAACCAACTTCTCAGCCCTCCCTTGTGTTTTCTCAGGGTCTGTGAGTGAAGAGCCACGTAGGTATACCAAGCTGGGATGGGTGCAGGGGAAGCAAGCCACCGTGCTGGGAAGACTCGAACCCGTGAATGTGTTTCTTGGGATCCCTTTTGCTGCACCCCCTCTTGGACTTCTGCGGTTTTCCAATCCACAGCCTCCAATCCCCTGGGATAACTTTCGAGAAGCTACTACCTATCCCAATATGTAAGTCACAGGTGGCTTGTATCTCTGGGAACTTGAAGAGCTTGTTGAGGGGGAGTGTAGGTCATGAAGTCCAGGAGAAGAGGGGAGAAAAGATGGAGCAGGAGGTGGGAGGACACAGACCTGGGTGAGTGTTTCTGTGTCTCAGCTCTCCCATGGTGGCTGCTTAGCAGAGTTGTTGGAACATTGTTAGACATGAACGTGTTCCTTGGTCTCTTCAAAGCTTCCTGAATCAGACTCCCCAGAGCTGGGCCCAAGAATCTTAATGATCTGAAAGCTCTTTGGGGTTTTAAGTCCTGAGGGTGTAGGAAGTGCTGTGATGGGGCCCCCAAGTCTTTCAATGAAAGAGATTTTCCTGGTGTTTCTATGTGACTCTTCACCCTGGGTTGACCTTTGTGGTCAGTCTGGGTGAGGGTTTCAGGGAGAACTACAGTGTGAGTGTGAGTGAGTGTGTGTGTGTGTGTGTGTGTGTGTGTGTGTGTGTGTGTCTGTGTCTGTGTGTCAGTGTCTGTCTGTCTGCTGTTAATGTCTGTGAGTCAGTGTGTATCTGTTAATGTATGTGTATCTATCTGTGTCTGACTGTGTATGTGTTTGTCTATCTGTTAATGTCTGTGTGTGTGTCTGTGTCTCTATGTGTGTTTGTCTGTGTGTATGTGTCTGTGTTTCACTCTGTGTGTGTGTGAGTGTGTGTGTGTCTGTCTGTCTGTCTGTGTCTGGCTATGTGTATCTGACTCTGTGTGTGTGCGTGCGTGTGTGTGTGTGTGTGTGTGTGTGTGTGTGTGTGTATGTCTGTCTGTCTGTGTCTGGCTATGTGTATCTGACTCTGTGTGTGTGTGTGTGTGTGTATGTGTGTGTGTATATGTGTCTGTGTGTCAGTGTCTGTCTGTCTGCTGTTAATGTCTGTGAGTCAGTGTGTATCTGTTAATGTATGTGTATCTGTCTGTGTCTGACTGTGTATGTGTTTGTCTGTTAATGTCCGTGTGAAAGTCTGTGTCTCTATGTGTGTTTGTCTGTGTGTGTGTCTGTGTTTCACTCTGTGTGTGCGTGTGTGTGTGTGTGTGTGTGTGTCTGTCTGTGTCTGGCTATGTGTATCTGACTCTGTGTGTGTGTGTGCGTGTGCGTGTGCGTGTGTGTGTGTGTGTGTGTGTGTGTGTGTCTGTCTGTCTGTCTGTGTCTGGCTATGTGTATCTGACTCTGTGTGTGTGTGTGTGCGTGTGTATGTGTGTGTGTCTGTCTGTCTGTCTGTGTCTGGCTCTGTGTGTATCTGACTCTATGTGTGTGTCCATGTATGTACATATATATTCTCTTAACTCCCATAGTCTCAGCTGTGTTTCACGCAAGGCCAGGCCCACAGTGGGAACTCCATACACGCCTGTGGAATGGCTCTCTAAATAACTGATGTATTAGTTATTTTTCTAGTCTCCATGACCAAATCCTGACAGAAAGCTACTTAAGGGAGGAAGGGCTGATTTTGGCTCAGAGTTTGAGCAGGCATGATCTACAAGTGTAGGGAGGGCTCAGCGGAGTCTGTGGAGTAGGCGACTGCAGCTGAGACTCCTCACATCTGGGCAGATGAGGAGGCAGAGATCAGAATTTGCTTCTGCTTGTCTCCCCTTTCTTCACTGTGAGACTTCCACTCATAGGGTCCATGTAGGGTAGATCCTCCCAGAGGAGCATCTCCTAGGAGAGTCTAAATCCAGTCAAGTTGTCAATGAGGATTAGCTGTCACAGACGCCTCTATGACACAAAAGGCTTAGGAGGTAAGTAGCTCCCAGCCAGTGAAGAGTCTCAAGGCCAGTGGAGTAACAAGTTCCCATGTTAGTTGTGGAAGAGTTACAGAATGCTGTGTGGGGCAGGAAGGGAAGAGAGAATCTCTTGCATCCTGTGGATACATCACCTGTCAAAAAAATATGCTGTTAGGAGCCCGAGGGATGTCCAGTTTTTCTGATTTTCTAAGTCCTTAGGTTGAGTCACATGGCTCCCAGGTTAAAGGAGGACCTTGGTACCAAGACATTCCCTACACCACAAAAGATGACTTCATGTGCCTCACATGTGGAGTGGAAATAATATGACAAAACTTATTAGTTGATTTATCTGTTTTTTGCTTGTTTACCTGTTCAGTTATTCATTCAACTCATTCAGAATCAACTCCAGAATCTGATACCATTAAGTCTTGGGGATTTCTTTAGTTCAGAGATTCTTCAGTTTATAATGGATTACATCTTTGTAATTTGTACATTGTAAATGAAAAATATCTTTACTTTGCCCACCTACCCTACCCCACATCATCCCCCAACCATATAATACATGGATATATACCCCTGTGCCACTATGGCTATTTACCTATACCACTGAATATCTCTGGAATTGGCCTACACGGGGCTCACCAAGACAGAAATCAAAACTCAATATTTGAAGTTTGGTTTCTATGGATTACATATTGATTTTTTTTTATGTCAGTAAGTTGAGAAACCCACAGTATTATTGTGTGTTGGGCACTGTCACCACAGCCTCCCTCAAGGAGCGTGTAGACCAGTAATGACGGAGGGCCGAGAAAAATGATTGATAATTAAAATAGAAGGAGCCAAGACAACCACCAGGGGTCGGAGAAGACAACTGAGAGAGCGTGAAGAACTACCTATCCCAGCTTTAAGGAAAGGTCAGGCGTGCCTCAGGGGGAAACAATGAGGCCCGAATTTATGAATGACAACATATAAGGAAGCCAGGAGCATAAATACCCCCAAAGGAATGTATTTCAGTGGTGGCTTCTCCTTGTTCATGAGTGTCCACTCCTCTACCAAGGAAACAATAATAACAGAGCACTTAAGTATGGCAGGAATATCCATACACACAGTTTTACTTACGTCATCCCTTAGCCCTTAGGCTAAGATCGAATGTAGTATGTTCTCATTGTTAGTGTGTGTCAGGCTCTGTGTTAGGCTCTGTGAGATGCAGAAGTGACTAATCCAGACTCAGAGGCTGTTTAGCTGCTCACAGTTGAGCTGGAGAAGACGCTAATGTCACGTACAAGCCTAGGGCAAGTTCTCCGTCATAACCCACAGTCTGGTGGGTGTTTCTAAAGAAGAGATATGGTCGCTTGGTGAAAGCTCGGAAGGCTTCTTAGAGGAGGGGTAATTGGACATGAGTCTGGTTGGAAGGGAGGATGGTGAGTCACAACGTATAGGGAGAAGCAATTCAGGCAGAGATGGATTGTGCAAAGCCCGGGCGCAGGAGCCTTCTCTTTATCCATCTGGGTTCTTGGTATGGAGGCTGTTAATAGATCCCTTTGTTTCTCTGACTGTAGAAGAGAGACTGGTCAGTGGTGGGCACAGATAGGGCATGGGCTTGGGGTTAATGACACAACTATTCTGAAAAATGAGCTTTTCCAACCAGGAACTGAATTAAAGGGGCTCATTGTATGTTAGTTTGCTTGTTTGCTTCTGAAAGAGGAGGCCTGGGGCACAGTCGGATTCTGTGCCAATAGTCATGCCTCTTTGCGCAGAAGGGATGCCTGGGCCTTGCTTCTGTCCCAGGAACGGGCTCCTCCCAGGAAGGTATGCTGACATGGATGCTGGAGAGAGTAACTCTTGCCCCTCTCCCTCCTCCTCTCCCTCTCCTTCCCTCTCAGGTGCTTTCAGAACATAGAGTGGTTCATCATATACCAAAAACTGCTCCAAGTCCGTTACCCTAAACTTGAAGTGTCAGAGGACTGCCTGTACCTCAACATTTATGCACCAGCCCATGCCAATAATGGCTCCAGTCTCCCGGTAAGTCTGCTGCTGCACTGGGGGTCCATTAGCAGGCCTGGAAAACAGCTGGGCATGGGGCATCTAGAGTTAGACCTAGCCTCCTTTTGGGTAAGAGGAAAAGTCCATCACACAAGTAACTTGAAAAAAATCATGATGGAAGCTGTTCTCTGTCATTGTCTCTGTTGAATATTTTAGTGGTTTAGCATTCAATTTTCATTTCATTTTCCCCCTAGGTGGTAAGTATTAAAGTTGTCTGTGCCGCTTAGAAAAGATACATTTTTGGTTTTTTTTTTTTTTTTTTTTTTTTTTTTTGTGAGTGTGAGAACTCCCCTTTCAAAGAATATAATTTAATTATTCAACTTTTCTTATTAAATAAAGACAGTCAGGTACTAATGTCCACTAATTTGTTTAAGTCACAAGGAACTCTGTAGATGAATGAAGGAAAGAAGGCTTTTTATGCTCTGCATTTTAGCACCCCCCTCCTTCTCAGCATCCTCTCTCCTTATGCCTTTCCATGTATCATGGCAGTAACATTTGTCAAGTACTTACTGCATCATTTAACACAGTGTGTAAGTTTAGTTGAACCCATTTTGCAGATGAGCAAGTTGAGGTGCAAGACGTGCACACATGCATGCTCTATGTTGTACAAAGCTTCCTCTCCACGGCTCTCTTCTTTTTCCCTGACTCAAGCTCTGTTGTCTCAGATATGGAGTTAGACGAATGGAAGGGATTTATTCTGAGCTATGAAAGTGAGCATATTTGAGTAATATTTCATCTTCGTTGGTCCTACTTTTTCCTAAATAAGAGATTTCTGTCCTCCCCCTCTCTGAATTTAAAGAAAGAAAAAAAATCTAAAGAAACCTCTTCATCTGATGTCTTAATAACTCGTCTAATTGCTATGATAGAATACCCAAGCAAACGCAAGTTTAGGAAGAAAGTTGATTTTGGCTTAGAGTTCTAGGGGCCAGTCTATCATGGCAGAGAAATCTCAATCTCTGCTCCCACTGGATCCGCTGCCAGAACCAGAGACATGGATGACGACTTTCACTAAGCTGGCTTCTCTTAGTGTAGCCCAGGACTCCAGGCTCAGGTTCAGATGGATCTTTCCAGCCCAGTTTTCCTAATGTAGACAGTCTTTTACAACCACGCCCAGAGGCTTACCTAATCTAGACAATCCCTCGCACCCTCACTTGGAAGCGTATCTTCTAGGTGACTCTTCAGCCTTCCTAATGCTGCAACCCTTCCGTACAGGTCCTTGTGTTGTGCTGACCCCCAGCTATAAAATTACTTTCATTGCTACTTTATAACTATAATCTTGTGACTGTTATGAACCGTAACTTAAAGATCTGCCTTTTCTGATGGTCTTAGGCGACCTCTGTAAAAAGATCATTTGACCCCAGAGGGGTCACAACTCACAGGCTGTGAACGGTTGTTCTAGAGCCTGTGAAGTTGACAGTTTTAATGTCATAGCTTTTGCTCTTACGAGCCTTACAATGGTTTCCGTCTTCCTGTGAGTCACAGGCTCAGTGGGCTTCTGTTTCCAGTCTCTGAGCATTTGGACTGAGTCAACACTGTTTTAAAGGCTTTGACTACAGACTCTTATTTGGACCTCTCAGAATCCTCCCAAGTGAGGTAGTTATACTCCTTACAACTCTTACTTCAGGGGATCAGAGATGATCCCAGGGTGGTTGAGTAGCCTGTCAGGGCTCACTCAACTAATCCAATCTACGAACTGAGGTTCCAGGAATCTATATGCTTACCCTTGGGTCTATTCAAAAGATAAGACCTTGGAGCCTACTTAAAAGAAAGAGTGAGACATTTATAGTTTCCTCAATTAAAAAAAAAAAAAAAAGAATCCAACAACCATGGGAAAGGGTTGACTGGAATGATTGTCTCCTCAGGTCATGATGTGGATACCCGGCGGTGGCTTTGAGACTGGCTCAGCCTCCATCTATGATGGGTCTGCCCTGGCTGCCTATGAGGATGTGTTGGTTGTGACCATCCAGTACCGCCTAGGCATATTTGGCTTCTTCAAGTGAGTCTCTTCTGGCGAATGGCACTCCAGACCACAAAGGGAAGCTGTGCAGCAACTGTGAGCCATCTACCTTAGGATGAATGAACCTTCAGTGGCATTGATTTAAATTAGGTCCTAATTAGTTTGGCCATTTAGCACATGTAACATAAAACCCCTTAAGTCCTAGGAGTTTAAAAAGACCTCTTTCTCACTGAGGACAGTCGAAGTTTGTGTCCCCAATGAACAGATGTCTTTGTACATGGTTAATCAGGGCCCTAGGACCCTTCTATCTTGTGGCTCTGATACAGATGCGCTTGGTCTTCATTTGACCAGCAACAAAGAAAGTGTATAGGGCCACATAGGAAGTATTCCTGGGTCAGCCTGGGTCAGCCACTCTGTTCACATACCGCTGGGTAGAAGGCATTCACAAGGCCTGCAAAGAAGACAGAGACAGAAATGTAGCCCAGTGGTGGGACCCGGAATTTTGGGAATCTGATAGTCTGGGACAGGTAGTCTGATTGGGTAGGGAACTGGATGCCATGGTGTTCATGGAATTTGGAACTTTATCTTTTAAAGATTGTGAGGGTCCCAGAAATGCCCTACTCAGAGAGGTACCCTTCTCAAAGTAGCAAGAAGCATACTCTGGAAGAGACTGGAGGCTAGATCATGCTTGATGGCTATTCACTAACCAATGGGAGGCCAGTAAGGAGGCTACTGCTGACTTACTGAATCTATAGAGGGTTGAATCATAGAAGCAAGAGGAAGGAACTCTAACTCAGTGTGCCTGGCATCTATCCAGCAGTCCCACAGAGCGGGTACTATCTTTAACCTTTTTTTTTCATGAGGAATTTGAGGCCAAGTGGTTAGCTGACTGG
Source organism: Arvicanthis niloticus (assembly GCF_011762505.2). Lineage (NCBI taxonomy): Eukaryota > Metazoa > Chordata > Mammalia > Rodentia > Muridae > Arvicanthis > Arvicanthis niloticus. The sequence goes on along the minus strand of NC_047675.1, from coordinate 20,840,458 downwards.
CCCAAGGCTGCCCAGATAATTGATGGATCCTATGCTACGCCCAGAGATCTTAGTGATTTCCATGAGATGCTTCTCCTTCGGGGAGGAATGGAACCATTGTGGGACACACGATGGGATGAAGGTTAAATTGGCAGGGCTTGGAGAGAGCTGAGAATAAAAATGTAGCCTTAGCCAGCCATGGTTACAGACAGACATGGGGATGTAGGAGGAGGAACGGGTAGGAGAACTGGAGGATGGTAGAGGATAGGATGCTGAGATTTCTCTTCCAGGGTGCAAACCACATGTCAGTTTTGGGTTGCAGTGTTTCTGTGTTCTCTGTGATTTTCGAGTGCTTCCCTGTGAGTTGCTCATTAATTCTGGGAAGCACACAACTTTCTGAGACACATGTATGATTATGTGTGATTAGGAGAGTGGATTCTGAAGGCAGAATCATTGACTCCTAATTCTTAATCTTTCTGACAAGGAGATTTAGTATCTCTGTGCCTGAATTTCCCAGTCTGTCTAAAAGGGATGAGTATCTTTGTGGGTAGCATGTTCACAGATTTATCTGAAAAGAATTGGCAGAAGCATGGTCATGGGGTTAGTGTGTCACTGCCCTATCCTCTCTGTCCAGCATGGAGAGCGCATGGAGTGGCGGGATGTATATACCCTAGACTCTCCACACTCAACTCTCAGTACCTCCTGCCAATGGCACACACTGAAGCCCAAGCAATGCAGTTTCTAGAGGCCAACCTTTCAGTGGCAGGGCAGAGAAAACCCAGAGAGGCCAAGAGGACAATGTCCAGAGCCCTCTGTCTCACAGGCTGTGGAGATCTTAGGAGTTTTAGCTGAACATTTCTTGGGGCCATGCTGGGCACACTTGCTGCTGTGAGTACTGCCTTTATTGTTAATAAGGAGGCCATTTTGGATTTTGTTATTCATTGGAATTTCTTTGTCCAGGAAAGCCTGGCTCAAGTGGCAGGAATAACTCTTAGCAGCAGAACATTTTAGGGACCCATGGGTTAAGGGGAGCCAACAACACCGGAACATTAGACATAACATATTGCCTGTGCACTTTTCTTAAGGACAGGGCTTCTACCATTCTTAAGGAAATCCCCAAAAATGAGGACTAGGCCTAGTGACCTCAGCTCAAGCAGGACTCTGGCTCTCAATGTCCTGCTGGCTCACACCTGACCTGACTGGGGACTGCAGGACTCACGATAGCCAGCTCAGAGCTCTCGCTTTGCCTTTTGCTCCAGCACACAGAACCAGCATGCCCCTGGGAATTGGGCCTTCCAGGACCAGCTGGCTGCCTTGCTGTGGGTCAGGGAGAACATCAAGTACTTCGGTGGAAACCCTGACTCTGTGACCATCTTTGGTAGTTCAGCAGGAGCCATAAGCATTTCTAGCCTTGTGAGTTTTTTGCTTTATGACTTGGCTATGGCGGGGTGATGGTGGTGGTGATGGTGGTGGTGGTGGTAGTGGTGGTGGTGGTGGTGATGGTGGTGATGACGATGGTGGTGGTGGTAGTGGTGGTGGTGGTGATGGTGGTGGTGATGGTGGTGGTGGTGGTGATGGTGGTGGTGGTGGTGATGGTGGTGGTGATGGTGGTGGTGATGGTGGTGATGGTGGTGATGATGGTGGTGATGGTGGTGGTGATGGTGGTGATGGTGGTGGTGGTGGCGGTGGTGGTGATGGTGGTGGTGGTAGTGGTGGTGATGGTGGTGGTGATGGTGGTGGTGGTGGTAGTGGTGGTGGTGGTGGTGATGGTGGTGATGATGATGGTGGTGGTGGTAGTGGTGGTGGTGGTGATGGTGGTGGTGATGGTGGTGGTGGTGGTGATGGTGGTGGTGGTGGTGATGGTGGTGGTGATGGTGGTGATGGTGGTGATGATGGTGGTGATGGTGGTGGTGATGGTGGTGATGGTGGTGGTGGTGGCGGTGGTGGTGATGGTGGTGGTGGCAGTGGTGGTGATGGTGGTAGTGGTGGTGATGGTGGTGGTGATGGTGGTGGTGGTGGTGATGGTGGTGGTGGTGGTGATGGTGGTGATGGTCGTGGTGGTGATGGTGATAGTGGTGGTGATGATGGTGGTGATGGTGGTGGTGATGGTGGTGGTGATGGTGGTGATGGTGGTGGTGGTGATGGTGGTGGTGGTGGTGGTGGTGGTGGTGGTAGTGGTGATGGTGGTGGTGATGGTGGAGGTGGTGGTGATGGTGGTGGTGATGGTGGTAGTGATGGTGGTGATGGTGGTGGTGGTGGTGGTGATGGTGGTGGTGGTGGTGGTGATGGTGGTGATGATGGTGGTGATAGTGGTGGTGATGGTGGTGGTGGTGATGGTGGTGATGGTGGTGGTGGTTTTGGTGGTGGTGGTGGTGATGGTGGTGATGATGGTGGTGATAGTGGTGGTGATGGTGGTGGTGGTGATGGTGGTGATGGTGGTGGTGGTTTTGGTGGTGGTGGTGGTGATGGTGGTGGTGGAGGAGTTGTTGTTGGTGGTGGTGGAGGAGTTGTTATTGTTGTTGTTGTTGGTGGTAGTGGTGGTTTACAATCATAAAGACAAGAGACATCATCTACATTTGGTTGGTGCTCTTGTGTTGAATACATACAACATTTTTTTTTTATTTCCTTAAGGTTAAAAAAGCAGTTGTATCAATTCTTTGAGAATTTTATATGTACACACAATGTATTTTGATTATGTTTATTCCCTCAATCCTCTCCTAAACTCCTCCAGGAGCCAGCTCTCCAAACCTCACATCCTTTTTAATTTTGAATAACCTACCTAGTTCAGTTTGTGCTGCCCATGCCCACAGGGGTGTGGAGTGGCCCACCTAAGTGGAGTACACATTTTAAAGAATGCATACTGCTTCATAGATAAGTTGTGAGGCTGGGGCACAGTCTTATTTCATGAACAAGACAGCTGTCACCAGGAGAGTTTAGATGAATTACTAAGGTTACATAATGAGTGATGATTTGAGGGGAAAAAATTTCCTGTGTTTGTAGAGTTGAATCTCTACAATGTAGTCATCTGGACTGGTAAGCACTTGCCAGTAGTTCTCTCTCTCTCTCTCTCTCTCTCTCTCTTTCACACACACACACACACACACACACACACACACACACACACACACACACACACGGCAGCAGGTGGCATCACAGGGTGGAAGCCACTGAAGGAAGAGCATCACATCTGGAGCCAGGAAGTAGAGAGAGATACGTGTAGTTGGGCCTGCTCAATTACCACTCTCTGAGAGCCACTTACGTCCTTTCCAACACCAAGGTCCCCTCCTTGGCTCTACCTTTTTCACACTATTTTCCAATACTGCCATCCTGGAGACCAAACATCTAGCATTTGGACCTTCTTGGAGGAGCAGGGGAAGTCATACAGACCATAGCATTGCTCACCAGAAAAACTCATTTAAACACGAATAATGAAAGGCATTGAAAGACCTGTAGATGTGTATGTATAGCGTTCATTTCTCCCTGAAGACAGGATATAGGAATTGTCCTCTCAGAGCTTGTCTGCTGCCCAGAGTTTGCATGTGGATCCTTTGCATAAATCAGTTGCAGAACTCAATGTCTTTGAGTATAGTTTCTGAGATTTTTTTTCCAGTCAGCACCCATTTAAACATATATACAAAGTAGCTTGTAGTCTGGAAAGTAGCTTGTAGCAAATCACTCTTATACCACTGTAACAGTATAGCAGGTTTTTATAATTCTCTCTAAAATATTTCACTCTTATCCACACCAATTTGACAGTGATTTTTTTTAGCCACCCATATTTACCAATTTTTCCCTAGACACAATGCTTTCTTTTTATATGTGAAGTTCACTGGTTTGTATGATAGTCCCTTGACCTGTGTAATCACAGTAACTAGTGCAGCTGACAATACGACATTGGAAAAGCACACCTGATGATTGGCACAAGACTGATGGGATTAGAAATGTATTAATCTGCTTGAAAATGACTGTTCCCACGTCGTCAGCATTTCTCTGACATAAATTAACATGTTAATCAGAGACCAATTACATAGTAGTGGGTTAAGAGGGTTTGTGCTGTGCAGTGGCCACAGTTCTCAAGGTAACTATGTTTTTTATGTTGCCTTCTAAGGAGGATGATGTTAACCCACTTTGTATATAGGAAGGTGTCATCCTTCGTGAATGAAATTGACCAGGCATTGAGTAAATATTGGCAATCAGGCAACATCTGCCGAGTCGGGAGAGGCTGGCCACAGGGAGGAGAAGGGCTGACCGTGGTGAGAAGGGCTGGCCGTGGGGAGAAGGTCTGGCCGCCGAAGGGCTGGCCCCGGAGGTTGCCTCCTATTCAATACTTCTTCCACCCTAAATAAAAATATCTATGACACGGATGCAATTTTTGCTTCAGTATTTCAGAGTAATGAACAGATGCTTGGAAATATTAAGTGACTTGCCAGTAGCAAGGGAATAAAGACAGAAACCATGTCAGAATAGCTGATGTAAGTGTTCCTGAAGCCAATCTTGGAGGTACATGCCTGGAACCCTGGCACTTGGAGGCTGAAGCAGAAAAATGGAGGGAGCCTGGGCAACAGAATAAGATCCTATCTTAAAAGCAGAAAAAAAATTATAAGGAAATGGGGACCCACAGAGGTGAAATAACTCATTTAAGCCTCGAACTCCCATGCAGGGCTCTCCAGGCCAAAGCTTAGATTCCAAAGCAGACTTCCTGGGAGGATGTCTTTAAGGAAGGAATTGATCACGATAGGTGTGATTCTGAGCTAACTGCTGCTGGATCTCCTACATTCTCTTTTCTAGATTCTGTCTCCTTTGAGCAAGGGCTTATTCCACAGAGCCATCATGCAGAGTGGAGTGGCCATCATCCCCAGCCTGAAGAGCCTTGATAATGAGCTGAAACATGATGTAGGTATACTGTTCATATCTCTTAGTGCTCAAAAGCCCACAGGCTGCCACTCCTCATCATATGCATAGATTTCCTTACTGATGATGTCCAAAGAACCTCATGCCAGTTTAAGGTCTGTTTTGTGCCTATATGGAAGGCCTGTTCAACAGAAAAGGAACCAGCTACAGAGCACGGCACAAGACTGTTGTTGTACCCATGGGTGTGTGCATGCATGTCATGCAGCAGCAGCAGTGGTTCTCAACCTGTGGGTCACAACCACTTGGTGGGTGGAGTCAAATGGACCTTTCACAGGGGCTGCTTAGGATCATCAGGTAACAGAGATAGTTATATTACAATTCATTATTTAATTTTACTTTTTATATATGTTAGTACACTGTAGCTCTGTTCAGACACACCAGAAGAGGGCATTGGATCCTATTAAAGATGCTTGTGAGCCACCATGTGGTTGCTAGGAATTGAACTCAAACCTCTGGAAGAGCAGTCAGTGCTCTTAACTGCTAAGACATCTCTCCAGTCCCTGGGAATTATATAACAGTAATATAATAGTAGCAAACGGTAGCAAAATTACAGTTATGAGGTAGCAGTGAAAATAAATTTATGATTTGGGGGTCAGTACAACATGAGGAACTGTATTAAAGGGTCACAGCATTGGGAAGGTTGAGAACTACTGTCATAAAAGAAAGGAGTTCAGCTACACAATGCAACATTAGTGTTCTGCACATATGCATTATAGTTCTTAAATAATTTTTGTGGGGACACACATCAGTTCCAGTATTCTAATTATGTGAAGTTAATCTTCTGTGCCTGCCATATTTTAGGCTACCCTAGAGTGCAATGTTGAGAAAGACTCTGAGGCTGTTTCCAGGGGTGTGGTGCAGTGACTGATGGAGTGTAGGGGTTACAGAAGGGAGTGTACCTCAGATATTTGTCATTTCCTGGAAATTAGTCATTCAAGTGGTACAGTGTTCTTTTTATTTCCTTTTCTTCCTTGCTTCCTTGCCTTCCTTCCTTCTTTCCTTCCTTCCTCTTCCTTCCTTCCTCCCTCCCTCTCTCCCTCCCTTCCTTCCTTCTTCTCTTCCTTCCTTCCTCTCTTCTTTCCTCTCTTCCTTCCTTCCTCTCTTCCTTCCTTCTTCCCTCCCTCTCTCTCTCCCTTCCTTCCTTCCTTCCTTCCTTCCTTCCTGCCTGCCTGCCTGCCTGCCTGCCTGCCTGCCTGCCTTCCTTCCTTCCTTCCTTCCTTCCTTCCTCTCTTCCTTTCTTTCTTCTCTTGAGGTAGTTATCTCACTTTGTTACTTAGAAAGCTCTCAAATTTCTAAACTGAAGAGACCTTCCTATCTCAGTCTGTAGAGTATATGGGACTACACTGTGAGTCCCTTCGTTGGGCTCATATGATACAGTTTCTTAACCATGACTTAGAAAATAGCATATACAACCCCCAACATCTAAATAACGTCATAAGACTGTGAACGAACTTCAGTGCAGATGAATACTGATTTTGGTAATCCTTAATTAAGCAAAGGTACCTTAAGCTTATGCATCATTCATTCACCCCCAAAGTCATTGAGCATGTGTGGTTTCTCAGTGCTCTATTAGAACTCGTGACTGTCAATGGGGAAAGCATATCCTCACCTAGAGAAGAGCATGATCTTTTTTGTTATGGAGGATGTTGCCTGGAGTCTGTGGGTTGGTGTGGAACGTTGTCCTTGAATGACCTATAGTCACATGTAGACACTATATGTTGGCCATGTATGCAGCTTATATTCAATCCTCAAAGCATTCATGTCTCCCAGAAGCATAAGGAAAATTGTAGATGAACGAGTTCTACAGCTATGGGAAGCTTGACACAACGATGCCCGGCAATGGCCTGGGTAGCAAAGGTGGGAGTTCATATACTGGAGCATATGAGATCAGGGAACAAAGAGCATTATGGGACTTCAGTGGTCTGGAAGGATGTCCTAGAGAAGGCAGGGCTTGGGCCTTAAATTAGGGAAAAAAGTAAATAGAAGCAAATACAAACTTATAATTGTAAACTGAAAAAAGTAAGATTGTGTCTTTAGAGATAAAGGACCCCTAGAGATTCCTAGCCATAGATGGGGCTGAAACTTAATCAGTAGAGAGAAACTCAGCATAGATCCCAAGTCTTGCCTCAGCTGATGATTGGAGGTCCCAAAGCTATCCTCACTTTTGAGGTCCAAGCTCTGTCTAGCACCCCAAAATCAGAACCTTTGGGCATTGTAACTAAGTCTACAGCACTGGTATTTTGTGACTAGGAAAGAACCCTGATTCCAATCCATGGCCATAGACTGACAACAGCTCTGGAGCCACTAGAGTTAGGATAGCACAAAGCTAACCTTAATGTAGGAGCATTGGCCTACAGCAAGTCAGGTGGTATGCTGGACCCTACACAAATGGACCACTTGTGACTGTGAGGCCACTTTCCAGGCCTTTGTTTTCCCTGGATGCATTCAGTATCACTGTGTCTGCCCTCTCTGTAAATAGTTGCAGGTGGTTGCGGATATCTGTAAGTGCAATGTATCAGACTCTGAGGCTTTGCTGGGATGCCTGAGGAACAAGTCTTCTCTGGAGTTGCTGGGCCTTGGCCAGGTGAGGAGGGAGGAAAAAAAGCTGGGGGGGGGGGGGTAACTCAGTAGATAGAGTGGCTATCCAGAACCCACTGTGAAAGGAGAGAACAGTCCCACACAGGTGTCCTCTGGCCCCACAGAGACACTGTGGCATGCACAAGCAGAAAGCCACAGCCCCTCCCTCACGATAAAAACACACCAGAAAAAGATCAGAGATAGTTGTTGTCTTCTGAGGCCCGACACATAGAACATCACTATTACCTGTAGGCAGCCCCAAAGACAGCCGGCTAGACTTGCTCTTAGAATTCCCTATTCAGCAGACTTGAGAATTTATGTATCTAATAAACTTCGGATGCCATTGATGCTGGTCTATGAACCCCTTTGAGAACTACTGTGCTAGACTCTTATTTCTCCTTGAGTGATATTATTATTGTTGTTTTATTATTTAGCAGATGACAAACCACAGCACAGAAAAGTTTAGATTTATTTTTTTGCCTTAAGTGCAGGGCAGGCCAGGTCAGACATTTGGCTGGGCCAATGGTGTTTTGCTTCTCCTTTTTTCTGAATGCATTTGGATTTCTGAGGAAAGTAGACTTCATAAACAGAAACAATTATTGGTTTTCCCTTTCCTTGTCGCAGAAAGTAAAATCATTCACTCGAGTGATCGACGGTTCTTTCTTTCGTGATGAACCTCTAGAACTGTTGTCTCAAAAGACATTTAAAGCAGTTCCTTCCATTATTGGAGTCAATAACCAGGAGTGTGGCTACCTATTGCCCGTGGTAAGAATTCTGGCTCTCCTCCCTGCCTCTGCCTCTGCCTCTGCCTCTGCCTCTACAACAAGGCAGCTGTTTGTTCCCGTAGTCGATTCCCTGTGTGACAAGAGTTGGGACCCCATTGGTATTTATGCAGCAATAACCTTCCCACTGACCGGAAGAGGGGTCATAGTCTGCTTAAGGAGGGATTTATTTGGCTTGTGATTTTGGCCAATAAAAGTAAAAACAGTATGGTTCCAGAATTTGGAGATAATGTCACATGATGAAGAAGTAGAAAGGGAAGGCTTCACACAGAAGGGGTCCAGCATAAAGAGGCTGCCCTACTTTGTGATGACTCACTCTCCTCAAAACTAATCAGGCCCTAGGAGAATTAGTCATCTCTTCTAAGGATGGTGCTCCTGTGACCTAACCACTTTCATCAAGGTCTCACCTCTTAGAGATTTATCATCGCACAATACATTTATAATGTGAACCAAACTTCCAGCACATGAACACTTTGTTGGACATAATCACATCTAAACTATAGGCAAGAAAAACTGGGGTCTAGAGGATCAACGGTATGTCCATCTTGACCCTTATACTGATTTATTGCAAAAGAAGCTACTGTACATAGACAAGAGAGTTGGATCCACTTGTCTTTACTAAAAACAAAATAAAACAAAACAAAAAACCCCCATACAGTTACTATCTTAGACTTTGGAAACTTTGCTCCTTCAAATTATATCCAGTCTTGGTCCATGCACTTTGACTTCCAAGAACACTTTCAAAGTTTGCTTCTTGCGGTAGAGTTATGAAATGTTGAGGAGTTTATACACTTAGAAACCCTTGAGTCTTCGAAAGTAGACATTCACAGCTTCCTGCTTCCTGTCAGGTCACATTCTCCAGGGTCATATAGTGGGTATGTACAATTAAAAGGTGCTTTCAGAGCATGCCCAGAACAATGAAGAACACGGGGCAGGGAAGAAGTCTTCTTCAGGAGTGTCAGAAGCAGAAGGCAATGAAGGATAAGCCCCTTTGAGGAAGGATGGATGGTTGAATGGAAGCCTGGGTAAGCAGAGGGAGGGACACATTCTGAACTCTGAGAAAAGCTTTTCATCTGCTTTAGAAGTTTGGAGGAGAGATCAAATTCATTATGACATCAAAACTCATTCACTAGACCAGCCTCTGTGTTTTAAACTGGTAGGGTAGCAGGGAGACAGGACTAAAGAATAAAGGAATCACCGACTACTATACATGGCCACCTGGGGCCAAGAGGGCTCTTGTCTTTTTTAGTCTCTACTGGAGAAAATTACATGTCCTGGTCCTGTTTTGCTTTCTGGTGCCCAGATGGCTCATGGAGAATACCCTGTTTCTCTCCACAGAGGGACACTCCTGAGATTCTCCTTGGCTCCAATGAGTCTACTGCTCTCACCTTGATACATATTTTGCTGGTAAGTGATTGTGGGTGATGTGGCTCTCCAGAGAGTCATTCACTCAGTAAATATCCCTGCCGCACACAAATGGATAGAGCTGAGAGTGCAGACATTCCACAGTGACTTGTTAATCAACGAATTAATTCATTTGACTCATCACTGGCTCTCAATCCCTTATTCCCACAATTCTTAAGTACTAAGAGCTCTAAAAACCCAAAGGTTTTTGTTACCCTCATATTAGCCAAATGTGAGCTGTGGCCCCTGGGTCTTTTTTACTTCTAAGCATTCATTTTCTTTACTTATGCCATTATTCATCTGTTTCTGAGGCATATTAATGTAGATTTTGGGGTACTTCCTCCCCTCCACCAAGAATGTTACACACCAGCACACGTACTGAATAATCAAACTATCATTTAAAAGTTATGTATTATGAAATATACAGGAGGCTAAAATTCCATAGTTACTATGTGGCCATCAGGCATTGTATTAAGTTCCAGCATTAACAGCGTTAACATTTCAGATTTTAGAAACAAGCACAGCATCAGCATCAGGTCTCTAGACAGGAAGGATGTGGGGATCAATTTATTTCTTTCCTTTCTGCTCCTTCCTTTTATCTTCTTTCTTTCCATAACATTTATTTAGCATAATCTCAGTGACAAAGTTCATTGCCAAAGTTGATGGAACATACATTTCCTGAGACCAAACACTCTAGCACTTTGCCTTGCATTGAGATGTAGTGTGAGGTAGACAGACATGACCATGACTGTGACTCTGAAGTAGAGCACCATGGCCTGTGATGTCCACAGAGGGATCTGGGTAGCTCCCTGCAAGGAGAAAGAGTTTTAGGGAGTCTCAAGTAAGTGGATCATGGGAAGAACTATTGGGACCAACCGGGAGCTGGAGAATGTGAGATCTTCTATGGGAGTGACTGCCAGAAAGGACCCATGAAACGGTTGGATGCCAGAAATGGAGCATGAATTCATCAAAGTGCTAAGAAACAGAGAAGGTTTCTTCTAGCTGCAGAGGGGCTTGCCTGGGTGGGCCAGGGAATGCATTAGCCCCTAGGATGGGAAGAGGGATATGTCAACTGAGTCAACTGAGTCTGAAGATTGAAGACTATTCAAGATATAAATTGAGTAATGGGCTCTCTCCATCATGGTAGATGCCCCCATGGAGGAGATTTCCATTGGTCTGGGTCAAAGGGAAAGGGACACTGGGGAAGAGAAAAGACATTTTAAATGCTGAATGTATCTTGAGCTGAATCTCAGGGGTGGACATGAGTAGGTTTCCTGGGAAGGCACAAAAGCAAAGGGTGAGTGAGGTGCCGCATCTCCGAGAAAGATCTGGTAGCATGCAGGAACTGCTTCGCAAATGGTGAGCAGTTCTCTGGTCTTGCTTCAGAAGCCTAGAAGTCTGCCTTGTGACTGTCTTCTGGTGGCTTGCCAGTGGCTGACAGCCTCTCTACTTCTCTGAACACCTCCAGGCCTGTAAGGCCTGCTCATCTCATTGTCCAAGTGGATAGGCTTATGTACCACAGCCTGTACTGCTGCAGTCCTCTCTTGCCATGAGCCTGGCTAAACCAGCCTCAGCCTTCTGAAGTCCTGAAGAGTGAGTCTCAGCTGCACTCCCAGATGTGACTTATGTAGCTTTACCTCCAAACACCACAGAAATGTGCCCATGGCTGTGCTGCCAAAGGAAAAGTGTGAGGTACAACAAATTTCCCAGGATTCCCTAGACACAGTCACCTTTTACACAGTCACCATGGTGACAGGCCCTCGGATCATCAAAAAGTTGACCTTCTACAGCCTGTCATTGGTGCTCAGAGCAAGGGCAAGGTTAGAAGACTAGGAGGCAGCTGGAGTTGGATCAAAGAAGGTACTCAATGGTCTGATGGAAGCACTCAGCAGTGGTGAGCAGGGACCAAGATATCCAAGGCCCGCTCCCTGCCAGGCAGCACGCTCTGCTTGTCCTCTCATGCAGTCCTCAGACAGACCCATTTTAAAAATGACAGATGAGGAGACTGAGGCTGCAAGCCACCAAATGGCTTAGAAGCAGAGCTTGTCCCAGGAACAAGGACGGTTTTGTGGGTGTGGCCCCAGTGCATCCTACACCACTTCCTGCTGTTTCAGCTCGATGCTCTGTTGTCGATACCCGGATATTCTTAATAACTTTGGCACACAAGACCCAAGATTTTCATTTTGTAATGAGTGCCACCGATATGAACTGTGTGTGGCCCAGGGCATGGGGTTTGAATATAGACTTCTGAAAGAATAGTGCTTCTGTCCGTTTGGACCAACCATTTATTCTCTTCATGTCTAAGTTTCCAAATCTGTGGTGTTATTCTTAATGTGTACTAGGATTGCTGTGTGGGTGGAATGAGGCAGTGAGTAGACAGTATTTACAACGTGACCTTCACAGGCTGAAGCTCAATTAACAGGTTGGCCATTGTTGACTTGAGTTTCCTATGACCATGAATTTTTCTCTTTTTCATTTTCTCTTTTTCTTTCCCTTTTCTTTTCCTCTTCCTTCTTCCCTCTGTTCCTCCTTCCCTCTGTCTGTCTGTCCCTCCCTCCCTTCCTTCCTTTTTTCCTCCATCCATCCCTTTCTCCCTCCCTCTGTTGCTCCCTCCCTCCCTCCCTCCCTCTGTCCCTCCATACCTCTTTCCCTTCCTTCTTTCCTTCCTTTCTTCCCTCCCTTCCCTCCCTCCTTCCATTCCTTCCTCCTTCCCTTTCTTACTTCTTTCTTCTCCTCCTCTCTCCTCCTTCCCTTTCTTTTTTCTTTCCCTCCCCCCTCTCCCTCTCTCCCTCTCTCCCTCCTTCCCTTCCTCTTTCCCTCCATCCCTCCCTCCCTCCATCCCTCCCTCTCTCCCTCCCTCCCTCCTTTTTCTTCCTTCCTTCCTTTCTTCCTTCCTTCCTTCCTTCCTTCCTTCCTTCCTTCCTTCCTTCCTTCCCATTCTCCCCCTCCCTCCCTTCCTCCTTTCTTCCTTTCTTTTCACAGCATGTCCCCACCCAGTATTTGCACGTTGTGTCTAAGGAGTACTTCCATGGCAAGCATTCTCTGACTGACATCCGAGACACTTTATTGGACTTGTTTGGAGATGTGTTCTTTGTGGTTCCTGGGCTGGTCACAGCTCGATATCACAGAGGTAAGTCCCAGAAGAGCACCTTTCAAGGACACAGACAGTGAGACAGGAGGTCACGGGGTCCATATTGCCAACTGAGGACCCGTCCCTGGGTTCCTTCACCTTGAGGATCTCTTTGGTGTGTTCATGATGGAAGAACGTTATATCCATCTTTGTGTCTTGGGAACATAGACTATTTATGATTTCAGTCCTTTACTTTCTTCACTTTTCTTTCTGGAGCTGGTTGTTCTTTTTAAAACAGCTATAGGAGTAAGGGGAAAATAAGATGGAAAAAAAGAAGTCTTTGGGAAGTGGATATAAAGCCAATCTTCTTTCATCTGTTCCTCCCTCTCCTTCTTCCTCTTCCTCCATCTCCCCCTTCCCTCTGTTTTTCTTATAACACATACTTATCAGTGACTTCCTTTGTACTTGATTCTGTTCTATATCCTGAAAGTCTGGCAGCGAGCAAACTAAATACCCTGCCACTGTTCTAGTGAGAAAGACAGAAAAAAAGAAATAAACAAATTAATGTAGACTGTGTTCTACGGTGATAAGTACAGTGACATCAGAGAGGGACAGAGGCCATGGCCAGGTTGCCCTGGGAGGTGACTGCTGCACTACATCTCTTAATGAAAGACAAGGTGAGGACTGTTGAGTTGACTGTTGAGTTTGACAACACAGAAGTCACTGGTGACCTTGACACCAACTTTAATTGAATGATAAAAGAGTGGAAGACTAATTTAAATGGTTCAAAGGAAGTGGGGGTTGGGGAATTTATCTGTGGAAGCACTAAGAAACAACTTCAATTCTTTTGTAACCGTTTTGTAGAGATTAACAAACTAATTCTAAAATTTACATGAAAATGCAGGGATGGCCAATCCTAACAAAATTAGAGGAGATACAATTCATTTGATTTTAGGACTTATCAGTGATTTAGAATAATTGAGCAGGCCTCACCCCTCACTGAGGAGCTACTGGCAAGGGACAATAAGTTGGGGTAGAGAGAATAATTTTTGTGGATGTGGACAGTGGTTGGTTGCCAGGATTTCAGCCGGTCACCTCACCCAGGCACATATGGGCAGCACTAACTGGGTTAGTAGGTTATAAAGTTAAAATGTATGAAGTTGGGAGAAGTAAGGAGGGGAAGAGTGGGCAGATGTAATTTTATTTCATTATATATATATGTATAATATTCTCAAAAATAAGAAAAAAATTAAAAATGAAAGAACATTCCTTCAACCCCAGCATGCACACGCACACAGATGTTCAAATGAGTCTAACTGAAAGGACTATGATGTGATTTCCAGTTTTTCTTTCTCTGTTCTGTTTGTGCCATTGGTCCCAGAGGTTTATGGAATTCTCAGCGGGCTTACTATGTCCTAAACTGGTCACTAAGTAACAGAAAATAGGTTGCAGTGGCCACTTAGAACAAATAATAAAAACTTTATAAAGTTAGTATAGAGCATCAGTAAAAACAACGATGACGACGACGAGACGATAACAACAACAACAGCAACAACAACAAACCTACAGCAGCACCCCAAAACAAAAAATCCAGGCAGTTGGTAGGATTAGATTCCATCACTTCCACACCAGAACTTCTGTTGTTACTGTTTTTATTTTTGGTTTTTTGTTTGTTTGTTTGTTTTTAAATTAGACAAAGAAACAAGAAAGTATAGCTTACATACAGAAAAAGTAAACTAACAGAAACTCTAAACATTACAAATATTGAACAGAAACTTAAACCAACTGTTTTACATATGGAATGGCAGGTATGCGAGCCACTGTATCACCACTGCCTGAGCAAAATTTTACTATTTAAAGTATGTTCAAATGTCTAGAGGAAACCGTGACACTAAATTATCACTAAATAGTGCCATAAAGAGAGAGAATTTGTTTCTTAAAATTGAGAAGAAACTGGATGAGGTGGAGAGATACAATAGCTGAGATGAACAAGTTACTCTAGGGATACACCACAGCTCTGAGCACATGAAAGAAAGAACGAAACACTTGGCTGTGTCATTTGAGACACTCTGAAAAAGAAAAGAACGGAAAATGAACAGAGCACAGGAATCCTGTATGACTAACATCCACCATTTTGCTATTTGTTTTCTATGTCTTTTACAGCAATTTGTTTTTTGAGTAGCTCCATTCCTGCCTTCTTTAGCATTAGAATTTTTTAGTGCATCGTTCTGATTCACCTCTTGCTTTTTTTAATGAGGAAAGTTTTAGTTATTTTTTAAATTAATGTTGAAGATTGAAATTCACATCTTAAGTTATGATAATCAAGTGCAAATTAATATTCATTTACTCTTGATAGCATAAAACTTTTATGTTATTAGGATTAAATTTATATCTCTCTACATCCTATCTTTCTAACAGATTTACAGTTGTGTCTTGCAAGTGTCTTTAAAGTCATTTAGGTAAGAGGATGTTGTGAACAAAAATGGATTAAGAATGACTTCCATATTTACTTACACAGTTAGTTTTACTGTATTAGTTGCCTTTTTATGTGGATTTGAAATGCCTTCTGCATCCTTTTGTCTCAGCTTAAAATCTTTAAAGGACTCCCTTTTCTTCTTCGATAAGTTTGTTAGCTACATTCCGTGTACCTGGAAATGTCACAGTCTCTCCTTTTCCGGATGACAGGTTTGGGTTTGTTTGTTTGTTTTTTTTTGGGTTTTCGAGACAGGGTTTCTCTGTGTAGCCCTGGCTGTCCTGGAACTCACTCTGTAGACCAGGCTGGCATCGAACTCAGAAACCCGCCTGCCTCTGCCTCCCAAGTGCTGGGATTAAAGGCATGCGCCACCACTGCCCAGCTCCAAATGACAGTTTTACCCAAATATCTAATTCTTGATTAGCAGCCTTGACACTCTGACTATGCCATCCCCATGCTTTCTGACCACCATCATTTCATTTGATAGATCCTATGATAATCTGATTCGTAGATGTCAAGCATCAACTCTTTTCCCGTGTTCTTGAAGCTCCTTTATTTCTCTCTGGCTTTAGATACTATGTGTCTCTTTGCGATCTCTGAGTTTTTCCTATATGGGGGTTGTTGAGATTCTTGGATGCCAGACTTTCAACAACATTGGGACAGGAAGTAGGACAAGACACAGTGAAGGACAGTGTGAAAGGGCAGCTACACCAAGAAGGCATTACAATGAAAACCTACAAGCGCCTTATGACAGAGCCACAGAATGTAGGAAGGAAAAGTGACATGACAGAAGAAGCTTGAAAGGATACTTTTATTATAATAGGTGGAGACTTTAACATATGACTTTCAGTGACAGAACAATTATGAAAGGTTTGAAAAGGGAAACAGATAAAGACTGCTATAAACCAGCCAGACCTAACATGGCATAAAGAACATCTCACCCGACAGCTCTCACAATCTCCATTTCTCTCTTGTACATGTAATGGACAGGATAAAGTACACATTTGAGCCCAGAACAAATCTCAGTGAATCTAAGGAGGTGGAGTATGCTCGCAGTAGAGTGGAATCAGAAATCAACAAGAAGAAATATGAAAATTCAAACATGTAAAAATCAAACGACATGGTTTTTACACTTAAAATATGATGTCAAAACATGTATGACAAAATATTTAGCACTTTCACAATTTTATATATTTCCTATAAGTGGAATGCAATGTTTGTCATTTTTGTCCAGCTTATTAACAAAATGCCTCAAGGTTCATCTATTCACCACCACATATGAGGGTTTCTTTCTCAGGCTGAGGAATACTGCTTGCCTGTATATACCATGTTTGTTTATGCATTCATCAATGGTCATTTCAGTGGATCTGCCTTCTGATTATAGTGAATAATGCTGTTTGAACATGAGTATAGAGACATCCATTCGTTTAGATGCGTATTCCTGGGACACACAATCATTGTCTTTTGAAAACCTGTGTGTTACTTTCACAATGGATGTGACAATTTTTATACCCTCCTTTGATGCATAAGAACAGCAGGCCCTCTGCTGCACCAACACCTGCTTCCTGCAGTTTCTGAAGGAGTAACTATCACATACATGTATGCATGGGTGAAGTATTATTCAACTATAGTGTTGGTATGTTTCTCCAATGGTTAGATAAGTTAGGGATGTTTCCATGTGCTTTTCAGACATTTAAAAATATTATCTCAAAATATGTATGACAAAATATTTAGTACTTTAACTATTTTATATAAAATGGTTTAAAACAACACAAAATAATGAATCTCATGATGAAATCTCCATACATGAATGTCATCCAGTCTCCCTCCACATATCCGTCTCCCTCCTCTAACCCATTCTGTAGCTTGCTCCCTTCCTCCTTAAACAACTGTTCTTGTACCTCCTGTCTTCTCTTTTCTCTCTGATAACCCTCCATATATATGTGTATGTTTATAAAGAAGCACACACACACACACATGCACACACACATGCACACACACATCACATATCAGAGAAAATGTGGAATATTTGCCAAACATTTTTATGTCTCTTAGCAAAATGTCTGTACAAGTTCTTTGCTCTTTTTTTTTTAACTGAGAATCATATTTTTTGTTTTAGAAATTCTTTGTATATTTCTATTGTATAGACTATTATATAATTCTTTGTATAGACTAACTCCATTTGAGATATGATTTGCAAGTATTGGCAATAATTTGCAAGAGGTTCTATAGGTTGCTTTCTTGCTCTGCTGATAATAACAGGATACTGATTTTAAATGTTCATGCATTTTACCTCACTTATTGTTTTCCTTGTTAATTGTCTATTTTGTATTGTATTTTAGAAGCCACTGCCAAATGCAAGGCAGTGGGAATTAAAAAGTGTGTGTGTTTGTATGTGT